>NC_133124.1:175837901-176188977 GCF_048418815.1 Hemitrygon akajei | reverse complement strand
CTCCTCGTTTATTGTTTAATGCATACATGCATTAAAAACTGATACAATGTTCCTCCGGAGTGATATCACAAAATAAAAAACGGACAAACCAAGACCCACACTGACAAAACCACATAATTACAGCAGATACTTACAACAGTGCAAAACAATACCGTAATTCGATAAACGCAGACCATGGATGCGGTTTAAAAGTCTCAGGTCCCGCTCGACTTCAATCGTCCCGATATCAGGTAGCAAATGGGAAACTCTCCCTGCCATAAACCTCCAAGCTCTGACGATTAATGCCTCGGAAGCTCCCGACGACAGCAGATTCGAGTCCGTCCGAAAACATCGAGCCTCCGACCAGCCTCCGGAGCGCCACCCTCTGCCGAGCGCCTTCGACTTCGTCACGGCCGCCGAAACAAGCAAAGCCGAGGTCTCAGAGGCCTTCTCCTCCGGAGATTCCGGACCGCACAGTAGCAGCGGTAGCGAAGCGGGCATTTCAGAAGTTTCTCCAGATGTCCCTCCACGCTATCATGTCTGCCTCCAACAAATCAGGATTGTGCACGGATCCCCTACTTAACACGGAACAGATATCCATTCGTCGGAGAGGCCGTCCGCGCTGGGTCGCGCCATCATTTTCTCCGCCTTTAAGATGCATGGGATCCACAGTGAATTTAGCCATTTGGTCTCATAGAAGTCAGAGTGGTGGCAGGAGACCCATGTGTACCGGTATTCCGTAGGGATCTGTGTGGGTCACACACTGTTGGTGATAATAGAAATATCTTGGAGGAGAATATAACTGGGTAGTTTGTAGACAGCTCACTGGTGTTGTGAATAGTGTACAGTCTGGTAAAGGGTAGAGCGGGATGTAGATACGGGTGGAGAAATGGCATATGGAGACCACTTTCCAGATGATTGATAGGCCGGTAAAGAAGGCAAAGTTAAACAAGCTCAGTAAAATGTGTCAGTGATTGAAAACTAACGAGGAGAGTAAAGTCAGAATCAGGATCAGTTTTAAATTCACCCGCATCCGTCGTGAAATCTGTTAACTTCGCAGCAGAAGTACAAAGTAATACATGTTAAAATATAGAAAAATAAATAAATTAAAGCGACTTCATATATGCATATTGAATATTTACATTTAAAAAAAAGCACAAAAACAGAAATAATAAAATTGCATGGGTTCAAAGTCAATTTAGAAATCAGATGGCAGAGGTGAGAAGCAATCCCCGGATTTGTTAAGTGCTGGTCATCAGGTCATCGGTCAATCATGGAAAACCCTGAACATCCTCTACATAGCACCATCCAGAGACAGAGAAGCAGTTTCAGTGACAGGTTGCTATCGATGCAATGCTCCTCAGACAGGATGAAGAGATCATTACTCCCCAATGCCATTCGGCTTTACAATTCAACCGCCAGGGGAAAGATATGTTAAAGTGCCGAGGTCAGGACTGAGCTTAAGTTACCATTCAATGTATTTTAGTAAACTATTTAAGAACCTTTTAAAAGCTATTTATTAATGCTTTTTTTGAGAGGGTGATTTTAGATGCATATATTTATACTGAGTTAAGTATTGTATGTAATTAGTTTTTGATACAATAAGTGTATGGGACATTGGAAAAATGTTGAATTTCCCCATGGGGATGAATAAAGTATCTATCTGTCTATCTATCTCTATCTATTGGCAACGATTCAATTAGTGTTAATTTTTTTTTGAATCAGAACACTAAAGTTGGTGACGTTTCACAAGTTGTTCCAATCAAATTGAGTCAGCACTCACTCGGGTATTTAAATAGAGCAGATCAGCCAGCGAATCTCCACAGCGGCAGTGATGGGGTTTTGAGCGGCTGCTCCCTTCGGGCGCGGCATCATCCCACAACTGAATACCCTCAGGTAAAGGTCCCGGGATCGTGACGGTGGGGCTGTGTTGGTGGACACTACCGGACCGTTGTTACCGAGACGGGGACGTTGTGATGGGTCGGGTCGGGTCGGGTCAGGGACGGGGACAGATACCAGTACCGGCGACGCTTCCCACACAGGGATTGCGGGTGGCGGTGGGAGAGAAAGAGTCTGTGTGCCGGGAAACTGTGCTGAGCCAGGGTCGGGGTTTATACGAGAAACGGGACTGTCCAGACTTTCTCTGAAAGTAAAGTCCTTTACTAATCGAAAAAAATCGAAAGATTTGGCAACACAACCTCGCCACCCTCTGGTCCGGCAGCACCAGAGATCGATAAGATGCAGAGAGATTCTGATCTATTACTCCGTATCTCTGTTCATGAAAATATCTCACAGTTCGTGTATCAACCAGAGCGGCTGGGAAGCGGGCTGCTGTACTTGGCGCAGGTGTGGCCAGTCGCCCGCTCCTTCAGCTCGGAAATCACCCGAGCCGACTTCATATTCCTCTGGGGATCCAAGATGGAGCGGGTCAGACGGACCACCACACACGTCCCTGGACAATGGGGGCAAAACCGTTCCCAATGTCGCCCTCACCCTGATGGCCAGCTTCGTGTGTGGCTGCATCAGGTTGTGTGTGGATCCCAGGTACGTGGGCACCAAGTACCACTATGTGGCCAGATTCTACGAAGGATGGGTCTGGCCCCTTTCCCGCGCAACACCCCTGTCAGCTGGTCGTGCCGCTATACCTGTCCTTCGTAAAGAAGTTCTTTCATGTCAACGCCTTTGACCACAGGGCCATCAGGCAGTGGTCAGCACGTAAGGTCTTGCAGACACTGCAGGAGAAAGACGTGATGGACACAGTGGGATGGTTCGCTGAGCAGACAGTCCAGTTCATCTGGCAAAATGCCTCATCGCCAGATCTCACCAACAGGCACCAAGACCTCGCCTGGCTGGCGGTGAGAGGGGCCCTCCCAGTCCGATCCCTCCTGTACGCCCGGAATGTCATCTCCACACCCCTCTGCCCACGGGAGGACTGCAGTGAGGGGGAGTCGGTGACCCACCTCTTTGCACACTGAGGGTTCGCGGAGAAGGTGTGGAGGAGGTTGGAAGGGACAGTGTCGAGGTTCATCCCCAGCAGCTGCGTAACAGACGACTCTCTGATCTACGGGCTGTTCATGGAGACCAACATCCGGTGCGGCTGGCAGATCATCCACTCGGTCAAAGACGCTCTTTGGTCGGCCCGAAACTTGATGGTCTACCAGCACACGGGGATGTCCGTGGGGGAATGCTGCCGACTGGCACACTCTCGGCTGCAGGACGTGCTGAGGGACGCACTCAAACTCGGTGCAAGGGTCAGGTGGGGAAGGACCACAGTCTAGGGTTCTTCTCCCGCGGGAGTTGAAGGGTAGGGGGCGGGGTGTATACCCCTCAACAAGTGTATGTAAATGTGAAATAACAGAGTGCCGCCTGGGTGGCAAAGTGTGGGAATGTAAAGATTGTAATGGAAACATTTGTAAAGGACTGAGTGTCATTGAATGGTTTATTGTACATAATTTTATTTTTGAATAGTTTATTTTGTTTAACTTTTAAAAAAGAGCTGGAAAGGTGATTGATCAGCCTCCAACCTGATGGCATGAACATTGATTTCTCTAATTTCCGTTAATGCCCCTCCTATCCTTCTTACCCAATCCCTTATTTATTTATTTTCCTTTTTTTTTCTCTCTCTCTGCCCCTCTCACAATCACTCCTTGCCTGTTCTCCATCTCCCTCTGGTGCACCCCTTCCCCTTCCTTTCTCCCTAGGCCTCCCGTCCCATGAGATCTCCAACTTCCGTAATTACCTCCCTCTCTTCCCCAACCAAGTTTCACTCTGCCTCTTCCTCCTCCAGCTGCCTATTACCCCTCTCATGATTCTGCCTTCGTCTACTACACATAGGGCTTTCCACTTACATTCCTTCTTCACCTTTCCAACCTACCCCCTCCCGCACCTCTTGATCTTTCCTCTTACTGGGTTTTCACACGGCACTTACCAGCTTCTCCTTCCCACACTCCCCCCAGGGCCCCTGCCCCCTCTCTCTTCCTGACGAAGGGTCTCGGCACGAAACGTTGACTGTTCGTTTCCGGGGATGCTGCCCGACCTGCCGAGTTCCTCCAGCGTGTTGTGTGTTTTGCCATAAACCTTTCCTTCGCCAGCTCTGTATCCCTTTGGCCAATCACCTTTCCAGCTCTTAGCTTCACCCCTCCCCTCCCGTCTTCTCTTATCATTTCAGATTCCCCCTCCCCCTTTCATATCTCTTACT
The DNA here is from genome assembly GCF_048418815.1 of Hemitrygon akajei. Classification (NCBI taxonomy): domain Eukaryota; kingdom Metazoa; phylum Chordata; class Chondrichthyes; order Myliobatiformes; family Dasyatidae; genus Hemitrygon; species Hemitrygon akajei. The sequence continues at coordinate 176,184,800 of NC_133124.1, read as the reverse complement.
ATCTTTTCTTACAGTTAGTCCTGACGAAGGGTCTCGGCCCGGAACGTCGACAGTGCTTCTCCCTATAGATGCTGCCTGGCCTGCTGTGTTCCACCAGCATTTTGTGTGTGTTGCTTGAATTTGCAGCATCTGCAGATTTCCTCGTGTTTGCGTCCTGCCAATGAGGGTGGGGACGCTTGCTCAGTCACGTGCTTCCCACCACCGTCCACGGGGATTGAGAACAGAACAGAGTGAGAGGGCGAGTTATCGATATCTAGTGTTAGGCTGCAGTTTCTTTAGCAACTGTCTGGTTTTTGTTTGGATGGAAAGTGACGGAAGGCGGAGCCGGTCTGATTCAAACCATTATCTCTGGTCTTGAAGTGTGGTGCTCATTCCACGAAACCATGTGAGGGGAGGGAGGAGAAGAAGTGGTAGCACGGGGGGAGGCAGAGAGTCAGTAGACAGGGAGGGGAAAAGGGGCAGGAAATCAGAGTGGTAAAGTAAGGGCAATGCAGGGAAAGGGTGGCAGATTTAAGAAGGACATACAAACGTCTTGCAGACAACGTTGGATTGAACTCTGAATTCTGACGCCCCGAGCTGCCCGCTAAGCTATGGCGATGCCTCGCCTTGTGAGGAGAACAGACATTTGCATCCTTCTTGGCCACTGGGTGTATGTGGTTCGACCAGGACAAGTGGTGATGTTCACTTCTGGGAACCTAAAACTCTCACCTGGCTCCACCTCAGAGGGACAGGAACGTGTACTCTGCCCACCTCCTAGAGTCCATGGCCATCTCCTTCATCCCCTCCTCCCTGACTGGGCAGGGAGATCAGATCTTTACTGATGAATCACAGTAGTTATTTAATAAGCTGAGTGACCAGTTACAATAAAGGTCATCAGATTATACAGAGCAGAGAACAGGCCTGTCGGCCCAGCTGATCTATGTTGAGTGAATTGTGTACCTGGGTTGGTCCCATTTGTCTGCCTTGGGCCCACATCCCTCTAACCCTTTCCTAACAATGTACGTGTCCAAGTGTCTCTTAAATATTGTTATTGTACCTGTCACTATCACTTCCTCTCGTTCCATTTACTCACCACCCTCTGCATGAATTCTTTAACCATCAGTCTCTTTAAATCTTTCACTGGAGTCCCGTGCCCTCTAGTTTTAAACTTCTGTTACGTAACCTCGTAACCAGGTAACTTACCAGCAAAGATAGCGGGATCAGCTGAGTCGGAAGCTACTATTTTCAAACGTTTTATTCAACAAGGGGCACAAACGTATGGTTAATACAAAACATTCAGATCATATACATCGTCAAACTGAATCTAAAACACCGGTGAATACGTAACACTCTTAAATATTGTTAAAGTACCTGTCACTATCACTTCCTCTCGTTCCATTTACTCACCACCCTCTGCATGAATTCTTTAACCATCAGTCTCTTTAAATCTTTCACTGGAGTCCCGTGCCCTCTAGTTTTAAACTTCGGAATCAGGTTTATTATCATCGGCACGTGTCGTGACATTTGGCAACTTAACAGCAGCAGTTCAATGCCAATAATGAATAATAAGTAAATACGGTATACCTATGTTGAATTGATTAAAAATCGTGCAAACAACAAAACAACAACAAATACATGTTAAAAAGTGAGGTACTGTAGTGTTCAAGGGTTCAATGTCCATTTAGGAATCGGATGGCGGAGGGGAAGAAGCTGTTCCTGAATCTCTGAGTGTGTGCCTTCAGGCTTCTGTATCTCCTACCTGAAGGTAACAGTGAGAAAAGGGCATGCCCTGGGTGCTGCAGAGCCTTTACAATGGACACCACCTTTCTGAGACACCGCTCCCTGAAGACGTCCTGTGTAAATTGTAGACTAGTACCCAAGATGGTGCCAACTAAATTTACAACCCTCTGCTTCTTACAGTCCTGTGCAGAAGCACCCCCCCCCCACCGATAGCAGACAGTGGTGCAACCCATCTTTCTCCCCACCCTGGAGAAAAGACTGTGGCTTAGCAACGCCCCTCATTATTAAAAAAAACTGAGGTACCTCAGCCCCTTGGCTCAAGAGAAAACATTCTCATCCTGTCCTTATCCATAAATAAAACCCTCCAGTCCCAGTAACATCTTCATAAATCTTTCCTGTACCCTCTCCAGCTTAATGACATCCTTCCTATAACTGGGTAAACAGAACTTCATAGAATTCTCCCAGTGCGGTCTCAGCAATTTCAGAGGGCGAAGATGTCCTCAGAGTGATCTCCAGGCCCATGAGACATCTTGTGAGGGCAGGGATCCGGATGACAGTCTAGACTGAGGCAGTGTGGCTGAGTGCTCGCCCGCATCACTGAGCCACTGTCTGACCAGCCACTGCCAGCCGAGCTGCCTCGCCGAACCGTTAGCTGACTGACTGTGTTCTCTCAAGAATTTTACGTCTTTATCTCCTATCTGTTTGCTGTGTCTGTTTCCTGTGTTTTCCACATGTGCAGTGGGTGAGGGACGGGAGCGTTCAAATATCCCGGGAGGAGTCCAGACTGGCACCTGTTGCCCTGTCCCTGCAACTGGACAGGTGTGGTCCAATTCCATAACTCACTCCTGACCTCAAACTTTCTCCCTCCTCAGATTCCTCGCAGTCTGTGTCTGGGTGATAACTGTCGGATCTGCTCTTGGTAAGTTTACCCCAGTGTGGAGGAAGCTTCACTCTGTCTGAGCCCGAGAGTATGTAACGGGATGGTGGGGAGCTTCACTCTGTGTCTGACCCCGGGAGTGTGTGATGGGACAGTGTGGAGGGAGCTTCACTCTGTGTCTGACCCCGGGAGTGTGTGATGGGACGGTGTGGAGGGAGTTTCACTCAGTGTCCTACCCTGGGAGTGGGTATTGGAACGGTGGGGAGTTTCACTCTATCTGTCCCCAGGAGTGTGTGATGGGATGGTGCGGAGGGAGGTTCACTCTGTGTCTGACCCCAGGAGTGTGTGATGGGACGGTGTGGAAGGAGCTTCACTCTGTGTCTGACCCCAGGAGTGTGTGATGGGACGGTGTGGAAGGAGTTTCACTCTGTGTCTGACCCCAGGAGTGTGTGATGGGATGGTGTGGAAGGAGCTTCACTGTGTGTCTGACCCCGGGAGTGTGTGATGGGACGGTGTGGAGGGAGATTCACTCTGTGTCTGACCCCGGGAGTGTGTGATGGGACGGTGTGGAGGGAGATTCACTCTGTGTCTGACCCCGGGAGTGTGTGATGGGACGGTGTGGAGGGAGATTCACTGTGTCTGACCCCGGGAGTGTGTGATGGGACAGTGTGGAGGGAGCTTCACTCTGTGTCTGACCCCGGGAGTGTGTGATGGGACGGTGTGGAGGGAGTTTCACTCAGTGTCCTACCATGGGAGTGGGTATTGGAACGGTGGTGAGTTTCACTCTATCTGTCCCCAGGAGTGTGTGATGGGACGGTGCGGAGGGAGGTTCATTCTGTGTCTGACCCCAGGAGTGTGTGATGGGACGGTGCGGAGGGAGGTTCATTCTGTGTCTGACCCCAGGAGTGTGTGATGGGACGGTGTGGAAGGAGCTTCACTCTGTGTCTGACCCCAGGAGTGTGTGATGGGACGGTGTGGAAGGAGCTTCACTCTGTGTCTGACCCCAGGAGTGTGTGATGGGACGGTGTGGAAGGAGCTTCACTCTGTGTCTGACCCCAGGAGTGTGTGATGGGACGGTGTGGAAGGAGCTTCACTCTGTGTCTGACCCCGGGAGTGTGTGATGGGACGGTGTGGAGGGAGCTTCACTCTGTGTCTGACCCCGGGAGTGTGTGATGGGACGGTGTGGAAGGAGCTTCACTGTGTGTCTGACCCCGGGAGTGTGTGATGGGACGGTGTGGAGGGAGATTCACTCTGTGTATGACCCCGGGAGTGTGTGATGGGACGGAGTGGAGGGAGATTCACTCTGTGTCTGACCCCGGGAGTGTGTGATGGGACGGTGTGGAGGGAGATTCACTCTGTGTCTGACCCCGGGAGTGTGTATTGGGATGGTGGGGAGCTTCACTCTGTGTTTGACCCCGGGAGTGTGTGATGGGACGGTGTGGAAGGAGCTTCACTGTGTGTCTGACCCCGGGAGTGTGTAATGGGACGGTGTGGAGGGAGCTTCACTCTGTATCTGACCCCAGGAGTGTGTGATGGGACGGTGTGGAGGGAGCTTCACTCTGTGTCTGACCCTGGGAGTGTGTGATGGGACGGTGTGGTAGGAGCTTCACTGTGTGTCTGACCCCGGGAGTGTGTGATGGGACGGTGTTGAGGGAGGTTCACTCTGTGTCTGACCCCAGGAGTGTGTGATGGGACGGTGTGGAAGGAGCTTCACTCTGTGTCTGACCCCCGGAATGTGTGATGGGACGGTGTGGAGTGAGCTTCACTCTGTGTCGGACCCCAGGAGTGTGTGATGGGATGGTGTTGAGGGAGGTTCACTCTGTCTCGGACCACAGGAGTGTGTGATGGGACGGTGTTGAGGGAGGTTCACTCTGTGTCGGACCACAGGAGTGTGTGATGGGACAGTGTGGAGGGAGCTTCACTCTGTGTCTGACCCCGGGAGTGAGTGATGGGACGGTGTGGAGGGTGTTTCACTCAGTCTCCTACCCTGGGAGTGGGTATTGGAACGGTGGGGAGTTTCACTCTATCTGTCCCCAGGAGTGTGTGATGGGACGGTGTGGAAGGAGCTTCACCCTGTGTCTGACCCCAGGAGTGTGTGATGGGACGGTGTGGAAGGAGCTTCACCCTGTGTCTGACCCCAGGAGTGTGTGATGGGACGGTGTGGAAGGAGCTTCACTCTGTGTCTGACCCCAGGAGTGTGTGATGGGACGGTGTGGAAGGAGCTTCACTCTGTGTCTGACCCCGGGAGTGTGTGATGGGACGGTGTTGAGGGAGGTTCACTCTGTGTCTGACCCCAGGAGTGTGTGATGGGACGGTGTGGAAGGAGCTTCACTCTGTGTCTGACCCCGGGAGTGTGTGATGGGACGGTGTGGAGTGAGCTTCACTCTGTGTCGGACCCCAGGAGTGTGTGATGGGATGGTGTTGAGGGAGGTTCACTCTGTGTCGGACCACAGGAGTGTGTGATGGGACGGTGTTGAGGGAGGTTCACTCTGTGTCGGACCACAGGAGTATGTGATGGGACAGTGTGGAGGGAGCTTCACTCTGTGTCTGACCCCGGGAGTGTGTGATGGGACGGTGTGGAGGGTGTTTCACTCAGTGTCCTACCCTGGGAGTGGGTATTGGAACGGTGGGGAGTTTCACTCTATCTTTCCCCAGGAGTGTGTGATGGGACGGTGCGGAGGGAGGTTCACTCTGTGTCTGACCCCAGGAGTGTGTGATGGGACGGTGTGGAAGGAGCTTCACCCTGTGTCTGACCCCAGGAGTGTGTGATGGGACGGTGTGGAAGGAGCTTCACTCTGCGTCTGACCCCAGGAGTGTGTGATGGGACGGTGTGGAGGGAGATTCACTCTGTGTCTGACCCCGGGAGTGTGTGATGGGACGGTGTGGAGGGAGATTCACTCTGTGTCTGACCCCGGGAGTGTGTGATGGGACGGTGTGGAGGGAGATTCACTCTGTGTCTGACCCCGGGAGTGTGTATTGGGATGGTGGGAAGCTTCACTCTGTGTTTGACCCCGGGAGTGTGTGATGGGACGGTGTGGAAGGAGCTTCACTGTGTGTCTGACCCCGGGAGTGTGTGATGGGACGGTGTGGAGGGAGCTTCACTCTGTATCTGACCCCAGGAGTGTGTGATGGGACGGTGTGGAGGGAGGTTCACTCTGTGTCTGACCCTGGGAGTGTGTGATGGGACGGTGTGGAAGGAGCTTCACTGTGTGTCTGACCCCGGGAGTGTGTGATGGGACGGTGTTGAGGGAGGTTCACTCTGTGTCTGACCCCAGGAGTGTGTGATGGGACGGTGTGGAAGGAGCTTCACTCTGTGTCTGACCCCGGGAGTGTGTGATGGGACGGTGTGGAGTGAGCTTCACTTTGTGTCGGACCCCAGGAGTGTGTGATGGGATGGTGTTGAGGGAGGTTCACTCTGTGTCGGACTACAGGAGTGTGTGATGGGACGGTGTGGAGGGAGTTTCACACAGTGTCCTACCCTGGGAGTGGGTATTGGAACGGTGGGGAGTTTCACTCTATCTGTCCCCAGGAGTGTGTGATGGGATGGTGCGGAGGGAGGTTCACTCTGTGTCGGACCACAGGAGTGTGTGATGGGATGGTGTTGAGGGAGGTTCACTCTGTGTCTGACCATGGGGGTGTGTGATGGGATGGTGTGGCGGGAGCTTCACTCTGTATCTGACCCCGGGAGTGTGTGATGGGACGTTGTCGAGTGAGCTTCACTCTGTGTCGGACCCCAGGAGTGTGTGATGGGACGGTGTTGAGGGATGTTCACTCTGTGTCTGACCCCAGGAGTGTGTGATGGGACGGTGTGGAGGGAGCTTCACTGTGTGTCTGACCCCGGGAGTGTGTGATGGGACAGTGTGGAAGGAGCTTCACTGGTGTCTGACCCCGGGAGTGTGTGATGGGACAGTGTGGAGGGAGCTTCACTGTGTGTCTGACCCCGGGAGTGTGTGATGGGACGGTGTGGAGGGAGCTTCACTGTGTGTCTGACCCCGGGAGTGTGTGATGGGACGGTGTGGAGGGAGCTTCACTCTGTGTCTGACCCTGGGAGTGTGTGATGGGACGGTGTGGAAGGAGCTTCACTGTGTGTCTGACCCTGGGAGTGTGTGATGGGACGGTGTTGAGGGAGGTTCACTCTGTGTCTGACCCCGGGAGTGTGTGATGGGACGGTGTGGAAGGAGCTTCACTCTGTGTCTGACCCCGGGAGTGTGTGATGGGACGGTGTGGAGGGAGCTTCACTGTGTGTCTGACCCCGGGAGTGTGTGATGGGACGGTGTGGAGGGAGCTTCACTCTGTGTCTGACCCTGGGAGTGTGTAATGGGACGGTGTGGAAGGAGCTTCACTGTGTGTCTGACCATGGGAGTGTGTGATGGGACGGTGTTGAGGGAGGTTCACTGGTGTCTGACCCCAGGAGTGTGTGATGGGACGGTGTGGAGGGAGCTTCACTGTGTGTCTGACCCCGGGAGTGTGTGATGGGACGGTGTGGAAGGAGCTTCACTCTGTGTCTGACCCCGGGAGTGTGTGATGGGACGGTGTGGAGGGAGCTTCACTGTGTGTCTGACCCCGGGAGTGTGTGATGGGACAGTGTGGAAGGAGCTTCACTGGTGTCTGACCCCGGGAGTGTGTGATGGGACAGTGTGGAGGGAGCTTCACTGTGTGTCTGACCCCGGGAGTGTGTGATGGGACGGTGTGGATGGAGCTTCACTGTGTGTCTGACCCCGGCAGTGTGTGATGGGACGGTGTGGAGGGAGCTTCACTCTGTGTCTGACCCTGGGAGTGTGTGATGGGACGGTGTGGAAGGAGCTTCACTGTGTGTCTGACCCTGGGAGTGTGTGATGGGACGGTGTTGAGGGAGGTTCACTCTGTGTCTGACCCCAGGAGTGTGTGATGGAACGGTGTGGAAGGAGCTTCACTGTGTGTCTGACCCCGGGAGTGTGTGATGGGACGGTGTGGAGGGAGCTTCACTGTGTGTCTGACCCCGGGAGTGTGTGATGGGACGGTGTGGAGGGAGCTTCACTCTGTGTCTGACCCTGGGAGTGTGTGATGGGACGGTGTGGAAGGAGCTTCACTGTGTGTCTGACCCTGGGAGTGTGTGATGGGACGGTGTTGAGGGAGGTTCACTGGTGTCTGACCCCAGGAGTGTGTGATGGGACGGTGTGGAGGGAGCTTCACTGTGTGTCTGACCCCGGGAGTGTGTGATGGGACGGTGTGGAAGGAGCTTCACTCTGTGTCTGACCCCGGGAGTGTGTGATGGGACGGTGTGGAGGGAGCTTCACTCTGTGTCTGACCCCGGGAGTGTGTGATGGGACGGTGTGGAAGGAGCTTCACTCTGTGTCTGACCCTGGGAGTGTGTGATGGGACGGTGTTGAGGGAGGTTCACTCTGTGTCTGACCCCGGGAGTGTGTGATGGGACGGTGTGGAAGGTGCTTCACTGTGTGTCTGACCCTGGGAGTGTGTGATGGGACGGTGTTGAGGGAGGTTCACTCTGTGTCTGACCCCAGGAGTGTGTGATGGAACGGTGTGGAAGGAGCTTCACTGTGTGTCTGACCCCGGGAGTGTGTGATGGGACGGTGTGGAGGGAGCTTCACTCTGTGTCTGACCCCGGGAGTGTGTGATGGGACGGTGTGGAAGGAGCTTCACTCTGTGTCTGACCCTGGGGGTGTGTGATGGGATGGTGTGGCGGGAGCTTCACTCTGTATCTGACCCCGGGAGTGTGTGATGGGACGTTGTCGAGTGAGCTTCACTCTGTGTCTGTCCCCAGGAGCGTGTGATGGGACGGTGTGGAGTGAGCTTCACTCTGTGTCGGACCCCAGGAGTGTGTGATGGGACGGTGTTGAGGGAGGTTCACTTTGTGTCTGACCCCAGGAGTGTGTGATGGGACAGTGTGCAAGGAGCTTCACTCTGTGTCTGACCCCAGGAGTGTGTGATGGGACGGTGTGGAGGGAGCTTCACTGTGTGTCTGACCACGGGAGTGTGTGATGGGACAGTGTGGAGGGAGCTTCACTGTGTGTCTGACCCCGGGAGTGTGTGATGGGACGGTGTGGAGGGAGCTTCACTGTGTGTCTGACCCCGGGAGTGTGTGATGGGACGGTGTGGAGGGAGCTTCACTCTGTGTCTGACCCTGGGAGTGTGTGATGGGACGGTGTGGAAGGAGCTTCACTGTGTGTCTGACCCTGGGAGTGTGTGATGGGACGGTGTTGAGGGAGGTTCACTGGTGTCTGACCCCGGGAGTGTGTGATGGGACGGTGTGGAAGGAGCTTCACTCTGTGTCTGACCCCGGGAGTGTGTGATGGGACGGTGTGGAGGGAGCTTCACTGTGTGTCTGACCCCGGGAGTGTGTGATGGGACAGTGTGGAAGGAGCTTCACTGGTGTCTGACCCCGGGAGTGTGTGATGGGACAGTGTGGAGGGAGCTTCACTGTGTGTCTGACCCCGGGAGTGTGTGATGGGACGGTGTGGATGGAGCTTCACTGTCTGTCTGACCCCGGCAGTGTGTGATGGGACGGTGTGGAGGGAGCTTCACTCTGTGTCTGACCCTGGGAGTGTGTGATGGGACGGTGTGGAAGGAGCTTCACTGTGTGTCTGACCCTGGGAGTGTGTGATGGGACGGTGTTGAGGGAGGTTCACTCTGTGTCTGACCCCAGGAGTGTGTGATGGAACGGTGTGGAAGGAGCTTCACTGTGTGTCTGACCCCGGGAGTGTGTGATGGGACAGTGTGGGGGGAGATTCACTCTGTGTCTGACCCCAGGAGTGTGTGATGGGACGGTGTGGAGGGAGCTTCATTCTGTGTCTGACCCCGGGAGTGTGTGATGGGACGGTGTGGAGGGAGCTTCACTCTGTGTCTGACCCCGGGAGTGTGTGATGGGACGGTGTGGAAGGAGCTTCACTCTGTGTCTGACCCTGGGGGTGTGTGATGGGATGGTGTGGCGGGAGCTTCACTCTGTGTCTGACCCCGGGAGTGTGTATTGGGATGGTGGGGAGCTTCACTCTGTGTTTGACCCCGGGAGTGTGTGATGGGACGGTGTGGAAGGAGCTTCACTGTGTGTCTGACCCTGGGAGTGTGTGATGGGACGGTGTGGAAGGAGCTTCACTGTGTGTCTGACCCCGGGAGTGTGTGATGGGACGGTGTTGAGGGAGGTTCACTCTGTGTCTGACCCCAGGAGTGTGTGATGGGACGGTGTGGAAGGAGCTTCACTGTGTGTCTGACCCCGGGAGTGTGTGATGGGACGGTGTTGAGGGAGGTTCACTCTGTGTCTGACCCCGGGAGTGTGTGATGGGACGGTGTGGAGGGAGCTTCACTGTGTGTCTGACCCCGGGAGTGTGTGATGGGACGGTGTGGAGGGAGCTTCACTCTGTGTCTGACCCTGTGAGTGTGTAATGGGACGGTGTGGAAGGAGCTTCACTGTGTGTCTGACCATGGGAGTGTGTGATGGGACGGTGTTGAGGGAGGTTCACTGGTGTCTGACCCCAGGAGTGTGTGATGGGACGGTGTGGAGGGAGCTTCACTGTGTGTCTGACCCCGGGAGTGTGTGATGGGACGGTGTGGAAGGAGCTTCACTCTGTGTCTGACCCCGGGAGTGTGTGATGGGACGGTGTGGAGGGAGCTTCACTGTGTGTCTGACCCCGGGAGTGTGTGATGGGACAGTGTGGAAGGAGCTTCACTGGTGTCTGACCCCGGGAGTGTGTGATGGGACAGTGTGGAGGGAGCTTCACTGTGTGTCTGACCCCGGGAGTGTGTGATGGGACGGTGTGGATGGAGCTTCACTGTGTGTCTGACCCCGGCAGTGTGTGATGGGACGGTGTGGAGGGAGCTTCACTCTGTGTCTGACCCTGGGAGTGTGTGATGGGACGGTGTGGAAGGAGCTTCACTGTGTGTCTGACCCTGGGAGTGTGTGATGGGACGGCGTTGAGGGTGGTTCACTCTGTGTCTGACCCCAGGAGTGTGTGATGGAACGGTGTGGAAGGAGCTTCACTGTGTGTCTGACCCCGGGAGTGTGTGATGGGACGGTGTGGAGGGAGCTTCACTGTGTGTCTGACCCCGGGAGTGTGTGATGGGACGGTGTGGAGGGAGCTTCACTCTGTGTCTGACCCTGGGAGTGTGTGATGGGACGGTGTGGAAGGAGCTTCACTGTGTGTCTGACCCTGGGAGTGTGTGATGGGACGGTGTTGAGGGAGGTTCACTGGTGTCTGACCCCAGGAGTGTGTGATGGGACGGTGTGGAGGGAGCTTCACTGTGTGTCTGACCCCGGGAGTGTGTGATGGGACGGTGTGGAAGGAGCTTCACTCTGTGTCTGACCCCGGGAGTGTGTGATGGGACGGTGTGGAGGGAGCTTCACTCTGTGTCTGACCCCGGGAGTGTGTGATGGGACGGTGTGGAAGGAGCTTCACTCTGTGTCTGACCCTGGGAGTGTGTGATGGGACGGTGTTGAGGGAGGTTCACTCTGTGTCTGACCCCGGGAGTGTGTGATGGGACGGTGTGGAAGGTGCTTCACTGTGTGTCTGACCCTGGGAGTGTGTGATGGGACGGTGTTGAGGGAGGTTCACTCTGTGTCTGACCCCAGGAGTGTGTGATGGAACGGTGTGGAAGGAGCTTCACTGTGTGTCTGACCCCGGGAGTGTGTGATGGGACAGTGTGGGGGGAGATTCACTCTGTGTCTGACCCCAGGAGTGTGTGATGGGACGGTGTGGAGGGAGCTTCACTCTGTGTCTGACCCCGGGAGTGTGTGATGGGACGGTGTGGAGGGAGCTTCACTCTGTGTCTGACCCCGGGAGTGTGTGATGGGACGGTGTGGAAGGAGCTTCACTCTGTGTCTGACCCTGGGGGTGTGTGATGGGATGGTGTGGCGGGAGCTTCACTCTGTATCTGACCCCGGGAGTGTGTGATGGGACGTTGTCGAGTGAGCTTCACTCTGTGTCTGTCCCCAGGAGCGTGTGATGGGACGGTGTGGAGTGAGCTTCACTTTGTGTCTGACCCCAGGAGTGTGTGATGGGACAGTGTGCAAGGAGCTTCACTCTGTGTCTGACCCCAGGAGTGTGTGATGGGACGGTGTGGAGGGAGCTTCACTGTGTGTCTGACCACGGGAGTGTGTGATGGGACAGTGTGGAGGGAGCTTCACTGTGTGTCTGACCCCGGGAGTGTGTGATGGGACGGTGTGGAGGGAGCTTCACTGTGTGTCTGACCCCGGGAGTGTGTGATGGGACGGTGTGGAGGGAGCTTCACTCTGTGTCTGACCCTGGGAGTGTGTGATGGGACGGTGTGGAAGGAGCTTCACTGTGTGTCTGACCCTGGGAGTGTGTGATGGGACGGTGTTGAGGGAGGTTCACTGGTGTCTGACCCCGGGAGTGTGTGATGGGACGGTGTGGAAGGAGCTTCACTCTGTGTCTGACCCCGGGAGTGTGTGATGGGACGGTGTGGAGGGAGCTTCACTGTGTGTCTGACCCCGGGAGTGTGTGATGGGACAGTGTGGAAGGAGCTTCACTGGTGTCTGACCCCGGGAGTGTGTGATGGGACAGTGTGGAGGGAGCTTCACTGTGTGTCTGACCCCGGGAGTGTGTGATGGGACGGTGTGGATGGAGCTTCACTGTCTGTCTGACCCCGGCAGTGTGTGATGGGACGGTGTGGAGGGAGCTTCACTCTGTGTCTGACCCTGGGAGTGTGTGATGGGACGGTGTGGAAGGAGCTTCACTGTGTGTCTGACCCTGGGAGTGTGTGATGGGACGGTGTTGAGGGAGGTTCACTCTGTGTCTGACCCCAGGAGTGTGTGATGGAACGGTGTGGAAGGAGCTTCACTGTGTGTCTGACCCCGGGAGTGTGTGATGGGACAGTGTGGGGGGAGATTCACTCTGTGTCTGACCCCAGGAGTGTGTGATGGGACGGTGTGGAGGGAGCTTCATTCTGTGTCTGACCCCGGGAGTGTGTGATGGGACGGTGTGGAGGGAGCTTCACTCTGTGTCTGACCCCGGGAGTGTGTGATGGGACGGTGTGGAAGGAGCTTCACTCTGTGTCTGACCCTGGGGGTGTGTGATGGGATGGTGTGGCGGGAGCTTCACTCTGTGTCTGACCCCGGGAGTGTGTATTGGGATGGTGGGGAGCTTCACTCTGTGTTTGACCCCGGGAGTGTGTGATGGGACGGTGTGGAAGGAGCTTCACTGTGTGTCTGACCCTGGGAGTGTGTGATGGGACGGTGTGGAAGGAGCTTCACTGTGTGTCTGACCCCGGGAGTGTGTGATGGGACGGTGTTGAGGGAGGTTCACTCTGTGTCTGACCCCAGGAGTGTGTGATGGGACGGTGTGGAAGGAGCTTCACTCTGTGTCTGACCCCGGGAATGTGTGATGGGACGGTGTGGAGTGAGCTTCACTCTGTGTCGGACCCCAGGAGTGTGTGATGGGATGGTGTTGAGGGAGGTTCACTCTGTGTCGGACCACAGGAGTGTGTGATGGGACGGTGTTGAGGGAGGTTCACTCTGTGTCGGACCACAGGAGTGTGTGATGGGACAGTGTGGAGGGAGCTTCACTCTGTGTCTGACCCCGGGAGTGAGTGATGGGACGGTGTGGAGGGTGTTTCACTCAGTGTCCTACCCTGGGAGTGGGTATTGGAACGGTGGGGAGTTTCACTCTATCTTTCCCCAGGAGTGTGTGATGGGACGGTGTGGAGGGAGATTCACTCTGTGTCTGACCCCGGGAGTGTGTATTGGGATGGTGGGGAGCTTCACCCTGTGTCTGACCCCAGGAGTGTGTGATGGGACGGTGTGGAAGGAGCTTCACTGTGTGTCTGACCCCGGGAGTGTGTGATGGGACGGTGTGGAGGGAGCTTCACTCTGAATCGGACCCCAGGAGTGTGTGATGGGACGGTGTGGAGGGTGTTTCACTCAGTGTCCTACCCTGGGAGTGGGTATTGGAACGGTGGGGAGTTTCACTCTATCTGTCCCCAGGAGTGTGTGATGGGACGGTGTGGAAGGTGCTTCACTGTGTGTCTGACCCTGGGAGTGTGTGATGGGACGGTGTTGAGGGAGGTTCACTCTGTGTCTGACCCCAGGAGTGTGTGATGGAACGGTGTGGAAGGAGCTTCACTGTGTGTCTGACCCCGGGAGTGTGTGATGGGACAGTGTGGGGGGAGATTCACTCTGTGTCTGACCCCAGGAGTGTGTGATGGGACGGTGTGGAGGGAGCTTCACTCTGTGTCTGACCCCGGGAGTGTGTGATGGGACGGTGTGGAGGGAGCTTCACTCTGTGTCTGACCCCGGGAGTGTGTGATGGGACGGTGTGGAAGGAGCTTCACTCTGTGTCTGACCCTGGGGGTGTGTGATGGGATGGTGTGGCGGGAGCTTCACTCTGTATCTGACCCCGGGAGTGTGTGATGGGACGTTGTCGAGTGAGCTTCACTCTGTGTCTGTCCCCAGGAGCGTGTGATGGGACGGTGTGGAGTGAGCTTCACTCTGTGTCGGACCCCAGGAGTGTGTGATGGGACGGTGTTGAGGGAGGTTCACTTTGTGTCTGACCCCAGGAGTGTGTGATGGGACAGTGTGCAAGGAGCTTCACTCTGTGTCTGACCCCAGGAGTGTGTGATGGGACGGTGTGGAGGGAGCTTCACTGTGTGTCTGACCACGGGAGTGTGTGATGGGACAGTGTGGAGGGAGCTTCACTGTGTGTCTGACCCCGGGAGTGTGTGATGGGACGGTGTGGAGGGAGCTTCACTGTGTGTCTGACCCCGGGAGTGTGTGATGGGACGGTGTGGAGGGAGCTTCACTCTGTGTCTGACCCTGGGAGTGTGTGATGGGACGGTGTGGAAGGAGCTTCACTGTGTGTCTGACCCTGGGAGTGTGTGATGGGACGGTGTTGAGGGAGGTTCACTGGTGTCTGACCCCGGGAGTGTGTGATGGGACGGTGTGGAAGGAGCTTCACTCTGTGTCTGACCCCGGGAGTGTGTGATGGGACGGTGTGGAGGGAGCTTCACTGTGTGTCTGACCCCGGGAGTGTGTGATGGGACAGTGTGGAAGGAGCTTCACTGGTGTCTGACCCCGGGAGTGTGTGATGGGACAGTGTGGAGGGAGCTTCACTGTGTGTCTGACCCCGGGAGTGTGTGATGGGACGGTGTGGATGGAGCTTCACTGTCTGTCTGACCCCGGCAGTGTGTGATGGGACGGTGTGGAGGGAGCTTCACTCTGTGTCTGACCCTGGGAGTGTGTGATGGGACGGTGTGGAAGGAGCTTCACTGTGTGTCTGACCCTGGGAGTGTGTGATGGGACGGTGTTGAGGGAGGTTCACTCTGTGTCTGACCCCAGGAGTGTGTGATGGAACGGTGTGGAAGGAGCTTCACTGTGTGTCTGACCCCGGGAGTGTGTGATGGGACAGTGTGGGGGGAGATTCACTCTGTGTCTGACCCCAGGAGTGTGTGATGGGACGGTGTGGAGGGAGCTTCATTCTGTGTCTGACCCCGGGAGTGTGTGATGGGACGGTGTGGAGGGAGCTTCACTCTGTGTCTGACCCCGGGAGTGTGTGATGGGACGGTGTGGAAGGAGCTTCACTCTGTGTCTGACCCTGGGGGTGTGTGATGGGATGGTGTGGCGGGAGCTTCACTCTGTGTCTGACCCCGGGAGTGTGTATTGGGATGGTGGGGAGCTTCACTCTGTGTTTGACCCCGGGAGTGTGTGATGGGACGGTGTGGAAGGAGCTTCACTGTGTGTCTGACCCTGGGAGTGTGTGATGGGACGGTGTGGAAGGAGCTTCACTGTGTGTCTGACCCCGGGAGTGTGTGATGGGACGGTGTTGAGGGAGGTTCACTCTGTGTCTGACCCCAGGAGTGTGTGATGGGACGGTGTGGAAGGAGCTTCACTGTGTGTCTGACCCCGGGAGTGTGTGATGGGACGGTGTTGAGGGAGGTTCACTCTGTGTCTGACCCCGGGAGTGTGTGATGGGACGGTGTGGAGGGAGCTTCACTGTGTGTCTGACCCCGGGAGTGTGTGATGGGACGGTGTGGAGGGAGCTTCACTCTGTGTCTGACCCTGTGAGTGTGTAATGGGACGGTGTGGAAGGAGCTTCACTGTGTGTCTGACCATGGGAGTGTGTGATGGGACGGTGTTGAGGGAGGTTCACTGGTGTCTGACCCCAGGAGTGTGTGATGGGACGGTGTGGAGGGAGCTTCACTGTGTGTCTGACCCCGGGAGTGTGTGATGGGACGGTGTGGAAGGAGCTTCACTCTGTGTCTGACCCCGGGAGTGTGTGATGGGACGGTGTGGAGGGAGCTTCACTGTGTGTCTGACCCCGGGAGTGTGTGATGGGACAGTGTGGAAGGAGCTTCACTGGTGTCTGACCCCGGGAGTGTGTGATGGGACAGTGTGGAGGGAGCTTCACTGTGTGTCTGACCCCGGGAGTGTGTGATGGGACGGTGTGGATGGAGCTTCACTGTGTGTCTGACCCCGGCAGTGTGTGATGGGACGGTGTGGAGGGAGCTTCACTCTGTGTCTGACCCTGGGAGTGTGTGATGGGACGGTGTGGAAGGAGCTTCACTGTGTGTCTGACCCTGGGAGTGTGTGATGGGACGGTGTTGAGGGAGGTTCACTCTGTGTCTGACCCCAGGAGTGTGTGATGGAACGGTGTGGAAGGAGCTTCACTGTGTGTCTGACCCCGGGAGTGTGTGATGGGACGGTGTGGAGGGAGCTTCACTGTGTGTCTGACCCCGGGAGTGTGTGATGGGACGGTGTGGAGGGAGCTTCACTCTGTGTCTGACCCTGGGAGTGTGTGATGGGACGGTGTGGAAGGAGCTTCACTGTGTGTCTGACCCTGGGAGTGTGTGATGGGACGGTGTTGAGGGAGGTTCACTGGTGTCTGACCCCAGGAGTGTGTGATGGGACGGTGTGGAGGGAGCTTCACTGTGTGTCTGACCCCGGGAGTGTGTGATGGGACGGTGTGGAAGGAGCTTCACTCTGTGTCTGACCCCGGGAGTGTGTGATGGGACGGTGTGGAGGGAGCTTCACTCTGTGTCTGACCCCGGGAGTGTGTGATGGGACGGTGTGGAAGGAGCTTCACTCTGTGTCTGACCCTGGGAGTGTGTGATGGGACGGTGTTGAGGGAGGTTCACTCTGTGTCTGACCCCGGGAGTGTGTGATGGGACGGTGTGGAAGGTGCTTCACTGTGTGTCTGACCCTGGGAGTGTGTGATGGGACGGTGTTGAGGGAGGTTCACTCTGTGTCTGACCCCAGGAGTGTGTGATGGAACGGTGTGGAAGGAGCTTCACTGTGTGTCTGACCCCGGGAGTGTGTGATGGGACAGTGTGGGGGGAGATTCACTCTGTGTCTGACCCCAGGAGTGTGTGATGGGACGGTGTGGAGGGAGCTTCACTCTGTGTCTGACCCCGGGAGTGTGTGATGGGACGGTGTGGAGGGAGCTTCACTCTGTGTCTGACCCCGGGAGTGTGTGATGGGACGGTGTGGAAGGAGCTTCACTCTGTGTCTGACCCTGGGGGTGTGTGATGGGATGGTGTGGCGGGAGCTTCACTCTGTATCTGACCCCGGGAGTGTGTGATGGGACGTTGTCGAGTGAGCTTCACTCTGTGTCTGTCCCCAGGAGCGTGTGATGGGACGGTGTGGAGTGAGCTTCACTTTGTGTCTGACCCCAGGAGTGTGTGATGGGACAGTGTGCAAGGAGCTTCACTCTGTGTCTGACCCCAGGAGTGTGTGATGGGACGGTGTGGAGGGAGCTTCACTGTGTGTCTGACCACGGGAGTGTGTGATGGGACAGTGTGGAGGGAGCTTCACTGTGTGTCTGACCCCGGGAGTGTGTGATGGGACGGTGTGGAGGGAGCTTCACTGTGTGTCTGACCCCGGGAGTGTGTGATGGGACGGTGTGGAGGGAGCTTCACTCTGTGTCTGACCCTGGGAGTGTGTGATGGGACGGTGTGGAAGGAGCTTCACTGTGTGTCTGACCCTGGGAGTGTGTGATGGGACGGTGTTGAGGGAGGTTCACTGGTGTCTGACCCCGGGAGTGTGTGATGGGACGGTGTGGAAGGAGCTTCACTCTGTGTCTGACCCCGGGAGTGTGTGATGGGACGGTGTGGAGGGAGCTTCACTGTGTGTCTGACCCCGGGAGTGTGTGATGGGACAGTGTGGAAGGAGCTTCACTGGTGTCTGACCCCGGGAGTGTGTGATGGGACAGTGTGGAGGGAGCTTCACTGTGTGTCTGACCCCGGGAGTGTGTGATGGGACGGTGTGGATGGAGCTTCACTGTCTGTCTGACCCCGGCAGTGTGTGATGGGACGGTGTGGAGGGAGCTTCACTCTGTGTCTGACCCTGGGAGTGTGTGATGGGACGGTGTGGAAGGAGCTTCACTGTGTGTCTGACCCTGGGAGTGTGTGATGGGACGGTGTTGAGGGAGGTTCACTCTGTGTCTGACCCCAGGAGTGTGTGATGGAACGGTGTGGAAGGAGCTTCACTGTGTGTCTGACCCCGGGAGTGTGTGATGGGACAGTGTGGGGGGAGATTCACTCTGTGTCTGACCCCAGGAGTGTGTGATGGGACGGTGTGGAGGGAGCTTCATTCTGTGTCTGACCCCGGGAGTGTGTGATGGGACGGTGTGGAGGGAGCTTCACTCTGTGTCTGACCCCGGGAGTGTGTGATGGGACGGTGTGGAAGGAGCTTCACTCTGTGTCTGACCCTGGGGGTGTGTGATGGGATGGTGTGGCGGGAGCTTCACTCTGTGTCTGACCCCGGGAGTGTGTATTGGGATGGTGGGGAGCTTCACTCTGTGTTTGACCCCGGGAGTGTGTGATGGGACGGTGTGGAAGGAGCTTCACTGTGTGTCTGACCCTGGGAGTGTGTGATGGGACGGTGTGGAAGGAGCTTCACTGTGTGTCTGACCCCGGGAGTGTGTGATGGGACGGTGTTGAGGGAGGTTCACTCTGTGTCTGACCCCAGGAGTGTGTGATGGGACGGTGTGGAAGGAGCTTCACTCTGTGTCTGACCCCGGGAATGTGTGATGGGACGGTGTGGAGTGAGCTTCACTCTGTGTCGGACCCCAGGAGTGTGTGATGGGATGGTGTTGAGGGAGGTTCACTCTGTGTCGGACCACAGGAGTGTGTGATGGGACGGTGTTGAGGGAGGTTCACTCTGTGTCGGACCACAGGAGTGTGTGATGGGACAGTGTGGAGGGAGCTTCACTCTGTGTCTGACCCCGGGAGTGAGTGATGGGACGGTGTGGAGGGTGTTTCACTCAGTGTCCTACCCTGGGAGTGGGTATTGGAACGGTGGGGAGTTTCACTCTATCTTTCCCCAGGAGTGTCTGATGGGACGGTGCGGAGGGAGGTTCACTCTGTGTCTGACCCCGGGAGTGTGTGATGGGACGGTGTGGAGGGAGATTCACTCTGTGTCTGACCCCGGGAGTGTGTATTGGGATGGTGGGGAGCTTCACCCTGTGTCTGACCCCAGGAGTGTGTGATGGGACGGTGTGGAAGGAGCTTCACTGTGTGTCTGACCCCGGGAGTGTGTGATGGGACGGTGTGGAGGGAGCTTCACTCTGTATCGGACCCCAGGAGTGTGTGATGGGACGGTGTGGAGGGTGTTTCACTCAGTGTCCTACCCTGGGAGTGGGTATTGGAACGGTGGGGAGTTTCACTCTATCTGTCCCCAGGAGTGTGTGATGGGACGGTGCGGAGGGAGGTTCACTCTGTGTCTGACCCCAGGAGTGTGTGATGGGACGGTGTGGAAGGAGCTTCACCCTGTGTCTGACCCCAGGAGTGTGTGATGGGACGGTGTGGAAGGAGCTTCACCCTGTCTCTGACCCCAGGAGTGTGTGATGGGACGGTGTGGAAGGAGCTTCACTCTGTGTCTGACCCCGGGAGTGTGTGATGGGACGGTGTTGAGGGAGGTTCACTCTGTGTCTGACCCCAGGAGTGTGTGATGGGACCGTGTGGAAGGAGCTTCACTCTGTGTCTGACCCCGGGAGTGTGTGATGGGACGGTGTGGAGTGAGCTTCACTCTGTGTCGGACCCCAGGAGTGTGTGATGGGATGGTGTTGAGGGAGGTTCACTCTGTGTCGGACCACAGGAGTGTGTGATGGGACGGTGTTGAGGGAGGTTCACTCTGTGTCGGACCACAGGAGTGTGTGATGGGACAGTGTGGAGGGAGCTTCACTCTGTGTCTGACCCCGGGAGTGTGTGATGGGACGGTGTGGAGGGTGTTTCACTCAGTGTCCTACCCTGGGAGTGGGTATTGGAACGGTGGGGAGTTTCACTCTATCTTTCCCCAGGAGTGTGTGATGGGACGGTGCGGAGGGAGGTTCACTCTGTGTCTGACCCCAGGAGTGTGTGATGGGACGGTGTGGAAGGAGCTTCACCCTGTGTCTGACCCCAGGAATGTGTGATGGGACGGTGTGGAAGGAGCTTCACCCTGTGTCTGACCCCAGGAGTGTGTGATGGGACGGTGTGGAAGGAGCTTCACTCTGCGTCTGACCCCAGGAGTGTGTGTTGGGACGGTGTGGAAGGAGCTTCACTCTGTGTCTGACCCCGGGAGTGTGTGATGGGACGGTGTGGAGGGAGATTCACTCTGTGTCTGACCCCGGGAGTGTGTGATGGGACGGTGTGGAGGGAGATTCACTCTGTGTCTGACCCCGGGAGTGTGTGATGGGACGGTGTGGAGGGAGATTCACTCTGTGTCTGACCCCGGGAGTGTGTATTGGGATGGTGGGGAGCTTCACCCTGTGTCTGACCCCAGGAGTGTGTGATGGGACGGTGTGGAAGGAGCTTCACTGTGTGTCTGACCCCGGGAGTGTGTGATGGGACGGTGTGGAGGGAGCTTCACTCTGTGTCTGACCCCGGGAGTGTGTGATGGGACGGTGTGGAGGGTGTTTCACTCAGTGTCCTACCCTGGGAGTGGGTATTGGAACGGTGGGGAGTTTCACTCTATCTTTCCCCAGGAGTGTGTGATGGGACGGTGCGGAGGGAGGTTCACTCTGTGTCTGACCCCAGGAGTGTGTGATGGGACGGTGTGGAAGGAGCTTCACCCTGTGTCTGACCCCAGGAGTGTGTGATGGGACGGTGTGGAAGGAGCTTCACCCTGTGTCTGACCCCAGGAGTGAGTGATGGGACGGTGTGGAAGGAGCTTCACTCTGCGTCTGACCCCAGGAGTGTGTGTTGGGACGGTGTGGAAGGAGCTTCACTCTGTGTCTGACCCCGGGAGTGTGTGATGGGACGGTGTGGAGGGAGATTCACTCTGTGTCTGACCCCGGGAGTGTGTGATGGGACGGTGTGGAGGGAGATTCACTCTGTGTCTGACCCCGGGAGTGTGTGATGGGACGGTGTGGAGGGAGATTCACTCTGTGTCTGACCCCGGGAGTGTGTATTGGGATGGTGGGGAGCTTCACCCTGTGTCTGACCCCGGGAGTGTGTGATGGGACGGTGTGGAAGGAGCTTCACTGTGTGTCTGACCCCGGGAGTGTGTGATGGGAAGGTGTGGAGGGAGCTTCACTCTGTATCGGACCCCAGGAGTGTGTGATGGGACGGTGTGGAGGGAGCTTCACTCTGTGTCTGACCCTGGGAGTGTGTGATGGGACGGTGTGGAAGGAGCTTCACTGTGTTTCTGACCCCGGGAGTGTGTGATGGGACGGTGTTGAGGGAGGTTCACTCTGTGTCTGACCCCAGGAGTGTGTGATGGGACGTTGTGGAGTGAGCTTCACTTTGTGTCGGACCCCAGGAGTGTGTGATGGGATGGTGTTGAGGGAGGTTCACTCTGTGTCTGACCACAGGAGTGTGTGATGGGACGGTGTTGAGGGAGGTTCACTCTGTGTCGGACCACAGGAGTGTGTGATGGGACGGTGTGGAGGGAGTTTCACTCAGTGTCCTACCCTGGGAGTGGGTATTGGAACGGTGGGGAGTTTCACTCTATCTGTCCCCAGGAGTGTGTGATGGGATGGTGCGGAGGGAGGTTCACTCTGTGTCGGACCACAGGAGTGTGTGATGGGATGGTGTTGAGAGAGGTTCACTCTGTGTCTGACCCTGGGGGTGTGTGATGGGATGGTGTGGCGGGAGCTTCACTCTGTATCTGACCCCGGGAGTGTGTGATGGGACGTTGTCGAGTGAGCTTCACTCTGTGTCTGTCCCCAGGAGCGTGTGATGGGACGGTGTGGAGTGAGCTTCACTCTGTGTCGGACCCCAGGAGTGTGTGATGGGACGGTGTTGAGGGAGGTTCACTCTGTGTCTGACCCCAGGAGTGTGTGATGGGACGGTGTGGAGGGAGCTTCACTGTGTGTCTGACCCCGGGAGTGTGTGATGGGACAGTGTGGAAGGAGCTTCACTGGTGTCTGACCCCGGGAGTGTGTGATGGGACAGTGTGGAGGGAGCTTCACTGTGTGTCTGACCCCGGGAGTGTGTGATGGGACGGTGTGGAGGGAGCTTCACTGTGTGTCTGACCCCGGGAGTGTGTGATGGGACGGTGTGGAGGGAGCTTCACTCTGTGTCTGACCCTGGGAGTGTGTGATGGGACGGTGTGGAAGGAGCTTCACTGTGTGTCTGACCCTGGGAGTGTGTGATGGGACGGTGTTGAGGGAGGTTCACTCTGTGTCTGACCCCAGGAGTGTGTGATGGGACGGTGTGGAAGGAGCTTCACTCTGTGTCTGACCCCGGGAGTGTGTGATGGGACGGTGTGGAGGGAGCTTCACTGTGTGTCTGACCCCGGGAGTGTGTGATGGGACAGTGTGGAAGGAGCTTCACTGGTGTCTGACCCCGGGAGTGTGTGATGGGACAATGTGGAGGGAGCTTCACTGTGTGTCTGACCCCGGGAGTGTGTGATGGGACGGTGTGGAGGGAGCTTCACTGTGTGTCTGACCCCGGCAGTGTGTGATGGGACGGTGTGGAGGGAGCTTCACTCTGTGTCTGACCCTGGGAGTGTGTGATGGGACGGTGTGGAAGGTTCTTCACTGTGTGTCTGACCCTGGGAGTGTGTGATGGGACGGTGTGGAGGGAGCTTCACTCTGTGTCTGACCCCGGGAGTGTGTGATGGGACGGTGTGGAGGGAGCTTCACTCTGTGTCTGACCCCGGGAGTGTGTGATGGGACGGTGTGGAAGGAGCTTCACTCTGTGTCTGACCCTGGGGGTGTGTGATGGGATGGTGTGGCGGGAGCTTCACTCTGTATCTGACCCCGGGAGTGTGTGATGGGACGTTGTCGAGTGAGCTTCACTCTGTGTCTGTCCCCAGGAGCGTGTGATGGGACGGTGTGGAGTGAGCTTCACTCTGTGTCGGACCCCAGGAGTGTGTGATGGGACGGTGTTGAGGGAGGTTCACTTTGTGTCTGACCCCAGGAGTGTGTGATGGGACAGTGTGGAAGGAGCTTCACTCTGTGTCTGACCCCAGGAGTGTGTGATGGGACGGTGTGGAGGGAGCTTCACTGTGTGTCTGACCCCGGGAGTGTGTGATGGGACAGTGTGGAGGGAGCTTCACTGTGTGTCTGACCCCGGGAGTGTGTGATGGGACGGTGTGGAGGGAGCTTCACTGTGTGTCTGACCCCGGGAGTGTGTGATGGGACGGTGTGGAGGGAGCTTCACTCTGTGTCTGACCCTGGGAGTGTGTGATGGGACGGTGTGGAAGGAGCTTCACTGTGTGTCTGACCCTGGGAGTGTGTGATGGGACGGTGTTGAGGGAGGTTCACTGGTGTCTGACCCCAGGAGTGTGTGATGGGACGGTGTGGAGGGAGCTTCACTGTGTGTCTGACCCCGGGAGTGTGTGATGGGACGGTGTGGAAGGAGCTTCACTCTGTGTCTGACCCCGGGAGTGTGTGATGGGACGGTGTGGAGGGAGCTTCACTGTGTGTCTGACCCCGGGAGTGTGTGATGGGACAGTGTGGAAGGAGCTTCACTGGTGTCTGACCCCGGGAGTGTGTGATGGGACAGTGTGGAGGGAGCTTCACTGTGTGTCTGACCCCGGGAGTGTGTGATGGGACGGTGTGGATGGAGCTTCACTGTGTGTCTGACCCCGGCAGTGTGTGATGGGACGGTGTGGAGGGAGCTTCACTCTGTGTCTGACCCTGGGAGTGTGTGATGGGACGGTGTGGAAGGAGCTTCACTGTGTGTCTGACCCTGGGAGTGTGTGATGGGACGGTGTTGAGGGAGGTTCACTCTGTGTCTGACCCCAGGAGTGTGTGATGGAACGGTGTGGAAGGAGCTTCACTGTGTGTCTGACCCCGGAAGTGTGTGATGGGACAGTGTGGGGGGAGATTCACTCTGTGTCTGACCCCAGGAGTGTGTGATGGGACGGTGTGGAGGGAACTTCATTCTGTGTCTGACCCCGGGAGTGTGTGATGGGACGGTGTGGAGGGAGCTTCACTCTGTGTCTGACCCCGGGAGTGTGTGATGGGACGGTGTGGAAGGAGCTTCACTCTGTGTCTGACCCTGGGGGTGTGTGATGGGATGGTGTGGCGGGAGCTTCACTCTGTGTCTGACCCCGGGAGTGTGTATTGGGATGGTGGGGAGCTTCACTCTGTGTTTGACCCCGGGAGTGTGTGATGGGACGGTGTGGAAGGAGCTTCACTGTGTGTCTGACCCTGGGAGTGTGTGATGGGACGGTGTGGAAGGAGCTTCACTGTGTGTCTGACCCCGGGAGTGTGTGATGGGACGGTGTTGAGGGAGGTTCACTCTGTGTCTGACCCCAGGAGTGTGTGATGGGACGGTGTGGAAGGAGCTTCACTCTGTGTCTGACCCCGGGAATGTGTGATGGGACGGTGTGGAGTGAGCTTCACTCTGTGTCGGACCCCAGGAGTGTGTGATGGGATGGTGTTGAGGGAGGTTCACTCTGTGTCGGACCACAGGAGTGTGTGATGGGACGGTGTTGAGGGAGGTTCACTCTGTGTCGGACCACAGGAGTGTGTGATGGGACAGTGTGGAGGGAGCTTCACTCTGTGTCTGACCCCGGGAGTGAGTGATGGGACGGTGTGGAGGGTGTTTCACTCAGTGTCCTACACTGGGAGTGGGTATTGGAACGGTGGGGAGTTTCACTCTATCTGTCCCCAGGAGTGTGTGATGGGACGGTGCGGAGGGAGGTTCACTCTGTGTCTGACCCCAGGAGTGTGTGATGGGACGGTGTGGAAGGAGCTTCACCCTGTGTCTGACCCCAGGAGTGTGTGATGGGACGGTGTGGAAGGAGCTTCACCCTGTGTCTGACCCCAGGAGTGTGTGATGGGACGGTGTGGAAGGAGCTTCACTCTGTGTCTGACCCCAGGAGTGTGTGATGGGACGGTGTGGAAGAAGCTTCACTCTGTGTCTGACCCCGGGAGTGTGTGATGGGACGGAGTTGAGGGAGGTTCACTCTGTGTCTGACCCCAGGAGTGTGTGATGGGACGGTGTGGAAGGAGCTTCACTCTGTGTCTGACCCCGGGAGTGTGTGATGGGACGGTGTGGAGTGAGCTTCACTCTGTGTCGGACCCCAGGAGTGTGTGATGGGATGGTGTTGAGGGAGGTTCACTCTGTGTCGGACCTCAGGAGTGTGTGATGGGACGGTGTTGAGGGAGGTTCACTCTGTGTCGGACCACAGGAGTGTGTGATGGGACAGTGTGGAGGGAGCTTCACTCTGTGTCTGACCCCGGGAGTGTGTGATGGGACGGTGTGGAGGGTGTTTCACTCAGTGTCCTACCCTGGGAGTGGGTATTGGAACGGTGGGGAGTTTCACTCTATCTTTCCCCAGGAGTGTGTGATGGGACGGTGCGGAGGGAGGTTCACTCTGTGTCTGACCCCAGGAGTGTGTGATGGGACTGTGTGGAAGGAGCTTCACCCTGTGTCTGACCCCAGGAGTGTGTGATGGGACGGTGTGGAAGGAGCTTCACCCTGTGTCTGACCCCAGGAGTGTGTGATGGGACGGTGTGGAAGGAGCTTCACTCTGCGTCTGACCCCAGGAGTGTGTGATGGGACGGTGTGGAAGGAGCTTCACTTTGTGTCTGACCCCGGGAGTGTGTGATGGGACGGTGTGGAGGGAGATTCACTCTGTGTCTGACCCCGGGAGTGTGTGATGGGACAGTGTGGAGGGAGATTCA
Source organism: Hemitrygon akajei (assembly GCF_048418815.1). Classification (NCBI taxonomy): domain Eukaryota; kingdom Metazoa; phylum Chordata; class Chondrichthyes; order Myliobatiformes; family Dasyatidae; genus Hemitrygon; species Hemitrygon akajei. Next base: position 176,159,201 of record NC_133124.1, on the reverse strand, counting down.
CTCTGTGTCTGACCCCGGGAGTGTGTGATGGGACGGTCTGGAGGGAGGGAGATTCACTCTGTGTCTGACCCCGGGAGTGTGTATTGGGATGGTGGGGAGCTTCACCCTGTGTCTGACCCCAGGAGTGTGTGATGGGACGGTGTGGAAGGAGCTTCACTGTGTGTCTGACCCCGGGAGTGTGTGATGGGACGGTGTGGAGGGAGCTTCACTCTGTATCGGACCCCAGGAGTGTGTGATGGGACGGTGTGGAGGGTGTTTCACTCAGTGTCCTACCCTGGGAGTGGGTATTGGAACGGTGGGGAGTTTCACTCTATCTGTCCCCAGGAGTGTGTGATGGGACGGTGCGGAGGGAGGTTCACTCTGTGTCTGACCCCAGGAGTGTGTGATGGGACGGTGTGGAAGGAGCTTCACCCTGTGTCTGACCCCAGGAGTGTGTGATGGGACGGTGTGGAAGGAGCTTCACCCTGTGTCTGACCCCAGGAGTGTGTGATGGGACGGTGTGGAAGGAGCTTCACTCTGTGTCTGACCCCAGGAGTGTGTGATGGGACGGTGTGGAAGAAGCTTCACTCTGTGTCTGACCCCGGGAGTGTGTGATGGGACGGTGTTGAGGGAGGTTCACTCTGTGTCTGACCCCAGGAGTGTGTGATGGGACGGTGTGGAAGGAGCTTCACTCTGTGTCTGACCCCGGGAGTGTGTGATGGGACGGTGTGGAGTGAGCTTCACTCTGTGTCGGACCCCAGGAGTGTGTGATGGGAGGGTGTTGAGGGAGGTTCACTCTGTGTCGGACCACAGGAGTGTGTGATGGGACGGTGTTGAGGGAGGTTCACTCTGTGTCGGACCACAGGAGTGTGTGATGGGACAGTGTGGAGGGAGCTTCACTCTGTGTCTGACCCCGGGAGTGTGTGATGGGACGGTGTGGAGGGAGATTCACTCTGTGTCTGACCCCGGGAGTGTGTGATGGGACGGTGTGGAGGGAGATTCACTCTGTGTCTGACCCCGGGAGTGTGTGATGGGACGGTGTGGAGGGAGATTCACTCTGTGTCTGACCCCGGGAGTGTGTATTGGGATGGTGGGGAGCTTCACCCTGTGTCTGACCCCAGGAGTGTGTGATGGGACGGTGTGGAAGGAGCTTCACTGTGTGTCTGACCCCGGGAGTGTGTGATGGGACGGTGTGGAGGGAGCTTCACTCTGTGTCTGACCCCGGGAGTGTGTGATGGGACGGTGTGGAGGGTGTTTCACTCAGTGTCCTACCCTGGGAGTGGGTATTGGAACGGTGGGGAGTTTCACTCTATCTTTCCCCAGGAGTGTGTGATGGGACGGTGCGGAGGGAGGTTCACTCTGTGTCTGACCCCAGGAGTGTGTGATGGGACGGTGTGGAAGGAGCTTCACTCTGTGTCTGACCCTGGGAGTGTGTGATGGGACGGTGTGGAAGGAGCTTCACTGTGTTTCTGACCCCGGGAGTGTGTGATGGGACGGTGTTGAGGGAGGTTCACTCTGTGTCTGACCCCAGGAGTGTGTGATGGGACGGTGTGGAGTGAGCTTCACTTTGTGTCGGACCCCAGGAGTGTGTGATGGGATGGTGTTGAGGGAGGTTCACTCTGTGTCTGACCACAGGAGTGTGTGATGGGACGGTGTTGAGGGAGGTTCACTCTGTGTCGGACCACAGGAGTGTGTGATGGGACGGTGTGGAGGGAGTTTCACAGTGTCCTACCCTGGGAGTGGGTATTGGAACGGTGGGGAGTTTCACTCTATTTGTCCCCAGGAGTGTGTGATGGGATGGTGCGGAGGGAGGTTCACTCTGTGTCGGACCACAGGAGTGTGTGATGGGATGGTGTTGAGAGAGGTTCACTCTGTGTCTGACCCTGGGGGTGTGTGATGGGATGGTGTGGCGGGAGCTTCACTCTGTATCTGACCCCGGGAGTGTGTGATGGGACGTTGTCGAGTGAGCTTCACTCTGTGTCTGTCCCCAGGAGCGTGTGATGGGACGGTGTGGAGTGAGCTTCACTCTGTGTCGGACCCCAGGAGTGTGTGATGGGACGGTGTTGAGGGAGGTTCACTCTGTGTCTGACCCCAGGAGTGTGTGATGGGACGGTGTGGAGGGAGCTTCACTGTGTGTCTGACCCCGGGAGTGTGTGATGGGACAGTGTGGAAGGAGCTTCACTGGTGTCTGACCCCGGGAGTGTGTGATGGGACAGTGTGGAGGGAGCTTCACTGTGTGTCTGACCCCGGGAGTGTGTGATGGGACGGTGTGGAGGGAGCTTCACTGTGTGTCTGACCCCGGGAGTGTGTGATGGGACGGTGTGGAGGGAGCTTCACTCTGTGTCTGACCCTGGGAGTGTGTGATGGGACGGTGTGGAAGGAGCTTCACTGTGTGTCTGACCCTGGGAGTGTGTGATGGGACGGTGTTGAGGGAGGTTCACTCTGTGTCTGACCCCAGGAGTGTGTGATGGGACGGTGTGGAAGGAGCTTCACTCTGTGTCTGACCCCGGGAGTGTGTGATGGGACGGTGTGGAGGGAGCTTCACTGTGTGTCTGACCCCGGGAGTGTGTGATGGGACAGTGTGGAAGGAGCTTCACTGGTGTCTGACCCCGGGAGTGTGTGATGGGACAATGTGGAGGGAGCTTCACTGTGTGTCTGACCCCGGGAGTGTGTGATGGGATGGTGTGGAGGGAGCTTCACTGTGTGTCTGACCCCGGCAGTGTGTGATGGGACGGTGTGGAGGGAGCTTCACTCTGTGTCTGACCCTGGGAGTGTGTGATGGGACGGTGTGGAAGGTGCTTCACTGTGTGTCTGACCCTGGGAGTGTGTGATGGGACGGTGTTGAGGGAGGTTCACTCTGTGTCTGACCCCAGGAGTGTGTGATGGAACGGTGTGGAAGGAGCTTCACTGTGTGTCTGACCCCGGGAGTGTGTGATGGGACAGTGTGGGGGGAGATTCACTCTGTGTCTGACCCCAGGAGTGTGTGATGGGACGGTGTGGAGGGAGCTTCACTCTGTGTCTGACCCCGGGAGTGTGTGATGGGACGGTGTGGAGGGAGCTTCACTGTGTGTCTGACCCCGGGAGTGTGTGATGGGACGGTGTGGAGGGAGCTTCACTCTGTGTCTGACCCTGGGAGTGTGTGATGGGACGGTGTGGAAGGAGCTTCACTGTGTGTCTGACCCTGGGAGTGTGTGATGGGACGGTGTTGAGGGAGGTTCACTCTGTGTCTGACCCCAGGAGTGTGTGATGGGACGGTGTGGAAGGAGCTTCACTCTGTGTCTGACCCCGGGAGTGTGTGATGGGACGGTGTGGAGGGAGCTTCACTGTGTGTCTGACCCCGGGAGTGTGTGATGGGACAGTGTGGAAGGAGCTTCACTGGTGTCTGACCCCGGGAGTGTGTGATGGGACAATGTGGAGGGAGCTTCACTGTGTGTCTGACCCCGGGAGTGTGTGATGGGACGGTGTGGAAGGAGCTTCACTCTGCGTCTGACCCCAGGAGTGTGTGATGGGACGGTGTGGAAGGAGCTTCACTTTGTGTCTGACCCCGGGAGTGTGTGATGGGACGGTGTGGAGGGAGATTCACTCTGTGTCTGACCCCGGGAGTGTGTGATGGGACAGTGTGGAGGGAGATTCACTCTGTGTCTGACCCCGGGAGTGTGTGATGGGACGGTGTGGAGGGAGATTCACTCTGTGTCTGACCCCGGGAGTGTGTATTGGGATGGTGGGGAGCTTCACCCTTTGTCTGACCCCAGGAGTGTGTGATGGGACGGTGTGGAAGGAGCTTCACTGTGTGTCTGACCCCGGGAGTGTGTGATGGGACGGTGTGGAGGGAGCTTCACTCTGTATCGGACCCCAGGAGTGTGTGATGGGACGGTGTGGAGGGTGTTTCACTCAGTGTCCTACCCTGGGAGTGGGTATTGGAACGGTGGGGAGTTTCACTCTATCTGTCCCCAGGAGTGTGTGATGGGACGGTGCGGAGGGAGGTTCACTCTGTGTCTGACCCCAGGAGTGTGTGATGGGACGGTGTGGAAGGAGCTTCACCCTGTGTCTGACCCCAGGAGTGTGTGATGGGACGGTGTGGAAGGAGCTTCACCCTGTGTCTGACCCCAGGAGTGTGTGATGGGACGGTGTGGAAGGAGCTTCACTCTGTGTCTGACCCCAGGAGTGTGTGATGGGACGGTGTGGAAGAAGCTTCACTCTGTGTCTGACCCCGGGAGTGTGTGATGGGACGGTGTTGAGGGAGGTTCACTCTGTGTCTGACCCCAGGAGTGTGTGATGGGACGGTGTGGAAGGAGCTTTACTCTGTGTCTGACCCCGGGAGTGTGTGATGGGACGGTGTGGAGTGAGCTTCACTCTGTGTCGGACCCCAGGAGTGTGTGATGGGATGGTGTTGAGGGAGGTTCACTCTGTGTCGGACCACAGGAGTGTGTGATGGGACGGTGTTGAGGGAGGTTCACTCTGTGTCGGACCACAGGAGTGTGTGATGGGACAGTGTGGAGGGAGCTTCACTCTGTGTCTGACCCCGGGAGTGTGTGATGGGACGGTGTGGAGGGTGTTTCACTCAGTGTCCTACCCTGGGAGTGGGTATTGGAACGGTGGGGAGTTTCACTCTATCTTTCCCCAGGAGTGTGTGATGGGACGGTGCGGAGGGAGGTTCACTCTGTGTCTGACCCCAGGAGTGTGTGATGGGACGGTGTGGAAGGAGCTTCACCCTGTGTCTGACCCCAGGAGTGTGTGATGGGACGGTGTGGAAGGAGCTTCACCCTGTGTCTGACCCCAGGAGTGTGTGATGGGACGGTGTGGAAGGAGCTTCACTCTGCGTCTGACCCCAGGAGTGTGTGTTGGGACGGTGTGGAAGGAGCTTCACTCTGTGTCTGACCCCGGGAGTGTGTGATGGGACGGTGTGGAGGGAGATTCACTCTGTGTCTGACCCCGGGAGTGTGTGATGGGACGGTGTGGAGGGAGATTCACTCTGTGTCTGACCCCGGGAGTGTGTGATGGGACGGTGTGGAGGGAGATTCACTCTGTGTCTGACCCCGGGAGTGTGTATTGGGATGGTGGGGAGCTTCACCCTGTGTCTGACCCCAGGAGTGTGTGATGGGACGGTGTGGAAGGAGCTTCACTGTGTGTCTGACCCCGGGAGTGTGAGATGGGACGGTGTGGAGGGAGCTTCACTCTGTGTCTGACCCCGGGAGTGTGTGATGGGACGGTGTGGAGGGTGTTTCACTCAGTGTCCTACCCTGGGAGTGGGTATTGGAACGGTGGGGAGTTTCACTCTATCTTTCCCCAGGAGTGTGTGATGGGACGGTGCGGAGGGAGGTTCACTCTGTGTCTGACCCCAGGAGTGTGTGATGGGACGGTGTGGAGTGAGCTTCACTTTGTGTCGGACCCCAGGAGTGTGTGATGGGATGGTGTTGAGGGAGGTTCACTCTGTGTCTGACCACAGGAGTGTGTGATGGGACGGTGTTGAGGGAGGTTCACTCTGTGTCGGACCACAGGAGTGTGTGATGGGACGGTGTGGAGGGAGTTTCACTCAGTGTCCTACCCTGGGAGTGGGTATTGGAACGGTGGGGAGTTTCACTCTATCTGTCCCCAGGAGTGTGTGATGGGACGGTGTGGAAGGAGCTTCACCCTGTGTCTGACCCCAGGAGTGTGTGATGGGACGGTGTGGAAGGAGCTTCACCCTGTGTCTGACCCCAGGAGTGTGTGATGGGACGGTGTGGAAGGAGCTTCACTCTGTGTCTGACCCCAGGAGTGTGTGATGGGACGGTGTGGAAGAAGCTTCACTCTGTGTCTGACCCCGGGAGTGTGTGATGGGACGGTGTTGAGGGAGGTTCACTCTGTGTCTGACCCCAGGAGTGTGTGATGGGACGGTGTGGAAGGAGCTTTACTCTGTGTCTGACCCCGGGAGTGTGTGATGGGACGGTGTGGAGTGAGCTTCACTCTGTGTCGGACCCCAGGAGTGTGTGATGGGATGGTGTTGAGGGAGGTTCACTCTGTGTCGGACCACAGGAGTGTGTGATGGGACGGTGTTGAGGGAGGTTCACTCTGTGTCGGACCACAGGAGTGTGTGATGGGACAGTGTGGAGGGAGCTTCACTCTGTGTCTGACCCCGGGAGTGTGTGATGGGACGGTGTGGAGGGTGTTTCACTCAGTGTCCTACCCTGGGAGTGGGTATTGGAACGGTGGGGAGTTTCACTCTATCTTTCCCCAGGAGTGTGTGATGGGACGGTGCGGAGGGAGGTTCACTCTGTGTCTGACCCCAGGAGTGTGTGATGGGACGGTGTGGAAGGAGCTTCACCCTGTGTCTGACCCCAGGAGTGTGTGATGGGACGGTGTGGAAGGAGCTTCACCCTGTGTCTGACCCCAGGAGTGTGTGATGGGACGGTGTGGAAGGAGCTTCACTCTGCGTCTGACCCCAGGAGTGTGTGTTGGGACGGTGTGGAAGGAGCTTCACTCTGTGTCTGACCCCGGGAGTGTGTGATGGGACGGTGTGGAGGGAGATTCACTCTGTGTCTGACCCCGGGAGTGTGTGATGGGACGGTGTGGAGGGAGATTCACTCTGTGTCTGACCCCGGGAGTGTGTGATGGGACGGTGTGGAGGGAGATTCACTCTGTGTCTGACCCCGGGAGTGTGTATTGGGATGGTGGGGAGCTTCACCCTGTGTCTGACCCCAGGAGTGTGTGATGGGACGGTGTGGAAGGAGCTTCACTGTGTGTCTGACCCCGGGAGTGTGAGATGGGACGGTGTGGAGGGAGCTTCACTCTGTGTCTGACCCCGGGAGTGTGTGATGGGACGGTGTGGAGGGTGTTTCACTCAGTGTCCTACCCTGGGAGTGGGTATTGGAACGGTGGGGAGTTTCACTCTATCTTTCCCCAGGAGTGTGTGATGGGACGGTGCGGAGGGAGGTTCACTCTGTGTCTGACCCCAGGAGTGTGTGATGGGACGGTGTGGAGTGAGCTTCACTTTGTGTCGGACCCCAGGAGTGTGTGATGGGATGGTGTTGAGGGAGGTTCACTCTGTGTCTGACCACAGGAGTGTGTGATGGGACGGTGTTGAGGGAGGTTCACTCTGTGTCGGACCACAGGAGTGTGTGATGGGACGGTGTGGAGGGAGTTTCACTCAGTGTCCTACCCTGGGAGTGGGTATTGGAACGGTGGGGAGTTTCACTCTATCTGTCCCCAGGAGTGTGTGATGGGATGGTGCGGAGGGAGGTTCACTCTGTGTCGGACCACAGGAGTGTGTGATGGGATGGTGTTGAGAGAGGTTCACTCTGTGTCTGACCCTGGGGGTGTGTGATGGGATGGTGTGGCGGGAGCTTCACTCTGTATCTGACCCCGGGAGTGTGTGATGGGACGTTGTCGAGTGAGCTTCACTCTGTGTCTGACCCCAGGAGTGTGTGATGGGACGGTGGGGAGGGAGCTTCACTGTGTGTCTGACCCCGGGAGTGTGTGATGGGACAGTGTGGAAGGAGCTTCACTGGTGTCTGACCCCGGGAGTGTGTGATGGGACAGTGTGGAGGGAGCTTCACTGTGTGTCTGACCCCGGGAGTGTGTGATGGGACGGTGTGGAGGGAGCTTCACTGTGTGTCTGACCCCGGGAGTGTGTGATGGGACGGTGTGGAGGGAGCTTCACTCTGTGTCTGACCCTGGGAGTGTGTGATGGGACGGTGTGGAAGGAGCTTCACTGTGTGTCTGACCCTGGGAGTGTGTGATGGGACGGTGTTGAGGGAGGTTCACTCTGTGTCTGACCCCAGGAGTGTGTGATGGGACGGTGTGGAAGGAGCTTCACTCTGTGTCTGACCCCGGGAGTGTGTGATGGGACGGTGTGGAGGGAGCTTCACTGTGTGTCTGACCCCGGGAGTGTGTGATGGGACAGTGTGGAAGGAGCGTCACTTGTGTCTGACCCCGGGAGTGTGTGATGGGACAATGTGGAGGGAGCTTCACTGTGTGTCTGACCCCGGGAGTGTGTGATGGGACGGTGTGGAGGGAGCTTCACTGTGTGTCTGACCCCGGCAGTGTGTGATGGGACGGTGTGGAGGGAGCTTCACTCTGTGTCTGACCCTGGGAGTGTGTGATGGGACGGTGTGGAAGGTGCTTCACTGTGTGTCTGACCCTGGGAGTGTGTGATGGGACGGTGTTGAGGGAGGTTCACTCTGTGTCTGACCCCAGGAGTGTGTGATGGAACGGTGTGGAAGGAGCTTCACTGTGTGTCTGACCCCGGGAGTGTGTGATGGGACAGTGTGGGGGGAGATTCACTCTGTGTCTGACCCCAGGAGTGTGTGATGGGACGGTGTGGAGGGAGCTTCACTCTGTGTCTGACCCCGGGAGTGTGTGATGGGACGGTGTGGAGGGAGCTTCACTGTGTGTCTGACCCCGGGAGTGTGTGATGGGACGGTGTGGAGGGAGCTTCACTCTGTGTCTGACCCTGGGAGTGTGTGATGGGACGGTGTGGAAGGAGCTTCACTGTGTGTCTGACCCTGGGAGTGTGTGATGGGACGGTGTTGAGGGAGGTTCACTCTGTGTCTGACCCCAGGAGTGTGTGATGGGACGGTGTGGAAGGAGCTTCACTCTGTGTCTGACCCCGGGAGTGTGTGATGGGACGGTGTGGAGGGAGCTTCACTGTGTGTCTGACCCCGGGAGTGTGTGATGGGACAGTGTGGAAGGAGCTTCACTGGTGTCTGACCCCGGGAGTGTGTGATGGGACAATGTGGAGGGAGCTTCACTGTGTGTCTGACCCCGGGAGTGTGTGATGGGACGGTGTGGAGGGAGCTTCACTGTGTGTCTGACCCCGGCAGTGTGTGATGGGACGGTGTTGAGGGAGGTTCACTCTGTGTCGGACCACAGGAGTGTGTGATGGGACAGTGTGGAAGGTTCTTCACTCTGTGTCTGACCCCGGGAGTGTGTGATGGGACGGTGTGGAGGGAGATTCACTCTGTGTCTGACCCCGGGAGTGTGTGATGGGACGGTGTGGAGGGAGATTCACTCTGTGTCTGACCCCGGGAGTGTGTGATGGGACGGTGTGGAGGGAGATTCACTCTGTGTCTGACCCCGGGAGTGTGTATTGGGATGGTGGGGAGCTTCACCCTGTGTCTGACCCCAGGAGTGTGTGATGGGACGGTGTGGAAGGAGCTTCACTGTGTGTCTGACCCCGAGAGTGTGTGATGGGACGGTGTGGAGGGAGCTTCACTCTGTGTCTGACCCCGGGAGTGTGTGATGGGACGGTGTGGAGGGTGTTTCACTCAGTGTCCTACCCTGGGAGTGGGTATTGGAACGGTGGGGAGTTTCACTCTATCTTTCCCCAGGAGTGTGTGATGGGACGGTGCGGAGGGAGGTTCACTCTGTGTCTGACCCCAGGAGTGTGTGATGGGACGGTGTGGAAGGAGCTTCACTGTGTTTCTGACCCCGGGAGTGTGTGATGGGACGGTGTTGAGGGAGGTTCACTCTGTGTCTGACCCCAGGAGTGTGTGATGGGACGGTGTGGAGTGAGCTTCACTTTGTGTCGGACCCCAGGAGTGTGTGATGGGATGGTGTTGAGGGAGGTTCACTCTGTGTCTGACCACAGGAGTGTGTGATGGGACGGTGTTGAGGGAGGTTCACTCTGTGTCGGACCACAGGAGTGTGTGATGGGACGGTGTGGAGGGAGTTTCACTCAGTGTCCTACCCTGGGAGTGGGTATTGGAACGGTGGGGAGTTTCACTCTATCTGTCCCCAGGAGTGTGTGATGGGATGGTGCGGAGGGAGGTTCACTCTGTGTCGGACCACAGGAGTGTGTGATGGGATGGTGTTGAGAGAGGTTCACTCTGTGTCTGACCCTGGGGGTGTGTGATGGGATGGTGTGGCGGGAGCTTCACTCTGTATCTGACCCCGGGAGTGTGTGATGGGACGTTGTCGAGTGAGCTTCACTCTGTGTCTGTCCCCAGGAGCGTGTGATGGGACGGTGTGGAGTGAGCTTCACTCTGTGTCGGACCCCAGGAGTGTGTGATGGGACGGTGTTGAGGGAGGTTCACTCTGTGTCTGACCCCAGGAGTGTGTGATGGGACGGTGTGGAGGGAGCTTCACTGTGTGTCTGACCCCGGGAGTGTGTGATGGGACAGTGTGGAAGGAGCTTCACTGGTGTCTGACCCCGGGAGTGTGTGATGGGACAGTGTGGAGGGAGCTTCACTGTGTGTCTGACCCCGGGAGTGTGTGATGGGACGGTGTGGAGGGAGCTTCACTGTGTGTCTGACCCCGGGAGTGTGTGATGGGACGGTGTGGAGGGAGCTTCACTCTGTGTCTGACCCTGGGAGTGTGTGATGGGACGGTGTGGAAGGAGCTTCACTGTGTGTCTGACCCTGGGAGTGTGTGATGGGACGGTGTTGAGGGAGGTTCACTCTGTGTCTGACCCCAGGAGTGTGTGATGGGACGGTGTGGAAGGAGCTTCACTCTGTGTCTGACCCCGGGAGTGTGTGATGGGACGGTGTGGAGGGAGCTTCACTGTGTGTCTGACCCCGGGAGTGTGTGATGGGACAGTGTGGAAGGAGCTTCACTGGTGTCTGACCCCGGGAGTGTGTGATGGGACAATGTGGAGGGAGCTTCACTGTGTGTCTGACCCCGGGAGTGTGTGATGGGACGGTGTGGAGGGAGCTTCACTGTGTGTCTGACCCCGGCAGTGTGTGATGGGACGGTGTGGAGGGAGCTTCACTCTGTGTCTGACCCTGGGAGTGTGTGATGGGACGGTGTGGAAGGTGCTTCACTGTGTGTCTGACCCTGGGAGTGTGTGATGGGACGGTGTTGAGGGAGGTTCACTCTGTGTCTGACCCCAGGAGTGTGTGATGGAACGGTGTGGAAGGAGCTTCACTGTGTGTCTGACCCCGGGAGTGTGTGATGGGACAGTGTGGGGGGAGATTCACTCTGTGTCTGACCCCAGGAGTGTGTGATGGGACGGTGTGGAGGGAGCTTCACTCTGTGTCTGACCCCGGGAGTGTGTGATGGGACGGTGTGGAGGGAGCTTCACTCTGTGTCTGACCCCGGGAGTGTGTGATGGGACGGTGTGGAAGGAGCTTCACTGTGTGTCTGACCCTGGGAGTGTGTGATGGGACGGTGTTGAGGGAGGTTCACTCTGTGTCTGACCCCAGGAGTGTGTGATGGGACGGTGTTGAGGGAGGTTCACTCTGTGTCTGACCCCAGGAGTGTGTGATGGGACGGTGTGGAAGGAGCTTCACTCTGTGTCTGACCCCGGGAGTGTGTGATGGGACGGTGTGGAGGGAGCTTCACTGTGTGTCTGACCCCGGGAGTGTGTGATGGGACAGTGTGGAAGGAGCTTCACTGGTGTCTGACCCCGGGAGTGTGTGATGGGACAATGTGGAGGGAGCTTCACTGTGTGTCTGACCCCGGGAGTGTGTGATGGGACGGTGTGGAAGGAGCTTCACTTTGTGTCTGACCCCGGGAGTGTGTGATGGGACGGTGTGGAGGGAGATTCACTCTGTGTCTGACCCCGGGAGTGTGTGATGGGACAGTGTGGAGGGAGATTCACTCTGTGTCTGACCCCGGGAGTGTGTGATGGGACGGTGTGGAAGGAGCTTCACTGTGTGTCTGACCCTGGGAGTGTGTGATGGGACGGTGTTGAGGGAGGTTCACTCTGTGTCTGACCCCAGGAGTGTGTGATGGGACGGTGTTGAGGGAGGTTCACTCTGTGTCTGACCCCAGGAGTGTGTGATGGGACGGTGTGGAAGGAGCTTCACTCTGTGTCTGACCCCGGGAGTGTGTGATGGGACGGTGTGGAGGGAGCTTCACTCTGTGTCTGACCCCGGGAGTGTGTGATGGGACGGTGTGGAAGGAGCTTCACTGTGTGTCTGACCCTGGGAGTGTGTGATGGGACGGTGTTGAGGGAGGTTCACTCTGTGTCTGACCCCAGGAGTGTGTGATGGGACGGTGTTGAGGGAGGTTCACTCTGTGTCTGACCCCAGGAGTGTGTGATGGGACGGTGTGGAAGGAGCTTCACTCTGTGTCTGACCCCGGGAGTGTGTGATGGGACGGTGTGGAGGGAGCTTCACTGTGTGTCTGACCCCGGGAGTGTGTGATGGGACAGTGTGGAAGGAGCTTCACTGGTGTCTGACCCCGGGAGTGTGTGATGGGACAATGTGGAGGGAGCTTCACTGTGTGTCTGACCCCGGGAGTGTGTGATGGGACGGTGTGGAAGGAGCTTCACTCTGCGTCTGACCCCAGGAGTGTGTGATGGGACGGTGTGGAAGGAGCTTCACTTTGTGTCTGACCCCGGGAGTGTGTGATGGGACGGTGTGGAGGGAGATTCACTCTGTGTCTGACCCCGGGAGTGTGTGATGGGACAGTGTGGAGGGAGATTCACTCTGTGTCTGACCCCGGGAGTGTGTGATGGGACGGTGTGGAAGGAGCTTCACTGTGTGTCTGACCCTGGGAGTGTGTGATGGGACGGTGTTGAGGGAGGTTCACTCTGTGTCTGACCCCAGGAGTGTGTGATGGGACGGTGTTGAGGGAGGTTCACTCTGTGTCTGACCCCAGGAGTGTGTGATGGGACGGTGTGGAAGGAGCTTCACTCTGTGTCTGACCCCGGGAGTGTGTGATGGGATGGTGTGGCGGGAGCTTCACTCTGTATCTGACCCCGGGAGTGTGTGATGGGACGTTGTCGAGTGAGCTTCACTCTGTGTCTGTCCCCAGGAGCGTGTGATGGGACGGTGTGGAGTGAGCTTCACTCTGTGTCGGACCCCAGGAGTGTGTGATGGGACGGTGTTGAGGGAGGTTCACTCTGTGTCTGACCCCAGGAGTGTGTGATGGGACGGTGTGGAGGGAGCTTCACTGTGTGTCTGACCCCGGGAGTGTGTGATGGGACAGTGTGGGGGGAGATTCACTCTGTGTCTGACCCCAGGAGTGTGTGATGGGACGGTGTGGAGGGAGCTTCACTGTGTGTCTGACCCCGGGAGTGTGTGATGGGACGGTGTGGAGGGAGCTTCACTCTGTGTCTGACCCCGGGAGTGTGTGATGGGACGGTGTGGAGGGTGTTTCACTCAGTGTCCTACCCTGGGAGTGGGTATTGGAACGGTGGGGAGTTTCACTCTATCTTTCCCCAGGAGTGTGTGATGGGACGGTGCGGAGGGAGGTTCACTCTGTGTCTGACCCCAGGAGTGTGTGATGGGACGGTGTGGAAGGAGCTTCACTGTGTTTCTGACCCCGGGAGTGTGTGATGGGACGGTGTTGAGGGAGGTTCACTCTGTGTCTGACCCCAGGAGTGTGTGATGGGACGGTGTGGAGTGAGCTTCACTTTGTGTCGGACCCCAGGAGTGTGTGATGGGATGGTGTTGAGGGAGGTTCACTCTGTGTCTGACCACAGGAGTGTGTGATGGGACGGTGTTGAGGGAGGTTCACTCTGTGTCGGACCACAGGAGTGTGTGATGGGACGGTGTGGAGGGAGTTTCACTCAGTGTCCTACCCTGGGAGTGGGTATTGGAACGGTGGGGAGTTTCACTCTATCTGTCCCCAGGAGTGTGTGATGGGATGGTGCGGAGGGAGGTTCACTCTGTGTCGGACCACAGGAGTGTGTGATGGGATGGTGTTGAGAGAGGTTCACTCTGTGTCTGACCCTGGGGGTGTGTGATGGGATGGTGTGGCGGGAGCTTCACTCTGTATCTGACCCCGGGAGTGTGTGATGGGACGTTGTCGAGTGAGCTTCACTCTGTGTCTGTCCCCAGGAGCGTGTGATGGGACGGTGTGGAGTGAGCTTCACTCTGTGTCGGACCCCAGGAGTGTGTGATGGGACGGTGTTGAGGGAGGTTCACTCTGTGTCTGACCCCAGGAGTGTGTGATGGGACGGTGTGGAGGGAGCTTCACTGTGTGTCTGACCCCGGGAGTGTGTGATGGGACAGTGTGGAAGGAGCTTCACTGGTGTCTGACCCCGGGAGTGTGTGATGGGACAGTGTGGAGGGAGCTTCACTGTGTGTCTGACCCCGGGAGTGTGTGATGGGACGGTGTGGAGGGAGCTTCACTGTGTGTCTGACCCCGGGAGTGTGTGATGGGACGGTGTGGAGGGAGCTTCACTCTGTGTCTGACCCTGGGAGTGTGTGATGGGACGGTGTGGAAGGAGCTTCACTGTGTGTCTGACCCTGGGAGTGTGTGATGGGACGGTGTTGAGGGAGTTTCACTCTGTGTCTGACCCCAGGAGTGTGTGATGGGACGGTGTGGAAGGAGCTTCACTCTGTGTCTGACCCCGGGAGTGTGTGATGGGACGGTGTGCAGGGAGCTTCACTGTGTGTCTGACCCCGGGAGTGTGTGATGGGACAGTGTGGAAGGAGCTTCACTGGTGTCTGACCCCGGGAGTGTGTGATGGGACAATGTGGAGGGAGCTTCACTGTGTGTCTGACCCCGGGAGTGTGTGATGGGACGGTGTGGAGGGAGCTTCACTGTGTGTCTGACCCCGGCAGTGTGTGATGGGACGGTGTGGAGGGAGCTTCACTCTGTGTCTGACCCTGGGAGTGTGTGATGGGACGGTGTGGAAGGTGCTTCACTGTGTGTCTGACCCTGGGAGTGTGTGATGGGACGGTGTTGAGGGAGGTTCACTCTGTGTCTGACCCCAGGAGTGTGTGATGGAACGGTGTGGAAGGAGCTTCACTGTGTGTCTGACCCCGGGAGTGTGTGATGGGACAGTGTGGGGGGAGATTCACTCTGTGTCTGACCCCAGGAGTGTGTGATGGGACGGTGTGGAGGGAGCTTCACTCTGTGTCTGACCCCGGGAGTGTGTGATGGGACGGTGTGGAGGGAGCTTCACTCTGTGTCTGACCCCGGGAGTGTGTGATGGGACGGTGTGGAAGGAGCTTCACTGTGTGTCTGACCCTGGGAGTGTGTGATGGGACGGTGTTGAGGGAGGTTCACTCTGTGTCTGACCCCAGGAGTGTGTGATGGGACGGTGTTGAGGGAGGTTCACTCTGTGTCTGACCCCAGGAGTGTGTGATGGGACGGTGTGGAAGGAGCTTCACTCTGTGTCTGACCCCGGGAGTGTGTGATGGGACGGTGTGGAGGGAGCTTCACTGTGTGTCTGACCCCGGGAGTGTGTGATGGGACAGTGTGGAAGGAGCTTCACTGGTGTCTGACCCCGGGAGTGTGTGATGGGACAATGTGGAGGGAGCTTCACTGTGTGTCTGACCCCGGGAGTGTGTGATGGGACGGTGTGGAAGGAGCTTCACTTTGTGTCTGACCCCGGGAGTGTGTGATGGGACGGTGTGGAGGGAGATTCACTCTGTGTCTGACCCCGGGAGTGTGTGATGGGACAGTGTGGAGGGAGATTCACTCTGTGTCTGACCCCGGGAGTGTGTGATGGGACGGTGTGGAAGGAGCTTCACTGTGTGTCTGACCCTGGGAGTGTGTGATGGGACGGTGTTGAGGGAGGTTCACTCTGTGTCTGACCCCAGGAGTGTGTGATGGGACGGTGTTGAGGGAGGTTCACTCTGTGTCTGACCCCAGGAGTGTGTGATGGGACGGTGTGGAAGGAGCTTCACTCTGTGTCTGACCCCGGGAGTGTGTGATGGGACGGTGTGGAGGGAGCTTCACTCTGTGTCTGACCCCGGGAGTGTGTGATGGGACGGTGTGGAAGGAGCTTCACTGTGTGTCTGACCCTGGGAGTGTGTGATGGGACGGTGTTGAGGGAGGTTCACTCTGTGTCTGACCCCAGGAGTGTGTGATGGGACGGTGTTGAGGGAGGTTCACTCTGTGTCTGACCCCAGGAGTGTGTGATGGGACGGTGTGGAAGGAGCTTCACTCTGTGTCTGACCCCGGGAGTGTGTGATGGGACGGTGTGGAGGGAGCTTCACTGTGTGTCTGACCCCGGGAGTGTGTGATGGGACAGTGTGGAAGGAGCTTCACTGGTGTCTGACCCCGGGAGTGTGTGATGGGACAATGTGGAGGGAGCTTCACTGTGTGTCTGACCCCGGGAGTGTGTGATGGGACGGTGTGGAAGGAGCTTCACTCTGCGTCTGACCCCAGGAGTGTGTGATGGGACGGTGTGGAAGGAGCTTCACTTTGTGTCTGACCCCGGGAGTGTGTGATGGGACGGTGTGGAGGGAGATTCACTCTGTGTCTGACCCCGGGAGTGTGTGATGGGACAGTGTGGAGGGAGATTCACTCTGTGTCTGACCCCGGGAGTGTGTGATGGGACGGTGTGGAAGGAGCTTCACTGTGTGTCTGACCCTGGGAGTGTGTGATGGGACGGTGTTGAGGGAGGTTCACTCTGTGTCTGACCCCAGGAGTGTGTGATGGGACGGTGTTGAGGGAGGTTCACTCTGTGTCTGACCCCAGGAGTGTGTGATGGGACGGTGTGGAAGGAGCTTCACTCTGTGTCTGACCCCGGGAGTGTGTGATGGGATGGTGTGGCGGGAGCTTCACTCTGTATCTGACCCCGGGAGTGTGTGATGGGACGTTGTCGAGTGAGCTTCACTCTGTGTCTGTCCCCAGGAGCGTGTGATGGGACGGTGTGGAGTGAGCTTCACTCTGTGTCGGACCCCAGGAGTGTGTGATGGGACGGTGTTGAGGGAGGTTCACTCTGTGTCTGACCCCAGGAGTGTGTGATGGGACGGTGTGGAGGGAGCTTCACTGTGTGTCTGACCCCGGGAGTGTGTGATGGGACAGTGTGGGGGGAGATTCACTCTGTGTCTGACCCCAGGAGTGTGTGATGGGACGGTGTGGAGGGAGCTTCACTCTGTGTCTGACCCCGGGAGTGTGTGATGGGACGGTGTGGAGGGAGCTTCACTGTGTGTCTGACCCCGGGAGTGTGTGATGGGACGGTGTGGAGGGAGCTTCACTCTGTGTCTGACCCTGGGAGTGTGTGATGGGACGGTGTGGAAGGAGCTTCACTGTGTGTCTGACCCTGGGAGTGTGTGATGGGACGGTGTTGAGGGAGGTTCACTCTGTGTCTGACCCCAGGAGTGTGTGATGGGACGGTGTGGAAGGAGCTTCACTCTGTGTCTGACCCCGGGAGTGTGTGATGGGACGGTGTGGAGGGAGCTTCACTGTGTGTCTGACCCCGGGAGTGTGTGATGGGACAGTGTGGAAGGAGCTTCACTGGTGTCTGACCCCGGGAGTGTGTGATGGGACAATGTGGAGGGAGCTTCACTGTGTGTCTGACCCCGGGAGTGTGTGATGGGACGGTGTGGAAGGAGCTTCACTCTGCGTCTGACCCCAGGAGTGTGTGATGGGACGGTGTGGAAGGAGCTTCACTTTGTGTCTGACCCCGGGAGTGTGTGATGGGACGGTGTGGAGGGAGATTCACTCTGTGTCTGACCCCGGGAGTGTGTGATGGGACAGTGTGGAGGGAGATTCACTCTGTGTCTGACCCCGGGAGTGTGTGATGGGACGGTGTGGAGGGAGATTCACTCTGTGTCTGACCCCGGGAGTGTGTATTGGGATGGTGGGGAGCTTCACCCTTTGTCTGACCCCAGGAGTGTGTGATGGGACGGTGTGGAAGGAGCTTCACTGTGTGTCTGACCCCGGGAGTGTGTGATGGGACGGTGTGGAGGGAGCTTCACTCTGTATCGGACCCCAGGAGTGTGTGATGGGACGGTGTGGAGGGTGTTTCACTCAGTGTCCTACCCTGGGAGTGGGTATTGGAACGGTGGGGAGTTTCACTCTATCTGTCCCCAGGAGTGTGTGATGGGACGGTGCGGAGGGAGGTTCACTCTGTGTCTGACCCCAGGAGTGTGTGATGGGACGGTGTGGAAGGAGCTTCACCCTGTGTCTGACCCCAGGAGTGTGTGATGGGACGGTGTGGAAGGAGCTTCACCCTGTGTCTGACCCCAGGAGTGTGTGATGGGACGGTGTGGAAGGAGCTTCACTCTGTGTCTGACCCCAGGAGTGTGTGATGGGACGGTGTGGAAGAAGCTTCACTCTGTGTCTGACCCCGGGAGTGTGTGATGGGACGGTGTTGAGGGAGGTTCACTCTGTGTCTGACCCCAGGAGTGTGTGATGGGACGGTGTGGATGGAGCTTCACTGTGTGTCTGACCCTGGGAGTGTGTGATGGGACGGTGTTGAGGGAGGTTCACTCTGTGTCTGACCCCAGGAGTGTGTGATGGGACGGTGTTGAGGGAGGTTCACTCTGTGTCTGACCCCAGGAGTGTGTGATGGGACGGTGTGGAAGGAGCTTCACTCTGTGTCTGACCCCGGGAGTGTGTGATGGGACGGTGTGGAGGGAGCTTCACTGTGTGTCTGACCCCGGGAGTGTGTGATGGGACAGTGTGGAAGGAGCTTCACTGGTGTCTGACCCCGGGAGTGTGTGATGGGACAATGTGGAGGGAGCTTCACTGTGTGTCTGACCCCGGGAGTGTGTGATGGGACGGTGTGGAAGGAGCTTCACTCTGCGTCTGACCCCAGGAGTGTGTGATGGGACGGTGTGGAAGGAGCTTCACTTTGTGTCTGACCCCGGGAGTGTGTGATGGGACGGTGTGGAGGGAGATTCACTCTGTGTCTGACCCCGGGAGTGTGTGATGGGACAGTGTGGAGGGAGATTCACTCTGTGTCTGACCCCGGGAGTGTGTGATGGGACGGTGTGGAAGGAGCTTCACTGTGTGTCTGACCCTGGGAGTGTGTGATGGGACGGTGTTGAGGGAGGTTCACTCTGTGTCTGACCCCAGGAGTGTGTGATGGGACGGTGTTGAGGGAGGTTCACTCTGTGTCTGACCCCAGGAGTGTGTGATGGGACGGTGTGGAAGGAGCTTCACTCTGTGTCTGACCCCGGGAGTGTGTGATGGGATGGTGTGGCGGGAGCTTCACTCTGTATCTGACCCCGGGAGTGTGTGATGGGACGTTGTCGAGTGAGCTTCACTCTGTGTCTGTCCCCAGGAGCGTGTGATGGGACGGTGTGGAGTGAGCTTCACTCTGTGTCGGACCCCAGGAGTGTGTGATGGGACGGTGTTGAGGGAGGTTCACTCTGTGTCTGACCCCAGGAGTGTGTGATGGGACGGTGTGGAGGGAGCTTCACTGTGTGTCTGACCCCGGGAGTGTGTGATGGGACAGTGTGGGGGGAGATTCACTCTGTGTCTGACCCCAGGAGTGTGTGATGGGACGGTGTGGAGGGAGCTTCACTCTGTGTCTGACCCCGGGAGTGTGTGATGGGACGGTGTGGAGGGAGCTTCACTGTGTGTCTGACCCCGGGAGTGTGTGATGGGACGGTGTGGAGGGAGCTTCACTCTGTGTCTGACCCTGGGAGTGTGTGATGGGACGGTGTGGAAGGAGCTTCACTGTGTGTCTGACCCTGGGAGTGTGTGATGGGACGGTGTTGAGGGAGGTTCACTCTGTGTCTGACCCCAGGAGTGTGTGATGGGACGGTGTGGAAGGAGCTTCACTCTGTGTCTGACCCCGGGAGTGTGTGATGGGACGGTGTGGAGGGAGCTTCACTGTGTGTCTGACCCCGGGAGTGTGTGATGGGACAGTGTGGAAGGAGCTTCACTGGTGTCTGACCCCGGGAGTGTGTGATGGGACAATGTGGAGGGAGCTTCACTGTGTGTCTGACCCCGGGAGTGTGTGATGGGACGGTGTGGAAGGAGCTTCACTCTGCGTCTGACCCCAGGAGTGTGTGATGGGACGGTGTGGAAGGAGCTTCACTTTGTGTCTGACCCCGGGAGTGTGTGATGGGACGGTGTGGAGGGAGATTCACTCTGTGTCTGACCCCGGGAGTGTGTGATGGGACAGTGTGGAGGGAGATTCACTCTGTGTCTGACCCCGGGAGTGTGTGATGGGACGGTGTGGAGGGAGATTCACTCTGTGTCTGACCCCGGGAGTGTGTATTGGGATGGTGGGGAGCTTCACCCTTTGTCTGACCCCAGGAGTGTGTGATGGGACGGTGTGGAAGGAGCTTCACTGTGTGTCTGACCCCGGGAGTGTGTGATGGGACGGTGTGGAGGGAGCTTCACTCTGTATCGGACCCCAGGAGTGTGTGATGGGACGGTGTGGAGGGTGTTTCACTCAGTGTCCTACCCTGGGAGTGGGTATTGGAACGGTGGGGAGTTTCACTCTATCTGTCCCCAGGAGTGTGTGATGGGACGGTGCGGAGGGAGGTTCACTCTGTGTCTGACCCCAGGAGTGTGTGATGGGACGGTGTGGAAGGAGCTTCACCCTGTGTCTGACCCCAGGAGTGTGTGATGGGACGGTGTGGAAGGAGCTTCACCCTGTGTCTGACCCCAGGAGTGTGTGATGGGACGGTGTGGAAGGAGCTTCACTCTGTGTCTGACCCCAGGAGTGTGTGATGGGACGGTGTGGAAGAAGCTTCACTCTGTGTCTGACCCCGGGAGTGTGTGATGGGACGGTGTTGAGGGAGGTTCACTCTGTGTCTGACCCCAGGAGTGTGTGATGGGACGGTGTGGAAGGAGCTTCACTCTGTGTCTGACCCCGGGAGTGTGTGATGGGACGGTGTGGAGTGAGCTTCACTCTGTGTCGGACCCCAGGAGTGTGTGATGGGATGGTGTTGAGGGAGGTTCACTCTGTGTCGGACCACAGGAGTGTGTGATGGGACGGTGTTGAGGGAGGTTCACTCTGTGTCGGACCACAGGAGTGTGTGATGGGACAGTGTGGAGGGAGCTTCACTCTGTGTCTGACCCCGGGAGTGTGTGATGGGACGGTGTGGAGGGTGTTTCACTCAGTGTCCTACCCTGGGAGTGGGTATTGGAACGGTGGGGAGTTTCACTCTATCTTTCCCCAGGAGTGTGTGATGGGACGGTGCGGAGGGAGGTTCACTCTGTGTCTGACCCCAGGAGTGTGTGATGGGACGGTGTGGAAGGAGCTTCACCCTGTGTCTGACCCCAGGAGTGTGTGATGGGACGGTGTGGAAGGAGCTTCACCCTGTGTCTGACCCCAGGAGTGTGTGATGGGACGGTGTGGAAGGAGCTTCACTCTGCGTCTGACCCCAGGAGTGTGTGTTGGGACGGTGTGGAAGGAGCTTCACTCTGTGTCTGACCCCGGGAGTGTGTGATGGGACGGTGTGGAGGGAGATTCACTCTGTGTCTGACCCCGGGAGTGTGTGATGGGACGGTGTGGAGGGAGATTCACTCTGTGTCTGACCCCGGGAGTGTGTGATGGGACGGTGTGGAGGGAGATTCACTCTGTGTCTGACCCCGGGAGTGTGTATTGGGATGGTGGGGAGCTTCACCCTGTGTCTGACCCCAGGAGTGTGTGATGGGACGGTGTGGAAGGAGCTTCACTGTGTGTCTGACCCCGGGAGTGTGTGATGGGACGGTGTGGAGGGAGCTTCACTCAGTGTCCTACCCTGGGAGTGGGTATTGGAACGGTGGGGAGTTTCACTCTATCTTTCCCCAGGAGTGTGTGATGGGACGGTGCGGAGGGAGGTTCACTCTGTGTCTGACCCCAGGAGTGTGTGATGGGACGGTGTGGAGTGAGCTTCACTTTGTGTCGGACCCCAGGAGTGTGTGATGGGATGGTGTTGAGGGAGGTTCACTCTGTGTCTGACCACAGGAGTGTGTGATGGGACGGTGTTGAGGGAGGTTCACTCTGTGTCGGACCACAGGAGTGTGTGATGGGACGGTGTGGAGGGAGTTTCACTCAGTGTCCTACCCTGGGAGTGGGTATTGGAACGGTGGGGAGTTTCACTCTATCTGTCCCCAGGAGTGTGTGATGGGATGGTGCGGAGGGAGGTTCACTCTGTGTCGGACCACAGGAGTGTGTGATGGGATGGTGTTGAGAGAGGTTCACTCTGTGTCTGACCCTGGGGGTGTGTGATGGGATGGTGTGGCGGGAGCTTCACTCTGTATCTGACCCCGGGAGTGTGTGATGGGACGTTGTCGAGTGAGCTTCACTCTGTGTCTGACCCCAGGAGTGTGTGATGGGACGGTGGGGAGGGAGCTTCACTGTGTGTCTGACCCCGGGAGTGTGTGATGGGACAGTGTGGAAGGAGCTTCACTGGTGTCTGACCCCGGGAGTGTGTGATGGGACAGTGTGGAGGGAGCTTCACTGTGTGTCTGACCCCGGGAGTGTGTGATGGGACGGTGTGGAGGGAGCTTCACTGTGTGTCTGACCCCGGGAGTGTGTGATGGGACGGTGTGGAGGGAGCTTCACTCTGTGTCTGACCCTGGGAGTGTGTGATGGGACGGTGTGGAAGGAGCTTCACTGTGTGTCTGACCCTGGGAG
This sequence comes from Hemitrygon akajei, assembly GCF_048418815.1. Lineage (NCBI taxonomy): Eukaryota > Metazoa > Chordata > Chondrichthyes > Myliobatiformes > Dasyatidae > Hemitrygon > Hemitrygon akajei. The sequence continues at coordinate 176,137,090 of NC_133124.1, read as the reverse complement.
TGTGTGATGGGACGGTGTTGAGGGAGGTTCACTCTGTGTCTGACCCCAGGAGTGTGTGATGGGACGGTGTGGAAGGAGCTTCACTCTGTGTCTGACCCCGGGAGTGTGTGATGGGACGGTGTGGAGGGAGCTTCACTGTGTGTCTGACCCCGGGAGTGTGTGATGGGACAGTGTGGAAGGAGCTTCACTGGTGTCTGACCCCGGGAGTGTGTGATGGGACAATGTGGAGGGAGCTTCACTGTGTGTCTGACCCCGGGAGTGTGTGATGGGACGGTGTGGAGGGAGCTTCACTGTGTGTCTGACCCCGGCAGTGTGTGATGGGACGGTGTGGAGGGAGCTTCACTCTGTGTCTGACCCTGGGAGTGTGTGATGGGACGGTGTGGAAGGTGCTTCACTGTGTGTCTGACCCTGGGAGTGTGTGATGGGACGGTGTTGAGGGAGGTTCACTCTGTGTCTGACCCCAGGAGTGTGTGATGGAACGGTGTGGAAGGAGCTTCACTGTGTGTCTGACCCCGGGAGTGTGTGATGGGACAGTGTGGGGGGAGATTCACTCTGTGTCTGACCCCAGGAGTGTGTGATGGGACGGTGTGGAGGGAGCTTCACTCTGTGTCTGACCCCGGGAGTGTGTGATGGGACGGTGTGGAGGGAGCTTCACTGTGTGTCTGACCCCGGGAGTGTGTGATGGGACGGTGTGGAGGGAGCTTCACTGTGTGTCTGACCCCGGGAGTGTGTGATGGGACGGTGTGGAAGGAGCTTCACTGTGTGTCTGACCCTGGGAGTGTGTGATGGGACGGTGTTGAGGGAGGTTCACTCTGTGTCTGACCCCAGGAGTGTGTGATGGGACGGTGTGGAAGGAGCTTCACTCTGTGTCTGACCCCGGGAGTGTGTGATGGGACGGTGTGGAGGGAGCTTCACTGTGTGTCTGACCCCGGGAGTGTGTGATGGGACAGTGTGGAAGGAGCTTCACTGGTGTCTGACCCCGGGAGTGTGTGATGGGACAATGTGGAGGGAGCTTCACTGTGTGTCTGACCCCGGGAGTGTGTGATGGGACGGTGTGGAGGGAGCTTCACTGTGTGTCTGACCCCGGCAGTGTGTGATGGGACGGTGTTGAGGGAGGTTCACTCTGTGTCGGACCACAGGAGTGTGTGATGGGACAGTGTGGAAGGTTCTTCACTCTGTGTCTGACCCCGGGAGTGTGTGATGGGACGGTGTGGAGGGAGATTCACTCTGTGTCTGACCCCGGGAGTGTGTGATGGGACGGTGTGGAGGGAGATTCACTCTGTGTCTGACCCCGGGAGTGTGTGATGGGACGGTGTGGAGGGAGATTCACTCTGTGTCTGACCCCGGGAGTGTGTATTGGGATGGTGGGGAGCTTCACCCTGTGTCTGACCCCAGGAGTGTGTGATGGGACGGTGTGGAAGGAGCTTCACTGTGTGTCTGACCCCGGGAGTGTGTGATGGGACGGTGTGGAGGGAGCTTCACTCTGTGTCTGACCCCGGGAGTGTGTGATGGGACGGTGTGGAGGGTGTTTCACTCAGTGTCCTACCCTGGGAGTGGGTATTGGAACGGTGGGGAGTTTCACTCTATCTTTCCCCAGGAGTGTGTGATGGGACGGTGCGGAGGGAGGTTCACTCTGTGTCTGACCCCAGGAGTGTGTGATGGGACGGTGTGGAAGGAGCTTCACTCTGTGTCTGACCCTGGGAGTGTGTGATGGGACGGTGTGGAAGGAGCTTCACTGTGTTTCTGACCCCGGGAGTGTGTGATGGGACGGTGTTGAGGGAGGTTCACTCTGTGTCTGACCCCAGGAGTGTGTGATGGGACGGTGTGGAGTGAGCTTCACTTTGTGTCGGACCCCAGGAGTGTGTGATGGGATGGTGTTGAGGGAGGTTCACTCTGTGTCTGACCACAGGAGTGTGTGATGGGACGGTGTTGAGGGAGGTTCACTCTGTGTCGGACCACAGGAGTGTGTGATGGGACGGTGTGGAGGGAGTTTCACTCAGTGTCCTACCCTGGGAGTGGGTATTGGAACGGTGGGGAGTTTCACTCTATCTGTCCCCAGGAGTGTGTGATGGGATGGTGCGGAGGGAGGTTCACTCTGTGTCGGACCACAGGAGTGTGTGATGGGATGGTGTTGAGAGAGGTTCACTCTGTGTCTGACCCTGGGGGTGTGTGATGGGATGGTGTGGCGGGAGCTTCACTCTGTATCTGACCCCGGGAGTGTGTGATGGGACGGTGTGGAGGGAGCTTCACTCTGTGTCTGACCCTGGGAGTGTGTGATGGGACGGTGTGGAAGGTGCTTCACTGTGTGTCTGACCCTGGGAGTGTGTGATGGGACGGTGTTGAGGGAGGTTCACTCTGTGTCTGACCCCAGGAGTGTGTGATGGAACGGTGTGGAAGGAGCTTCACTGTGTGTCTGACCCCGGGAGTGTGTGATGGGACAGTGTGGGGGGAGATTCACTCTGTGTCTGACCCCAGGAGTGTGTGATGGGACGGTGTGGAGGGAGCTTCACTCTGTGTCTGACCCCGGGAGTGTGTGATGGGACGGTGTGGAGGGAGCTTCACTCTGTGTCTGACCCCGGGAGTGTGTGATGGGACGGTGTGGAAGGAGCTTCACTGTGTGTCTGACCCTGGGAGTGTGTGATGGGACGGTGTTGAGGGAGGTTCACTCTGTGTCTGACCCCAGGAGTGTGTGATGGGACGGTGTTGAGGGAGGTTCACTCTGTGTCTGACCCCAGGAGTGTGTGATGGGACGGTGTGGAAGGAGCTTCACTCTGTGTCTGACCCCGGGAGTGTGTGATGGGACGGTGTGGAGGGAGCTTCACTGTGTGTCTGACCCCGGGAGTGTGTGATGGGACAGTGTGGAAGGAGCTTCACTGGTGTCTGACCCCGGGAGTGTGTGATGGGACAATGTGGAGGGAGCTTCACTGTGTGTCTGACCCCGGGAGTGTGTGATGGGACGGTGTGGAAGGAGCTTCACTCTGCGTCTGACCCCAGGAGTGTGTGATGGGACGGTGTGGAAGGAGCTTCACTTTGTGTCTGACCCCGGGAGTGTGTGATGGGACGGTGTGGAGGGAGATTCACTCTGTGTCTGACCCCGGGAGTGTGTGATGGGACAGTGTGGAGGGAGATTCACTCTGTGTCTGACCCCGGGAGTGTGTGATGGGACGGTGTGGAAGGAGCTTCACTGTGTGTCTGACCCTGGGAGTGTGTGATGGGACGGTGTTGAGGGAGGTTCACTCTGTGTCTGACCCCAGGAGTGTGTGATGGGACGGTGTTGAGGGAGGTTCACTCTGTGTCTGACCCCAGGAGTGTGTGATGGGACGGTGTTGAGGGAGGTTCACTCTGTGTCTGACCCCAGGAGTGTGTGATGGGACGGTGTGGAAGGAGCTTCACTCTGTGTCTGACCCCGGGAGTGTGTGATGGGACGGTGTGGAGGGAGCTTCACTCTGTGTCTGACCCCGGGAGTGTGTGATGGGACGGTGTGGAAGGAGCTTCACTGTGTGTCTGACCCTGGGAGTGTGTGATGGGACGGTGTTGAGGGAGGTTCACTCTGTGTCTGACCCCAGGAGTGTGTGATGGGACGGTGTTGAGGGAGGTTCACTCTGTGTCTGACCCCAGGAGTGTGTGATGGGACGGTGTGGAAGGAGCTTCACTCTGTGTCTGACCCCGGGAGTGTGTGATGGGACGGTGTGGAGGGAGCTTCACTGTGTGTCTGACCCCGGGAGTGTGTGATGGGACAGTGTGGAAGGAGCTTCACTGGTGTCTGACCCCGGGAGTGTGTGATGGGACAATGTGGAGGGAGCTTCACTGTGTGTCTGACCCCGGGAGTGTGTGATGGGACGGTGTGGAAGGAGCTTCACTCTGCGTCTGACCCCAGGAGTGTGTGATGGGACGGTGTGGAAGGAGCTTCACTTTGTGTCTGACCCCGGGAGTGTGTGATGGGACGGTGTGGAGGGAGATTCACTCTGTGTCTGACCCCGGGAGTGTGTGATGGGACAGTGTGGAGGGAGATTCACTCTGTGTCTGACCCCGGGAGTGTGTGATGGGACGGTGTGGAAGGAGCTTCACTGTGTGTCTGACCCTGGGAGTGTGTGATGGACGGTGTTGAGGGAGGTTCACTCTGTGTCTGACCCCAGGAGTGTGTGATGGGACGGTGTTGAGGGAGGTTCACTCTGTGTCTGACCCCAGGAGTGTGTGATGGGACGGTGTGGAAGGAGCTTCACTCTGTGTCTGACCCCGGGGTAGTGTGTGATGGGATGGTGTGGCGGGAGCTTCACTCTGTATCTGACCCCGGGAGTGTGTGATGGGACGTTGTCGAGTGAGCTTCACTCTGTGTCTGTCCCCAGGAGCGTGTGATGGGACGGTGTGGAGTGAGCTTCACTCTGTGTCGGACCCCAGGAGTGTGTGATGGGACGGTGTTGAGGGAGGTTCACTCTGTGTCTGACCCCAGGAGTGTGTGATGGGACGGTGTGGAGGGAGCTTCACTGTGTGTCTGACCCCGGGAGTGTGTGATGGGACAGTGTGGGGGGAGATTCACTCTGTGTCTGACCCCAGGAGTGTGTGATGGGACGGTGTGGAGGGAGCTTCACTCTGTGTCTGACCCCGGGAGTGTGTGATGGGACGGTGTGGAGGGAGCTTCACTGTGTGTCTGACCCCGGGAGTGTGTGATGGGACGGTGTGGAGGGAGCTTCACTCTGTGTCTGACCCTGGGAGTGTGTGATGGGACGGTGTGGAAGGAGCTTCACTGTGTGTCTGACCCTGGGAGTGTGTGATGGGACGGTGTTGAGGGAGGTTCACTCTGTGTCTGACCCCAGGAGTGTGTGATGGGACGGTGTGGAAGGAGCTTCACTCTGTGTCTGACCCCGGGAGTGTGTGATGGGACGGTGTGGAGGGAGCTTCACTGTGTGTCTGACCCCGGGAGTGTGTGATGGGACAGTGTGGAAGGAGCTTCACTGGTGTCTGACCATGGGAGTGTGTGATGGGACAATGTGGAGGGAGCTTCACTGTGTGTCTGACCCCGGAGTGTGTGATGGGACGGTGTGGAAGGAGCTTCACTCTGCGTCTGACCCCAGGAGTGTGTGATGGGACGGTGTGGAAGGAGCTTCACTTTGTGTCTGACCCCGGGAGTGTGTGATGGGACGGTGTGGAGGGAGATTCACTCTGTGTCTGACCCCGGGAGTGTGTGATGGGACAGTGTGGAGGGAGATTCACTCTGTGTCTGACCCCGGGAGTGTGTGATGGGACGGTGTGGAGGGAGATTCACTCTGTGTCTGACCCCGGGAGTGTGTATTGGGATGGTGGGGAGCTTCACCCTTTGTCTGACCCCAGGAGTGTGTGATGGGACGGTGTGGAAGGAGCTTCACTGTGTGTCTGACCCCGGGAGTGTGTGATGGGACGGTGTGGAGGGAGCTTCACTCTGTATCGGACCCCAGGAGTGTGTGATGGGACGGTGTGGAGGGTGTTTCACTCAGTGTCCTACCCTGGGAGTGGGTATTGGAACGGTGGGGAGTTTCACTCTATCTGTCCCCAGGAGTGTGTGATGGGACGGTGCGGAGGGAGGTTCACTCTGTGTCTGACCCCAGGAGTGTGTGATGGGACGGTGTGGAAGGAGCTTCACCCTGTGTCTGACCCCAGGAGTGTGTGATGGGACGGTGTGGAAGGAGCTTCACCCTGTGTCTGACCCCAGGAGTGTGTGATGGGACGGTGTGGAAGGAGCTTCACTCTGTGTCTGACCCCAGGAGTGTGTGATGGGACGGTGTGGAAGAAGCTTCACTCTGTGTCTGACCCCGGGAGTGTGTGATGGGACGGTGTTGAGGGAGGTTCACTCTGTGTCTGACCCCAGGAGTGTGTGATGGGACGGTGTGGAAGGAGCTTCACTCTGTGTCTGACCCCGGGAGTGTGTGATGGGACGGTGTGGAGTGAGCTTCACTCTGTGTCGGACCCCAGGAGTGTGTGATGGGATGGTGTTGAGGGAGGTTCACTCTGTGTCGGACCACAGGAGTGTGTGATGGGACGGTGTTGAGGGAGGTTCACTCTGTGTCGGACCACAGGAGTGTGTGATGGGACAGTGTGGAGGGAGCTTCACTCTGTGTCTGACCCCGGGAGTGTGTGATGGGACGGTGTGGAGGGTGTTTCACTCAGTGTCCTACCCTGGGAGTGGGTATTGGAACGGTGGGGAGTTTCACTCTATCTTTCCCCAGGAGTGTGTGATGGGACGGTGCGGAGGGAGGTTCACTCTGTGTCTGACCCCAGGAGTGTGTGATGGGACGGTGTGGAAGGAGCTTCACCCTGTGTCTGACCCCAGGAGTGTGTGATGGGACGGTGTGGAAGGAGCTTCACCCTGTGTCTGACCCCAGGAGTGTGTGATGGGACGGTGTGGAAGGAGCTTCACTCTGCGTCTGACCCCAGGAGTGTGTGTTGGGACGGTGTGGAAGGAGCTTCACTCTGTGTCTGACCCCGGGAGTGTGTGATGGGACGGTGTGGAGGGAGATTCACTCTGTGTCTGACCCCGGGAGTGTGTGATGGGACGGTGTGGAGGGAGATTCACTCTGTGTCTGACCCCGGGAGTGTGTGATGGGACGGTGTGGAGGGAGATTCACTCTGTGTCTGACCCCGGGAGTGTGTATTGGGATGGTGGGGAGCTTCACCCTGTGTCTGACCCCAGGAGTGTGTGATGGGACGGTGTGGAAGGAGCTTCACTGTGTGTCTGACCCCGGGAGTGTGTGATGGGACGGTGTGGAGGGAGCTTCACTCTGTGTCTGACCCCGGGAGTGTGTGATGGGACGGTGTGGAGGGTGTTTCACTCAGTGTCCTACCCTGGGAGTGGGTATTGGAACGGTGGGGAGTTTCACTCTATCTTTCCCCAGGAGTGTGTGATGGGACGGTGCGGAGGGAGGTTCACTCTGTGTCTGACCCCAGGAGTGTGTGATGGGACGGTGTGGAGTGAGCTTCACTTTGTGTCGGACCCCAGGAGTGTGTGATGGGATGGTGTTGAGGGAGGTTCACTCTGTGTCTGACCACAGGAGTGTGTGATGGGACGGTGTTGAGGGAGGTTCACTCTGTGTCGGACCACAGGAGTGTGTGATGGGACGGTGTGGAGGGAGTTTCACTCAGTGTCCTACCCTGGGAGTGGGTATTGGAACGGTGGGGAGTTTCACTCTATCTGTCCCCAGGAGTGTGTGATGGGATGGTGCGGAGGGAGGTTCACTCTGTGTCGGACCACAGGAGTGTGTGATGGGATGGTGTTGAGAGAGGTTCACTCTGTGTCTGACCCTGGGGGTGTGTGATGGGATGGTGTGGCGGGAGCTTCACTCTGTATCTGACCCCGGGAGTGTGTGATGGGACGTTGTCGAGTGAGCTTCACTCTGTGTCTGACCCCAGGAGTGTGTGATGGGACGGTGGGGAGGGAGCTTCACTGTGTGTCTGACCCCGGGAGTGTGTGATGGGACAGTGTGGAAGGAGCTTCACTGGTGTCTGACCCCGGGAGTGTGTGATGGGACAGTGTGGAGGGAGCTTCACTGTGTGTCTGACCCCGGGAGTGTGTGATGGGACGGTGTGGAGGGAGCTTCACTGTGTGTCTGACCCCGGGAGTGTGTGATGGGACGGTGTGGAGGGAGCTTCACTCTGTGTCTGACCCTGGGAGTGTGTGATGGGACGGTGTGGAAGGAGCTTCACTGTGTGTCTGACCCTGGGAGTGTGTGATGGGACGGTGTTGAGGGAGGTTCACTCTGTGTCTGACCCCAGGAGTGTGTGATGGGACGGTGTGGAAGGAGCTTCACTCTGTGTCTGACCCCGGGAGTGTGTGATGGGACGGTGTGGAGGGAGCTTCACTGTGTGTCTGACCCCGGGAGTGTGTGATGGGACAGTGTGGAAGGAGCTTCACTGGTGTCTGACCCCGGGAGTGTGTGATGGGACAATGTGGAGGGAGCTTCACTGTGTGTCTGACCCCGGGAGTGTGTGATGGGACGGTGTGGAGGGAGCTTCACTGTGTGTCTGACCCCGGCAGTGTGTGATGGGACGGTGTGGAGGGAGCTTCACTCTGTGTCTGACCCTGGGAGTGTGTGATGGGACGGTGTGGAAGGTGCTTCACTGTGTGTCTGACCCTGGGAGTGTGTGATGGGACGGTGTTGAGGGAGGTTCACTCTGTGTCTGACCCCAGGAGTGTGTGATGGAACGGTGTGGAAGGAGCTTCACTGTGTGTCTGACCCCGGGAGTGTGTGATGGGACAGTGTGGGGGGAGATTCACTCTGTGTCTGACCCCAGGAGTGTGTGATGGGACGGTGTGGAGGGAGCTTCACTCTGTGTCTGACCCCGGGAGTGTGTGATGGGACGGTGTGGAGGGAGCTTCACTGTGTGTCTGACCCCGGGAGTGTGTGATGGGACGGTGTGGAGGGAGCTTCACTCTGTGTCTGACCCTGGGAGTGTGTGATGGGACGGTGTGGAAGGAGCTTCACTGTGTGTCTGACCCTGGGAGTGTGTGATGGGACGGTGTTGAAGGAGGTTCACTCTGTGTCTGACCCCAGGAGTGTGTGATGGGACGGTGTGGAAGGAGCTTCACTCTGTGTCTGACCCCGGGAGTGTGTGATGGGACGGTGTGGAGGGAGCTTCACTGTGTGTCTGACCCCGGGAGTGTGTGATGGGACAGTGTGGAAGGAGCTTCACTGGTGTCTGACCCCGGGAGTGTGTGATGGGACAATGTGGAGGGAGCTTCACTGTGTGTCTGACCCCGGGAGTGTGTGATGGGACGGTGTGGAGGGAGCTTCACTGTGTGTCTGACCCCGGCAGTGTGTGATGGGACGGTGTTGAGGGAGGTTCACTCTGTGTCGGACCACAGGAGTGTGTGATGGGACAGTGTGGAAGGTTCTTCACTCTGTGTCTGACCCCGGGAGTGTGTGATGGGACGGTGTGGAGGGAGATTCACTCTGTGTCTGACCCCGGGAGTGTGTGATGGGACGGTGTGGAGGGAGATTCACTCTGTGTCTGACCCCGGGAGTGTGTGATGGGACGGTGTGGAGGGAGATTCACTCTGTGTCTGACCCCGGGAGTGTGTATTGGGATGGTGGGGAGCTTCACCCTGTGTCTGACCCCAGGAGTGTGTGATGGGACGGTGTGGAAGGAGCTTCACTGTGTGTCTGACCCCGGGAGTGTGTGATGGGACGGTGTGGAGGGAGCTTCACTCTGTGTCTGACCCCGGGAGTGTGTGATGGGACGGTGTGGAGGGTGTTTCACTCAGTGTCCTACCCTGGGAGTGGGTATTGGAACGGTGGGGAGTTTCACTCTATCTTTCCCCAGGAGTGTGTGATGGGACGGTGCGGAGGGAGGTTCACTCTGTGTCTGACCCCAGGAGTGTGTGATGGGACGGTGTGGAAGGAGCTTCACTCTGTGTCTGACCCTGGGAGTGTGTGATGGGACGGTGTGGAAGGAGCTTCACTGTGTTTCTGACCCCGGGAGTGTGTGATGGGACGGTGTTGAGGGAGGTTCACTCTGTGTCTGACCCCAGGAGTGTGTGATGGGACGGTGTGGAGTGAGCTTCACTTTGTGTCGGACCCCAGGAGTGTGTGATGGGATGGTGTTGAGGGAGGTTCACTCTGTGTCTGACCACAGGAGTGTGTGATGGGACGGTGTTGAGGGAGGTTCACTCTGTGTCGGACCACAGGAGTGTGTGATGGGACGGTGTGGAGGGAGTTTCACTCAGTGTCCTACCCTGGGAGTGGGTATTGGAACGGTGGGGAGTTTCACTCTATCTGTCCCCAGGAGTGTGTGATGGGATGGTGCGGAGGGAGGTTCACTCTGTGTCGGACCACAGGAGTGTGTGATGGGATGGTGTTGAGAGAGGTTCACTCTGTGTCTGACCCTGGGGGTGTGTGATGGGATGGTGTGGCGGGAGCTTCACTCTGTATCTGACCCCGGGAGTGTGTGATGGGACGTTGTCGAGTGAGCTTCACTCTGTGTCTGTCCCCAGGAGCGTGTGATGGGACGGTGTGGAGTGAGCTTCACTCTGTGTCGGACCCCAGGAGTGTGTGATGGGACGGTGTTGAGGGAGGTTCACTCTGTGTCTGACCCCAGGAGTGTGTGATGGGACGGTGTGGAGGGAGCTTCACTGTGTGTCTGACCCCGGGAGTGTGTGATGGGACAGTGTGGAAGGAGCTTCACTGGTGTCTGACCCCGGGAGTGTGTGATGGGACAGTGTGGAGGGAGCTTCACTGTGTGTCTGACCCCGGGAGTGTGTGATGGGACGGTGTGGAGGGAGCTTCACTGTGTGTCTGACCCCGGGAGTGTGTGATGGGACGGTGTGGAGGGAGCTTCACTCTGTGTCTGACCCTGGGAGTGTGTGATGGGACGGTGTGGAAGGAGCTTCACTGTGTGTCTGACCCTGGGAGTGTGTGATGGGACGGTGTTGAGGGAGGTTCACTCTGTGTCTGACCCCAGGAGTGTGTGATGGGACGGTGTGAAAGGAGCTTCACTCTGTGTCTGACCCCGGGAGTGTGTGATGGGACGGTGTGGAGGGAGCTTCACTGTGTGTCTGACCCCGGGAGTGTGTGATGGGACAGTGTGGAAGGAGCTTCACTGGTGTCTGACCCCGGGAGTGTGTGATGGGACAATGTGGAGGGAGCTTCACTGTGTGTCTGACCCCGGGAGTGTGTGATGGGACGGTGTGGAGGGAGCTTCACTGTGTGTCTGACCCCGGCAGTGTGTGATGGGACGGTGTGGAGGGAGCTTCACTCTGTGTCTGACCCTGGGAGTGTGTGATGGCACGGTGTGGAAGGTGCTTCACTGTGTGTCTGACCCTGGGAGTGTGTGATGGGACGGTGTTGAGGGAGGTTCACTCTGTGTCTGACCCCAGGAGTGTGTGATGGAACGGTGTGGAAGGAGCTTCACTGTGTGTCTGACCCCGGGAGTGTGTGATGGGACAGTGTGGGGGGAGATTCACTCTGTGTCTGACCCCAGGAGTGTGTGATGGGACGGTGTGGAGGGAGCTTCACTCTGTGTCTGACCCCGGGAGTGTGTGATGGGACGGTGTGGAGGGAGCTTCACTCTGTGTCTGACCCCGGGAGTGTGTGATGGGACGGTGTGGAAGGAGCTTCACTGTGTGTCTGACCCCGGCAGTGTGTGATGGGACGGTGTTGAGGGAGGTTCACTCTGTGTCGGACCACAGGAGTGTGTGATGGGACAGTGTGGAAGGTTCTTCACTCTGTGTCTGACCCCGGGAGTGTGTGATGGGACGGTGTGGAGGGAGATTCACTCTGTGTCTGACCCCGGGAGTGTGTGATGGGACGGTGTGGAGGGAGATTCACTCTGTGTCTGACCCCGGGAGTGTGTGATGGGACGGTGTGGAGGGAGATTCACTCTGTGTCTGACCCCGGGAGTGTGTATTGGGATGGTGGGGAGCTTCACCCTGTGTCTGACCCCAGGAGTGTGTGATGGGACGGTGTGGAAGGAGCTTCACTGTGTGTCTGACCCCGGGAGTGTGTGATGGGACGGTGTGGAGGGAGCTTCACTCTGTGTCTGACCCCGGGAGTGTGTGATGGGACGGTGTGGAGGGTGTTTCACTCAGTGTCCTACCCTGGGAGTGGGTATTGGAACGGTGGGGAGTTTCACTCTATCTTTCCCCAGGAGTGTGTGATGGGACGGTGCGGAGGGAGGTTCACTCTGTGTCTGACCCCAGGAGTGTGTGATGGGACGGTGTGGAAGGAGCTTCACTCTGTGTCTGACCCTGGGAGTGTGTGATGGGACGGTGTGGAAGGAGCTTCACTGTGTTTCTGACCCCGGGAGTGTGTGATGGGACGGTGTTGAGGGAGGTTCACTCTGTGTCTGACCCCAGGAGTGTGTGATGGGACGGTGTGGAGTGAGCTTCACTTTGTGTCGGACCCCAGGAGTGTGTGATGGGATGGTGTTGAGGGAGGTTCACTCTGTGTCTGACCACAGGAGTGTGTGATGGGACGGTGTTGAGGGAGGTTCACTCTGTGTCGGACCACAGGAGTGTGTGATGGGACGGTGTGGAGGGAGTTTCACTCAGTGTCCTACCCTGGGAGTGGGTATTGGAACGGTGGGGAGTTTCACTCTATCTGTCCCCAGGAGTGTGTGATGGGATGGTGCGGAGGGAGGTTCACTCTGTGTCGGACCACAGGAGTGTGTGATGGGATGGTGTTGAGAGAGGTTCACTCTGTGTCTGACCCTGGGGGTGTGTGATGGGATGGTGTGGCGGGAGCTTCACTCTGTATCTGACCCCGGGAGTGTGTGATGGGACGTTGTCGAGTGAGCTTCACTCTGTGTCTGTCCCCAGGAGCGTGTGATGGGACGGTGTGGAGTGAGCTTCACTCTGTGTCGGACCCCAGGAGTGTGTGATGGGACGGTGTTGAGGGAGGTTCACTCTGTGTCTGACCCCAGGAGTGTGTGATGGGACGGTGTGGAGGGAGCTTCACTGTGTGTCTGACCCCGGGAGTGTGTGATGGGACAGTGTGGAAGGAGCTTCACTGGTGTCTGACCCCGGGAGTGTGTGATGGGACAGTGTGGAGGGAGCTTCACTGTGTGTCTGACCCCGGGAGTGTGTGATGGGACGGTGTGGAGGGAGCTTCACTGTGTGTCTGACCCCGGGAGTGTGTGATGGGACGGTGTGGAGGGAGCTTCACTCTGTGTCTGACCCTGGGAGTGTGTGATGGGACGGTGTGGAAGGAGCTTCACTGTGTGTCTGACCCTGGGAGTGTGTGATGGGACGGTGTTGAGGGAGGTTCACTCTGTGTCTGACCCCAGGAGTGTGTGATGGGACGGTGTGGAAGGAGCTTCACTCTGTGTCTGACCCCGGGAGTGTGTGATGGGACGGTGTGGAGGGAGCTTCACTGTGTGTCTGACCCCGGGAGTGTGTGATGGGACAGTGTGGAAGGAGCTTCACTGGTGTCTGACCCCGGGAGTGTGTGATGGGACAATGTGGAGGGAGCTTCACTGTGTGTCTGACCCCGGGAGTGTGTGATGGGACGGTGTGGAGGGAGCTTCACTGTGTGTCTGACCCCGGCAGTGTGTGATGGGACGGTGTGGAGGGAGCTTCACTCTGTGTCTGACCCTGGGAGTGTGTGATGGGACGGTGTGGAAGGTGCTTCACTGTGTGTCTGACCCTGGGAGTGTGTGATGGGACGGTGTTGAGGGAGGTTCACTCTGTGTCTGACCCCAGGAGTGTGTGATGGAACGGTGTGGAAGGAGCTTCACTGTGTGTCTGACCCCGGGAGTGTGTGATGGGACAGTGTGGGGGGAGATTCACTCTGTGTCTGACCCCAGGAGTGTGTGATGGGACGGTGTGGAGGGAGCTTCACTCTGTGTCTGACCCCGGGAGTGTGTGATGGGACGGTGTGGAGGGAGCTTCACTCTGTGTCTGACCCCGGGAGTGTGTGATGGGACGGTGTGGAAGGAGCTTCACTGTGTGTCTGACCCTGGGAGTGTGTGATGGGACGGTGTTGAGGGAGGTTCACTCTGTGTCTGACCCCAGGAGTGTGTGATGGGACGGTGTTGAGGGAGGTTCACTCTGTGTCTGACCCCAGGAGTGTGTGATGGGACGGTGTGGAAGGAGCTTCACTCTGTGTCTGACCCCGGGAGTGTGTGATGGGACGGTGTGGAGGGAGCTTCACTGTGTGTCTGACCCCGGGAGTGTGTGATGGGACAGTGTGGAAGGAGCTTCACTGGTGTCTGACCCCGGGAGTGTGTGATGGGACAATGTGGAGGGAGCTTCACTGTGTGTCTGACCCCGGGAGTGTGTGATGGGACGGTGTGGAAGGAGCTTCACTCTGCGTCTGACCCCAGGAGTGTGTGATGGGACGGTGTGGAAGGAGCTTCACTTTGTGTCTGACCCCGGGAGTGTGTGATGGGACGGTGTGGAGGGAGATTCACTCTGTGTCTGACCCCGGGAGTGTGTGATGGGACAGTGTGGAGGGAGATTCACTCTGTGTCTGACCCCGGGAGTGTGTGATGGGACGGTGTGGAAGGAGCTTCACTGTGTGTCTGACCCTGGGAGTGTGTGATGGGACGGTGTTGAGGGAGGTTCACTCTGTGTCTGACCCCAGGAGTGTGTGATGGGACGGTGTTGAGGGAGGTTCACTCTGTGTCTGACCCCAGGAGTGTGTGATGGGACGGTGTGGAAGGAGCTTCACTCTGTGTCTGACCCCGGGAGTGTGTGATGGGATGGTGTGGCGGGAGCTTCACTCTGTATCTGACCCCGGGAGTGTGTGATGGGACGTTGTCGAGTGAGCTTCACTCTGTGTCTGTCCCCAGGAGCGTGTGATGGGACGGTGTGGAGTGAGCTTCACTCTGTGTCGGACCCCAGGAGTGTGTGATGGGACGGTGTTGAGGGAGGTTCACTCTGTGTCTGACCCCAGGAGTGTGTGATGGGACGGTGTGGAGGGAGCTTCACTGTGTGTCTGACCCCGGGAGTGTGTGATGGGACAGTGTGGAAGGAGCTTCACTGGTGTCTGACCCCGGGAGTGTGTGATGGGACAGTGTGGAGGGAGCTTCACTGTGTGTCTGACCCCGGGAGTGTGTGATGGGACGGTGTGGAGGGAGCTTCACTGTGTGTCTGACCCCGGGAGTGTGTGATGGGACGGTGTGGAGGGAGCTTCACTCTGTGTCTGACCCTGGGAGTGTGTGATGGGACGGTGTGGAAGGAGCTTCACTGTGTGTCTGACCCTGGGAGTGTGTGATGGGACGGTGTTGAGGGAGGTTCACTCTGTGTCTGACCCCAGGAGTGTGTGATGGGACGGTGTGGAAGGAGCTTCACTCTGTGTCTGACCCCGGGAGTGTGTGATGGGACGGTGTGGAGGGAGCTTCACTGTGTGTCTGACCCCGGGAGTGTGTGATGGGACAGTGTGGAAGGAGCTTCACTGGTGTCTGACCCCGGGAGTGTGTGATGGGACAATGTGGAGGGAGCTTCACTGTGTGTCTGACCCCGGGAGTGTGTGATGGGATGGTGTGGAGGGAGCTTCACTGTGTGTCTGACCCCGGCAGTGTGTGATGGGACGGTGTGGAGGGAGCTTCACTCTGTGTCTGACCCTGGGAGTGTGTGATGGGACGGTGTGGAAGGTGCTTCACTGTGTGTCTGACCCTGGGAGTGTGTGATGGGACGGTGTTGTGGGAGGTTCACTCTGTGTCTGACCCCAGGAGTGTGTGATGGAACGGTGTGGAAGGAGCTTCACTGTGTGTCTGACCCCGGGAGTGTGTGATGGGACAGTGTGGGGGGAGATTCACTCTGTGTCTGACCCCAGGAGTGTGTGATGGGACGGTGTGGAGGGAGCTTCACTCTGTGTCTGACCCCGGGAGTGTGTGATGGGACGGTGTGGAGGGAGCTTCACTGTGTGTCTGACCCCGGGAGTGTGTGATGGGACGGTGTGGAGGGAGCTTCACTCTGTGTCTGACCCTGGGAGTGTGTGATGGGACGGTGTGGAAGGAGCTTCACTGTGTGTCTGACCCTGGGAGTGTGTGATGGGACGGTGTTGAGGGAGGTTCACTCTGTGTCTGACCCCAGGAGTGTGTGATGGGACGGTGTGGAAGGAGCTTCACTCTGTGTCTGACCCCGGGAGTGTGTGATGGGACGGTGTGGAGGGAGCTTCACTGTGTGTCTGACCCCGGGAGTGTGTGATGGGACAGTGTGGAAAGAGCTTCACTGGTGTCTGACCCCGGGAGTGTGTGATGGGACAATGTGGAGGGAGCTTCACTGTGTGTCTGACCCCGGGAGTGTGTGATGGGACGGTGTGGAAGGAGCTTCACTCTGCGTCTGACCCCAGGAGTGTGTGATGGGACGGTGTGGAAGGAGCTTCACTTTGTGTCTGACCCCGGGAGTGTGTGATGGGACGGTGTGGAGGGAGATTCACTCTGTGTCTGACCCCGGGAGTGTGTGATGGGACAGTGTGGAGGGAGATTCACTCTGTGTCTGACCCCGGGAGTGTGTGATGGGACGGTGTGGAGGGAGATTCACTCTGTGTCTGACCCCGGGAGTGTGTATTGGGATGGTGGGGAGCTTCACCCTTTGTCTGACCCCAGGAGTGTGTGATGGGACGGTGTGGAAGGAGCTTCACTGTGTGTCTGACCCCGGGAGTGTGTGATGGGACGGTGTGGAGGGAGCTTCACTCTGTATCGGACCCCAGGAGTGTGTGATGGGACGGTGTGGAGGGTGTTTCACTCAGTGTCCTACCCTGGGAGTGGGTATTGGAACGGTGGGGAGTTTCACTCTATCTGTCCCCAGGAGTGTGTGATGGGACGGTGCGGAGGGAGGTTCACTCTGTGTCTGACCCCAGGAGTGTGTGATGGGACGGTGTGGAAGGAGCTTCACCCTGTGTCTGACCCCAGGAGTGTGTGATGGGACGGTGTGGAAGGAGCTTCACCCTGTGTCTGACCCCAGGAGTGTGTGATGGGACGGTGTGGAAGGAGCTTCACTCTGTGTCTGACCCCAGGAGTGTGTGATGGGACGGTGTGGAAGAAGCTTCACTCTGTGTCTGACCCCGGGAGTGTGTGATGGGACGGTGTTGAGGGAGGTTCACTCTGTGTCTGACCCCAGGAGTGTGTGATGGGACGGTGTGGAAGGAGCTTCACTCTGTGTCTGACCCCGGGAGTGTGTGATGGGACGGTGTGGAGTGAGCTTCACTCTGTGTCGGACCCCAGGAGTGTGTGATGGGATGGTGTTGAGGGAGGTTCACTCTGTGTCGGACCACAGGAGTGTGTGATGGGACGGTGTTGAGGGAGGTTCACTCTGTGTCGGACCACAGGAGTGTGTGATGGGACAGTGTGGAGGGAGCTTCACTCTGTGTCTGACCCCGGGAGTGTGTGATGGGACGGTGTGGAGGGTGTTTCACTCAGTGTCCTACCCTGGGAGTGGGTATTGGAACCGTGGGGAGTTTCACTCTATCTTTCCCCAGGAGTGTGTGATGGGACGGTGCGGAGGGAGGTTCACTCTGTGTCTGACCCCAGGAGTGTGTGATGGGACGGTGTGGAAGGAGCTTCACCCTGTGTCTGACCCCAGGAGTGTGTGATGGGACGGTGTGGAAGGAGCTTCACCCTGTGTCTGACCCCAGGAGTGTGTGATGGGACGGTGTGGAAGGAGCTTCACTCTGCGTCTGACCCCAGGAGTGTGTGTTGGGACGGTGTGGAAGGAGCTTCACTCTGTGTCTGACCCCGGGAGTGTGTGATGTGACGGTGTGGAGGGAGATTCACTCTGTGTCTGACCCCGGGAGTGTGTGATGGGACGGTGTGGAGGGAGATTCACTCTGTGTCTGACCCCGGGAGTGTGTGATGGGACGGTGTGGAGGGAGATTCACTCTGTGTCTGACCCCGGGAGTGTGTATTGGGATGGTGGGGAGCTTCACCCTGTGTCTGACCCCAGGAGTGTGTGATGGGACGGTGTGGAAGTAGCTTCACTGTGTGTCTGACCCCGGGAGTGTGTGATGGGACGGTGTGGAGGGAGCTTCACTCTGTGTCTGACCCCGGGAGTGTGTGATGGGACGGTGTGGAGGGTGTTTCACTCAGTGTCCTACCCTGGGAGTGGGTATTGGAACGGTGGGGAGTTTCACTCTATCTTTCCCCAGGAGTGTGTGATGGGACGGTGCGGAGGGAGGTTCACTCTGTGTCTGACCCCAGGAGTGTGTGATGGGACGGTGTGGAGTGAGCTTCACTTTGTGTCGGACCCCAGGAGTGTGTGATGGGATGGTGTTGAGGGAGGTTCACTCTGTGTCTGACCACAGGAGTGTGTGATGGGACGGTGTTGAGGGAGGTTCACTCTGTGTCGGACCACAGGAGTGTGTGATGGGACGGTGTGGAGGGAGTTTCACTCAGTGTCCTACCCTGGGAGTGGGTATTGGAACGGTGGGGAGTTTCACTCTATCTGTCCCCAGGAGTGTGTGATGGGATGGTGCGGAGGGAGGTTCACTCTGTGTCGGACCACAGGAGTGTGTGATGGGATGGTGTTGAGAGAGGTTCACTCTGTGTCTGACCCTGGGGGTGTGTGATGGGATGGTGTGGCGGGAGCTTCACTCTGTATCTGACCCCGGGAGTGTGTGATGGGACGTTGTCGAGTGAGCTTCACTCTGTGTCTGACCCCAGGAGTGTGTGATGGGACGGTGGGGAGGGAGCTTCACTGTGTGTCTGACCCCGGGAGTGTGTGATGGGACAGTGTGGAAGGAGCTTCACTGGTGTCTGACCCCGGGAGTGTGTGATGGGACAGTGTGGAGGGAGCTTCACTGTGTGTCTGACCCCGGGAGTGTGTGATGGGACGGTGTGGAGGGAGCTTCACTGTGTGTCTGACCCCGGGAGTGTGTGATGGGACGGTGTGGAGGGAGCTTCACTCTGTGTCTGACCCTGGGAGTGTGTGATGGGACGGTGTGGAAGGAGCTTCACTGTGTGTCTGACCCTGGGAGTGTGTGATGGGACGGTGTTGAGGGAGGTTCACTCTGTGTCTGACCCCAGGAGTGTGTGATGGGACGGTGTGGAAGGAGCTTCACTCTGTGTCTGACCCCGGGAGTGTGTGATGGGACGGTGTGGAGGGAGCTTCACTGTGTGTCTGACCCCGGGAGTGTGTGATGGGACAGTGTGGAAGGAGCTTCACTGGTGTCTGACCCCGGGAGTGTGTGATGGGACAATGTGGAGGGAGCTTCACTGTGTGTCTGACCCCGGGAGTGTGTGATGGGACGGTGTGGAGGGAGCTTCACTGTGTGTCTGACCCCGGCAGTGTGTGATGGGACGGTGTGGAGGGAGCTTCACTCTGTGTCTGACCCTGGGAGTGTGTGATGGGACGGTGTGGAAGGTGCTTCACTGTGTGTCTGACCCTGGGAGTGTGTGATGGGACGGTGTTGAGGGAGGTTCACTCTGTGTCTGACCCCAGGAGTGTGTGATGGAACGGTGTGGAAGGAGCTTCACTGTGTGTCTGACCCCGGGAGTGTGTGATGGGACAGTGTGGGGGGAGATTCACTCTGTGTCTGACCCCAGGAGTGTGTGATGGGACGGTGTGGAGGGAGCTTCACTCTGTGTCTGACCCCGGGAGTGTGTGATGGGACGGTGTGGAGGGAGCTTCACTGTGTGTCTGACCCCGGGAGTGTGTGATGGGACGGTGTGGAGGGAGCTTCACTCTGTGTCTGACCCTGGGAGTGTGTGATGGGACGGTGTGGAAGGAGCTTCACTGTGTGTCTGACCCTGGGAGTGTGTGATGGGACGGTGTTGAGGGAGGTTCACTCTGTGTCTGACCCCAGGAGTGTGTGATGGGACGGTGTGGAAGGAGCTTCACTCTGTGTCTGACCCCGGGAGTGTGTGATGGGACGGTGTGGAGGGAGCTTCACTGTGTGTCTGACCCCGGGAGTGTGTGATGGGACAGTGTGGAAGGAGCTTCACTGGTGTCTGACCCCGGGAGTGTGTGATGGGACAATGTGGAGGGAGCTTCACTGTGTGTCTGACCCCGGGAGTGTGTGATGGGACGGTGTGGAGGGAGCTTCACTGTGTGTCTGACCCCGGCAGTGTGTGATGGGACGGTGTTGAGGGAGGTTCACTCTGTGTCGGACCACAGGAGTGTGTGATGGGACAGTGTGGAAGGTTCTTCACTCTGTGTCTGACCCCGGGAGTGTGTGATGGGACGGTGTGGAGGGAGATTCACTCTGTGTCTGACCCCGGGAGTGTGTGATGGGACGGTGTGGAGGGAGATTCACTCTGTGTCTGACCCCGGGAGTGTGTGATGGGACGGTGTGGAGGGAGATTCACTCTGTGTCTGACCCCGGGAGTGTGTATTGGGATGGTGGGGAGCTTCACCCTGTGTCTGACCCCAGGAGTGTGTGATGGGACGGTGTGGAAGGAGCTTCACTGTGTGTCTGACCCCGGGAGTGTGTGATGGGACGGTGTGGAGGGAGCTTCACTCTGTGTCTGACCCCGGGAGTGTGTGATGGGACGGTGTGGAGGGTGTTTCACTCAGTGTCCTACCCTGGGAGTGGGTATTGGAACGGTGGGGAGTTTCACTCTATCTTTCCCCAGGAGTGTGTGATGGGACGGTGCGGAGGGAGGTTCACTCTGTGTCTGACCCCAGGAGTGTGTGATGGGACGGTGTGGAAGGAGCTTCACTCTGTGTCTGACCCTGGGAGTGTGTGATGGGACGGTGTGGAAGGAGCTTCACTGTGTTTCTGACCCCGGGAGTGTGTGATGGGACGGTGTTGAGGGAGGTTCACTCTGTGTCTGACCCCAGGAGTGTGTGATGGGACGGTGTGGAGTGAGCTTCACTTTGTGTCGGACCCCAGGAGTGTGTGATGGGATGGTGTTGAGGGAGGTTCACTCTGTGTCGGACCACAGGAGTGTGTGATGGGATGGTGTTGAGAGAGGTTCACTCTGTGTCTGACCCTGGGGGTGTGTGATGGGATGGTGTGGCGGGAGCTTCACTCTGTATCTGACCCCGGGAGTGTGTGATGGGACGTTGTCGAGTGAGCTTCACTCTGTGTCTGTCCCCAGGAGCGTGTGATGGGACGGTGTGGAGTGAGCTTCACTCTGTGTCGGACCCCAGGAGTGTGTGATGGGACGGTGTTGAGGGAGGTTCACTCTGTGTCTGACCCCAGGAGTGTGTGATGGGACGGTGTGGAGGGAGCTTCACTGTGTGTCTGACCCCGGGAGTGTGTGATGGGACAGTGTGGAAGGAGCTTCACTGGTGTCTGACCCCGGGAGTGTGTGATGGGACAGTGTGGAGGGAGCTTCACTGTGTGTCTGACCCCGGGAGTGTGTGATGGGACGGTGTGGAGGGAGCTTCACTGTGTGTCTGACCCCGGGAGTGTGTGATGGGACGGTGTGGAGGGAGCTTCACTCTGTGTCTGACCCTGGGAGTGTGTGATGGGACGGTGTGGAAGGAGCTTCACTGTGTGTCTGACCCTGGGAGTGTGTGATGGGACGGTGTTGAGGGAGGTTCACTCTGTGTCTGACCCCAGGAGTGTGTGATGGGACGGTGTGGAAGGAGCTTCACTCTGTGTCTGACCCCGGGAGTGTGTGATGGGACGGTGTGGAGGGAGCTTCACTGTGTGTCTGACCCCGGGAGTGTGTGATGGGACAGTGTGGAAGGAGCTTCACTGGTGTCTGACCCCGGGAGTGTGTGATGGGACAATGTGGAGGGAGCTTCACTGTGTGTCTGACCCCGGGAGTGTGTGATGGGACGGTGTGGAGGGAGCTTCACTGTGTGTCTGACCCCGGCAGTGTGTGATGGGACGGTGTGGAGGGAGCTTCACTCTGTGTCTGACCCTGGGAGTGTGTGATGGGACGGTGTGGAAGGTGCTTCACTGTGTGTCTGACCCTGGGAGTGTGTGATGGGACGGTGTTGAGGGAGGTTCACTCTGTGTCTGACCCCAGGAGTGTGTGATGGAACGGTGTGGAAGGAGCTTCACTGTGTGTCTGACCCCGGGAGTGTGTGATGGGACAGTGTGGGGGGAGATTCACTCTGTGTCTGACCCCAGGAGTGTGTGATGGGACGGTGTGGAGGGAGCTTCACTCTGTGTCTGACCCCGGGAGTGTGTGATGGGACGGTGTGGAGGGAGCTTCACTCTGTGTCTGACCCCGGGAGTGTGTGATGGGACGGTGTGGAAGGAGCTTCACTGTGTGTCTGACCCTGGGAGTGTGTGATGGGACGGTGTTGAGGGAGGTTCACTCTGTGTCTGACCCCAGGAGTGTGTGATGGGACGGTGTTGAGGGAGGTTCACTCTGTGTCTGACCCCAGGAGTGTGTGATGGGACGGTGTGGAAGGAGCTTCACTCTGTGTCTGACCCCGGGAGTGTGTGATGGGACGGTGTGGAGGGAGCTTCACTGTGTGTCTGACCCCGGGAGTGTGTGATGGGACAGTGTGGAAGGAGCTTCACTGGTGTCTGACCCCGGGAGTGTGTGATGGGACAATGTGGAGGGAGCTTCACTGTGTGTCTGACCCCGGGAGTGTGTGATGGGACGGTGTGGAAGGAGCTTCACTCTGCGTCTGACCCCAGGAGTGTGTGATGGGACGGTGTGGAAGGAGCTTCACTTTGTGTCTGACCCCGGGAGTGTGTGATGGGACGGTGTGGAGGGAGATTCACTCTGTGTCTGACCCCGGGAGTGTGTGATGGGACAGTGTGGAGGGAGATTCACTCTGTGTCTGACCCCGGGAGTGTGTGATGGGACGGTGTGGAGGGAGATTCACTCTGTGTCTGACCCCGGGAGTGTGTATTGGGATGGTGGGGAGCTTCACCCTGTGTCTGACCCCAGGAGTGTGTGATGGGACGGTGTGGAAGGAGCTTCACTGTGTGTCTGACCCCGGGAGTGTGTGATGGGACGGTGTGGAGGGAGCTTCACTCTGTATCGGACCCCAGGAGTGTGTGATGGGACGGTGTGGAGGGTGTTTCACTCAGTGTCCTACCCTGGGAGTGGGTATTGGAACGGTGGGGAGTTTCACTCTATCTGTCCCCAGGAGTGTGTGATGGGACGGTGCGGAGGGAGGTTCACTCTGTGTCTGACCCCAGGAGTGTGTGATGGGACGGTGTGGAAGGAGCTTCACCCTGTGTCTGACCCCAGGAGTGTGTGATGGGACGGTGTGGAAGGAGCTTCACCCTGTGTCTGACCCCAGGAGTGTGTGATGGGACGGTGTGGAAGGAGCTTCACTCTGTGTCTGACCCCAGGAGTGTGTGATGGGACGGTGTGGAAGAAGCTTCACTCTGTGTCTGACCCCGGGAGTGTGTGATGGGACGGTGTTGAGGGAGGTTCACTCTGTGTCTGACCCCAGGAGTGTGTGATGGGACGGTGTGGAAGGAGCTTCACTCTGTGTCTGACCCCGGGAGTGTGTGATGGGACGGTGTGGAGTGAGCTTCACTCTGTGTCGGACCCCAGGAGTGTGTGATGGGATGGTGTTGAGGGAGGTTCACTCTGTGTCGGACCACAGGAGTGTGTGATGGGACGGTGTTGAGGGAGGTTCACTCTGTGTCGGACCACAGGAGTGTGTGATGGGACAGTGTGGAGGGAGCTTCACTCTGTGTCTGACCCCGGGAGTGTGTGATGGGACGGTGTGGAGGGTG
The DNA here is from genome assembly GCF_048418815.1 of Hemitrygon akajei. Taxonomy (NCBI): domain Eukaryota; kingdom Metazoa; phylum Chordata; class Chondrichthyes; order Myliobatiformes; family Dasyatidae; genus Hemitrygon; species Hemitrygon akajei. Next base: position 176,114,078 of record NC_133124.1, on the reverse strand, counting down.
TTTCACTCAGTGTCCTACCCTGGGAGTGGGTATTGGAACGGTGGGGAGTTTCACTCTATCTTTCCCCAGGAGTGTGTGATGGGACGGTGCGGAGGGAGGTTCACTCTGTGTCTGACCCCAGGAGTGTGTGATGGGACGGTGTGGAAGGAGCTTCACCCTGTGTCTGACCCCAGGAGTGTGTGATGGGACGGTGTGGAAGGAGCTTCACCCTGTGTCTGACCCCAGGAGTGTGTGATGGGACGGTGTGGAAGGAGCTTCACTCTGTGTCTGACCCTGGGAGTGTGTGATGGGACGGTGTGGAAGGAGCTTCACTGTGTGTCTGACCCTGGGAGTGTGTGATGGGACGGTGTTGAGGGAGGTTCACTCTGTGTCTGACCCCAGGAGTGTGTGATGGGACGGTGTGGAAGGAGCTTCACTCTGTGTCTGACCCCGGGAGTGTGTGATGGGACGGTGTGGAGGGAGCTTCACTGTGTGTCTGACCCCGGGAGTGTGTGATGGGACAGTGTGGAAGGAGCTTCACTGGTGTCTGACCCCGGGAGTGTGTGATGGGACAATGTGGAGGGAGCTTCACTGTGTGTCTGACCCCGGGAGTGTGTGATGGGACGGTGTGGAGGGAGCTTCACTGTGTGTCTGACCCCGGCAGTGTGTGATGGGACGGTGTGGAGGGAGCTTCACTCTGTGTCTGACCCCGGGAGTGTGTGATATGACGGTGGGGTGCTGAAGGTGGGAACGTAAGGGTGATGACCTCCCCCCAGCCCCAATGACCAGGAACACACTTTTCTCGACAGGTCAGCGTGGCATCTGCCATTTCTTTCCAGACACCAGCTCCTTCAGCTGCCCCTGTTTTCCGACTTCTGCACAGAGCCTGCACCTTCACAACATTGCAGGATCCTTCAGAGATGTCTGCATCAGGGGGGAGGGGAACGGACTATGCTGTCAAAACGCCACCCAGGCCAGAGTGGATTCTGACCGTGTTATCCTGAACTACAGCCGGGTTATCCCCCGCACCATCTACTGTGAGATCGGCCTCGGCACGACAGGTAGGTGCTGGGGGAGAGGGTCCGATACTCTGTGATCCCACTATTCCAATTGTTTAATATCCGTGTTTCCCCTGTCTCCCATCTGCATATCCACGTAAGCCAGTTTGTTCTCCCTCTTGAACTTAGAACTGTTAATTGAATGCCTAACTAACCTAATCCCTTCTGTCTACACAATGTCCATATCCGTCCATTCTCCATACAGTCATGTGTCTATCTAAGGACATCTTAACTCTTGTATTGTATCCGCTTCCCCATTACCCTTGTTGGCTCATTCAGCAGTCCATCACTCACTGTGATTTCCAAAACATTGACAGTAAAAATTAAATAAAGTTACCAATTTTGGTTAATGTTAGCCCTCTAGTTTTAGACGTCTTGACAATGGGGAATGATGTGGCTGTCTTCTATCTATCAAGACGAGGGGCATGGATGGGGTGAATACACGTAGCCTTTCTTCCAAGGTTATGTAGAGTTTTAAGCAGCATTTTCACCCGGCAGAAGATCCATACCTGGAATGAGCAGCCAAAATAAGAGCTTGATGCAGGTTCATTAACAAGAAATAAGTCACTCAGAAAGGGACATGGATGGGAAAGGTTTTGGAATAAATGCAGGCCAATAGGACTGGCTCTGTTGGTTTGTGCCCCAAAGGGCCTGTTTCTCTGGTGTATGATTATGTCGCTGTCCTGGGACAGACCAGCTCTGGTGGACAGGCTCATCCCTTGCTCCCTTTGCACCGAGCTCACCGCTCCTCCCCACAGGACTCGTCCGACCTCGGAGAAGTGCGGATCTAAGGACAGCAGCTCGGTTCTGAGGTGTACCCGCCGTGTTTTGCAGGTGTGGAGTGTCCCAGCCAGAGGATACAAGCAGACCGGTTGTCTATACCACCACAGATGACATCTCAGAAGCCAGTGACCACTGGGACAGACAGAAGAGAGGTGGAGGACACCACTGCGAGTGCGCATGTGTGGATAGTAATTCCAGGTGAGCCTTCCCCTTCCGTACCTGAAGACTGAAGTGAGCTGTTCTAGGATGTAGCAACAGAATGAGGCCATTCAGCCCATTGAGTCCTCTGCTCCATTCTTGCACGGGTGATTTTTCTCAGTCCCATCCTCCCACCTTCTCCATGAGAATCAAGAATAAATGTTGGACCATGGAAAATTAGGCTGGAGAAGTAATAATGGGGGGCCAAGAAATTGCCAACCAAATCAATATGTATTTTGCATCTATCTTCACTGTGTAAGACACCAGCAGTATGCCAAAAATCCGAGAGTGTTGGTGTAGAAGTGAGTGTTGTTGCTATTTCTAATAAGAATGTGACTGGGAAGCTGGAAGGTCTGCAGGTAGATACGTCACCTGGACCATGGACGATACACCAGGGTTCTGAAGACATTGAGGCATTGGAAATGATCGTTCAGTTAGCCCGACTTCACTGGTTGGGAAGATTGAGGATGAGGTTTCTGGATACTTGCAGGCACATGATAAAATAGGCCAAAGTCAGCATGGTTTCCTTCAGAGGAAATCTTGCCTGACAAATCTTGATGGAATTCTTTGGGAAATAACAGGCAGGTTGGACAAAGGAGAGCCAGTGGGTGTTGTTTACTTGGAATTTCAGAAGGCCTTTGATAAGCTGCCACACATGAGACTGCTAAAGATGATAAGAGCTCATGGTATTACAGGAAAGATTCTGCTATGGATAGAAGATTGGCTGAAGGGCAAGAGGATAAGAGTTGGAGGGGTGGAAAAAGGAGACATTTCTGCTTGGCTGCCAGTGAGTAGTGGTGTTCCACAAGTTTTAGTGTTGGGACCACTTCTTTTCTCGTTGCATATCATTGGTTTGCTTCAGGGAATTGATTGCTTTGTGGCCAGGTATGTTCTGTTACGTACCCCGTAACTGGGTGTCTGACCAGTAGAGAAAGAAGAATCCGTTGGAGTCTGGTGGTACTATATATCAAAAGTGTTTATTAGTAAAATAAGCAAAACAATACCAATAATGCAATTATACATATAACACAAGTTAGCAGTAATAAACCTAAAAGTGTAGGAATAATAATCAATAATAAACAAGCTCTATCGATGTCTAGGGGTAAATGAATTGTCATAGAAAAGTATAAAGTTTCTTTCAGTTCATGAATGCTGATGTAGTTATGGTTGTTGTATTGAAATCGTTGGAGAGAGAGAGAGAGAGAGAGCGAGCAAGAGGTAACAGCTACAGCAGCCAAACCTTCCTTTGCTTTCTTAATCCGTCGTATCTTTGTGGTCATTCAGCTATGACCCACCCCTCTGGTCTTCAGCTTCTGTGGTGGACACGTCACTCAGGCATGAGTGGACACACACACAAGTTCCCACCGGCCCTGCTTTTACACTGATAGCCTTACTGACCGACCTCCTGGTTCGGTCTTCGAATCCCCCACCTTTCCTTGTGGGTTCCAACACTCAATCAGTGTCCACTGGCGTGTCTGAAGGGTGTCTCTCCAGACCTGTCTTTTATCCCTACCAACGGGGACTCAGCTATCCCTCAATCCTGAATGACCGTCCATTAAATAATGCCACTCCTACAGTCCACTGAGGAATGTTAACGAGCAAAGTAGTAGGAAGTAAATAATCCTTATAGAAATCATAATACAGTTAATCATCATTCTCTCTCTCCCCCTCTTATCTGTAACAAATGTTCTTGCCAGGGCTTTATCTCTCTCCCATGAGCAGCATAACAACAGCAATAGTTCGTAGTTCTCGGGGGGGGGGGTTGGGAATGGTTAACTCTGCACCCCATTTCCATCAGGTCTGTTCATCACTCATAACAGTTGATTGTGCAAATAGAAGTGGAGAAGTAGGTAGTGTTGAGGAAACAAGAAGTGCCTTGGAAAGGTCTTGGACAGATTAGGAGAATGTGCAAAGAGGTTGCAGATGGAACACGGTGTAGGGAAGTGTATGGTCATGTACTTTGGTAGAAAGTGTGGACTGATTGTTGCCAGACAGGGTGTTTGAGTATCTCAGAAACTGCTGATCTCCTGGCATTTTCACACACAAGTCTCCAGAGTTTACACAGAATAGTGTGAAAACAGAACAAAATAAAATCCAGTCAGCAACAGTTTTGTGGGTGAAAATGCTTTGTTAATGAGGGATGTCAGAAGAGCATCTCCGAATGCATGAGATGTCAAACCTTGAAGTGGATGTGTGACAGCAGCAGAGACCATGCACTTTCACGCAGTGGCTACCTTCTTATCCACCTAAATGCTTTGTCTCAATCTGCAGATTCAACACTTTCCGAATGACAAATTTCCTCATCTTATTTCCAAAGTGACTTCCCTTTATCCTGTTACAAACAAGAGTAAAACTACAGATGCTGGAATTCAAGCTACACATACAAAATGTTGGAGGAACTCGGCAGGCCAGGCAGCATCTATGCAAAACAGTAAACTATTCCCAATGAAGGGTCTCGGCATGAAACGTTGCCTGTTTACTCTTCTCCATAGATGTCGCCTGGCTTGCTGAGTACCTCCAGCATTTTGTGCATGTTTCTCTATCCTATCGTTGTTTCCTCAGGATCTGGTGGATCCTCCCTGAGTCCACTCTATCCAGGCCTTCTGTATCCAGGAGGCTTCAATGAGACCCCCTTCCCTCATCATTCAGAACTCCAGCGAATATAGTCCCAGAAACATCAAACTCTTCCCAGTAGTTATTGTGAACTTCTGGACTGACCCCCCCCCCGCCCCCCAAATGGCACCTTTCATTCAAAGTAACGAGACACACACTGACCAACACAATATTCCAAATGAACCCTCACCAATGTCTTGTACAACTGCAACGTAATGTTCCAGCTTCTGTACTCTGTGCCTGGACTGATGAAGGCCAGTGTGCCAAACACCTTCTTCACCATCCCGTCTACCGGTGACACCATGTTTACAGAACCCTGTACTTGTGATTTAGAGACGAGATGGAGAGATACAAAAGGCAGTGAAGATGGGGAGTATGTGGGACTATGGGTTAGATGGAGGTATGGCTGGGATGGATGTGGATGGTGATGTGGATGTGGGAGTGGGGAGAAGGATGGGTATCAGACTTTCCCATATCGATCGAGTATGTTTCTGGTGAAACCAGTCTAATTGTAACATTTCCATTCTACAGTGGTGCTGCTGGGAGTCATTATGCTTGCTATCCTGGTTCTCATTCTGTGGTAAGTGACCTGTTGCTTCCTGGAGAATCCTAGTGTTCAGTTTTCTCAACTACGACATCTTCGCTCACGGCCTGTCCGATGCCCCACATCGCGCACCGCCTCTGACCCATCTCTGTCGCTCGGTGAACAGACTCTCAGTGACCTTCCCCTCTGTTGTACCTCCAGGAGACATCGGAAAAAACGTCGGAGAATGTTGGCCTGGATGGACATGCACAGGGTGCCAATGCAGAGTGAGATCCCACAGTCAGCAGGGTTGATACCTCAAGCAGCACGTCCATCAAGTCTGCCCTCAGGAATCTGCTCCAACCTGTTCAATCACTCCACATGACTAAAGCCCCCACCTCTCGATCCCGACAACATCATAGTGTATCTCCTCGGCTCTCCCTCCAATGTGACCCCAGCCTTCCTGTAGTGGAGTCAGCTGATGTAGTCCATCCCCGATCTCTGAAGGGAACTGCACTGTACGACTTCTTCACCATCCTGTCTCATGGTGTAGTTGCTTTCAGGGGTCTCTGGAATTGTATCCCACGGACTCTCTGTTCCACACCCCCGGTGTCCCATCATAAATTGTGGATGTTCTACCAGAATTTGACTTCCCAGAATATATCACCTTGTCCTCATTTGTATTAAACTCCATCCGTCTCTCTCAGCCCAACTTTCCATCCGATCTGTATCCGAGCCAACCTTGTCAATTCTTATAGCTGCCTCCTTAAAAAAAGACACTTGCAGAGGAGAGGATTTCCCCTGTGCAAAGAAGAGCTGAAAGGCCTGTATCTGTGCAGTATAGTTCTGTGACATTCCAGCCCAACCTACTCTAGGTTAGAATTGACGTTTCTCCCAGGTGTACAATGTATGGCAGGGAGGAGGGGGGAATGGAGAAACTCTGGACTCGTGCGTGTATGTGCAGCCCTGGGTCAGCTGTGTAAACCTTGCATTGCACTGTGTATAGGAATCACAAGTATTTCACAATTCAAAATCTCATTCGACCAAATCCTGCCTTTCCCACACCTCTGGGAATGAGGAAGTTGGCATTCTGGGATGCGAACACCAAACAGCCCTGCCTGTTGTGAGAGGGATCAGTGTTGTAAATATTCTATGGGGAAGCATTTTGGCCTTTTTTGCAGAATTTTGGGCTTTTTGGGGTCGTGGGAGGATTGGGGTTAGTTTTGATTTATAGGATTAATTGTAAGATTAATTTTAGTTTTTTGTATTTTTTCCCATTTCGGAGTTCTGGAGCATGCATATTTTGTTTATGGTTATACTTATCACCACCAGTTTTGATTAGCTTGCGCTAGTAAGTGTGTATCTATGTGTTAAATAAAATAAATTTTTTAATGGCAGTTAAACAGATAAATGTTATAAGTTTGAATGTACATGATTGGAATCATCCTATTAAGCGAAAGAAGACTTTAAAAATTATTAATTGATTCCAACCCGATATACCTTTTGTTCAAGAAACGCAAATCAAAACGGGTGATCAAAATAGATTTTTTAAAATGTGGAAGAGCCTTCAATTTCACGCTACCTGTCAAAATAAAACAAAGGTAGTATCTATTTCTATTATAACTAATATTTTATTCATCCAAGAAGACATTGTATCAGATATTAATGGTAGATTTTTAATTGTTAAAGGAACAATTTGTCATAGAAAATTGTTCTGATTAATCTATATGGACCTAATGTAGATGATCCTACTTTTTTAAAAATGTATTTGCTTTATTGCCGGAGTTAAATGATTATATGTTGTTAAAGGGTGGTGATTTCAACTGTTGTTTAAATCCTTTGATTGACAAGAGTTCAACCAATCAGCGGCTTCCGAGCTGTTTTGCATCACTTATTAACTCTTTTTTAATTGATTTTGGCCTGGTTGAAATTTGGAGACATTTACATCCTAATGATAGAGATTTTTTTTTCACATTTTCACAAAAAAATTCGAGAATCGATTTACTTTATGGTTGATTCCCAATTTTTGTCCAAAGTCCAGAAATGTGAATATGATGCTATAGTTCTCTCGGATCATGTACCTTTAAGCTTAGCTTTTGAATTGAATTGGATGTCGCTATTGCAAATTTGCCCTGGCGTTTTCCAGAAAATTTATTACAAAGTTCGAACTTTATCAAATATATTGAGACTCAGATAAAAGATTTTTTTCTTTTTAATAATATGGGAGATGTGTCAAAATTGATTATATGGGATACATTTAAAGCATGATTGCATGGTCAGATAATCACCTATTGAGCTATGCTTAAGAAACAGACAAAAACAGAGTTAGATAAGATTTCCAAACAAATTAAAGACTTGGATAATCTTTATGCAATCTCTCCTAACATTGATTTATTCAAAAAGAGTTGAAATCCAATCACAATATAAGTTATTATTAACTTATCCTATTGAAAGAAATTTGCTTAAATTGAAAAGTCAATTTTATGTGTTTGGAGATAAAAATAATAAGCTATTAGCATCTTAATTAAAAGTAGCTAGAGCCAAAAGACAAATTTTAAAAATTCGTAAGGGAGATGGTCGTTTAGCATGTAATTATGAAGATATTAATACATTTTTCAAGACTTTTATATTGAACTTTATAAATCTCAGTTTCCAAGTGATTCTTCTAAAATGAATGCCTTTTTACAAAAGATCAATTTTCCTCAAATTTCTGTTGAAGATCAACAAACTCTTGATGCTCCTATTACTGAAAATGAAATTCAGAAAGCTATTTTTTCAATGCAATCTGGCAAAGCTACTGAACAGGATGGTTATTCTGTAGGATTTTATAAAAAATTTGAAACATTGCTCTCTCCATATATGTTGGAAACGCTTAAAGATTCTTTTTTGATAGGAGAGTTACCTCCCACATTTTATGAAGCTTCAATTTCTTTAATTCTTAAGAAAGATAAATATTCTACAGACGGTACTTCATATAGACCTATTTCTTTCTTAACTGTGGATCATAAAATTCTCTCAAAAACAATGGTTAATCGGCTGGAGAATGTTCTAGCTAAAATTATCTTTCAAGACCAAACAGGTTTTGTAACGGGCCGTTATTCCTTCTCTAATGTTCGGAGACCGTTAAATGTTATATATTCATCCTTTTCTAAAACTCCCCAATGTGTTGTCTCTCTTGATGCTGAAAAGGCATTTGACAGAGTTGAATGGAAATACTTATTTAGTATTTTAGAGAAATTCGGCGTTCATATTAATTTTAATAAGTGGATTAGAATGATATATAAATGCCCTATTGCTACTGTTATTACTAACAATTACAGATCTCCTTTAATTCGGCTTTCGCGGGGTACGAGACAAGGACGTCCATTTGTTATTTAATTTGGTGCTGGAACCCTTGGCTATTGCACTTCGTGAAGCTAAAGATATTCATGGAATTTTCATAAATAGGACTGTTCATAAGATCTCTCTCTATGATTTTAGTTTATATTTCGAATCCTGAAGAATCCATTCCTAGTTTATTGAAATGATTAAATGATTTTGGAAAGTTTTTGGGATATAAACTAAACTTTCATAAAAGTGAATTATTTCCCCTAAATGATTCTTCTTCTATATATGATGACATTCCTTTTAGAGTTACGGACTCTTTTAAATATTTAGGTATTATTATTACTAAAAATCATAAAGACCTTTACGAAGCTAATTTGGTTACTTTAGTGGATTTTATGAAGCAATTATGATGTATAGCTCCGGGGTTATGCTCCCAATGGGTTTTTTATTTGCTTGGTTTTTTTCTCAGTTACTTGGTTTTTTTTTAATATAAGTTAGTAGGGGGTTCTTTATTTTCCTCCTTTCCCTTTCAAAAAAAATTCACTTCCAGCAATTTTTGGGATTATTCCAGAGGAAGCAAGCAAAGTGTCTGTTTCCGCTCAACATGTGATAGCTTCTTCAACTTTACTGGCTGGAAGTGCTATTTTGCTACACTGGAAAGAATCTAACCCACCTACTGTTTTTTATTGGCTCTCCTCCATTACGTCATGTCTAAGCTTGGAGAAAATTAGAAGCCGGACATTTGATACATCCTTTAATTTTGAACAAGTCTGGTGACCCTTTATTCAATATTTTCATATGATCTAATTTATTTATTTATTTTTCTTTATTCTCTTTGGGGGAAATCCTTATTCGTGAAGGTTCGGAGATGACTGGAAGGATGTTTTTTCTCTCTCTTTTTTTGCATTTTTATCCTCAATTGGACTGCCCAATCTTTCTTTTTCTTTCTTTATTCTTTCTCTTTTTTTGTTTCAGTTAGTTAGTGGGTTTTTTTTTCCTTTATCAAATAAGATTTCCAATTTTTTTTATGATTGCTATGAGGAGTCGTAGTTTTTTTTGACCATTGTACATATAACAGCGTAATATTTTACCTATTTGATTTTGACATTATATACTTTGTTTTTATTATTGCTGTTTATATGTCTTTTATATTATTTGTTTGCTAAACTCCTCCTCTGATTTGTATATTCTTTATTTGAAAATCAATAAAAAGATTGAAAAACGAATGAAAAAAATTCTTCACACTTTATTTTCTCTTATTATTATTGATGTATTGCTTAGATTTGTTAATCAGTTATTTGCTAAATTAATTCTTTATTGGATATAATGACATTTTGACTTAATCTATTTTTTTGCTAACCTTCAATATAATTAATAAAAACATTTTTTAAATGAAAATGTAAATATTTATTGTACTTGTCCTGTCGTTGTGACGATATATTATTGTTACGTTGAAGTGAGGGAGTGGGGGGTGGAAATTGGAAATGTAATCCAGAAATAGTGGAAACACTCAGCAGATCAGACAGCATCTGTGGGGAGGGAGACACGGAGTTAATGTTTACATTTGAAAACACTCCATCTACACAGCCCCTGCCTCAGGGAAGCTGCCAGCATAATGAAAGACACCTTTCATCCTGGTAATTCTCTTCTACAATGAAGGTGAATTCTTGACAAACTTCATCACCTTCCACAACACCAGCAAAGTCTTCGCACAAACCTGCCAATTGTACCTGCACCCTTTACAACTCAGTTGGTAACAAATCACACATTTGGTACCCCATGGTAAACAACAGGTCAGACATCAATCAGAAAAGTATCCTCCCATCACTACCATCGAACTCTGATCACCAGCCGATGTTGGATCCAATTATCTGGCTCACTTTGGACTCCAAGTGCCTTCCAGACCAGTCCTCCATATCAAAGATCTTACTAACGTGTATGTAGATATCATCCACCTCACTACCCTTATCGAACCTTTTATTTACAACCTTAAAAAAACTCAGGCAAATTAGATGGACAGGAATTCACTCTACAAAGTTGAGCTGAAGTGCCTGTATCCAGAAAATTCTGTGACTTTCCCAGCCAAAAGCCAGTCAGATCCACAGTTGTCCCTTGTAAATTGCACATCTCCCAGGATGTGCCATGTATAAGGGAATCTACAGACCCCTGGGTGGGCATGCAACCCTGGGTCAGCTCTGCAAGCCCAGGTGTGGGATTTGAATGCATTCCAGGATCTCCTGGAAGTAATTCCTGCCTCTTTCCCAAATATGTGGGAATGACCAAGGTAGTTTTATTGGCTGTGAACAAAACTGACTCCTGGTGTGAGAGGGCTCTCAGTGTTATAAGTATGGATTTTAGTATTTATGGTTATAAATTATTCTGGTATTTATGACAATAATTATTAAATTAAAGTATTCAATCCTCAACAATCATGTATGCAATTCCAATCAACAAACTCAAAAAGCAAACTGTACCTCCCTCTGCAACTGGACCCTTGACTCCCTCATCAGGGCACCGCAGTCAGTGTGGATCAGAAAGAACATCTCTACCTCGTTGACACCCAACACTGTCACACCTCAGGGATGTGTGCTTAGTCCACTGCTCAACTCTCTCTACACCCATGACTGTGTAGCTAGGCACAGCTCAAATGCCAGCCATAAATTTGCTGATGACACAACTATTATTGGCAGAGTATCAGATGGTGACAAGGAGGCATTCAGGAGTGAGATAGATCAGCTGGATAAATGGTGTCACAACAACAACCTTCATTGCTACCATCAAGGAGGACGTTCAGAGCCTAAGGGGACACACCAAAATTTCAGGAAAAGCTCCCCCTTCACAATCAGATTTCTGAATGGACAATCAACCCATGTACACTTCCTCATCATTGTTTTGCTCTCTGCTTGCGGTATTTTTATATATATTCTTATTGCAAGTTATAGTATTTTTATTATTATGTATTGTAATGGACAGCGTCCACAAAACAAGGTCAGATAGGGGCAGATCAACAGAAGCTAAGGGACAGGTTCTGGTTGTGAACCTGGGCCTTGAAGTGAACTACTGGAGGAGTTGGGTTCAGAAGGGGTTAAATGACCCCAGCAGTGAGTGGGTCTCTCCCCTACTCACTGATGCTCTCCCAGTCTTTCCCCCTATCCCTGTGGACAAGACACAAATGAACATGTTACAGGAAAAGTTTACTTGTGCATTGTGGCGCCAAAGTCTTTTTCACACCCTGAAGTTTGTTGATCACCGTGATGTTTAGGTGACCTGAATCGTGAGTGACAACAAGCTGGACCGTTATTGCCGAAACAGGGACGTTGTGATGAGTTGGGTTGGCGAAGGGGGTCAGATATCAGTACTGGCGACACATCCCGCACCGGGAGCCAGGCCCGAAGGAAACCCACATGGTCACAAGGAGGACGTACCGGCCTCGGTGGGAATTGAACCCATGAGCCTGTACGGTAAAGCATTGTGCTACTACTACACTACGGTACCACCGCTGTGTCTTACGCTCTTGTCTCACAGCCCCCCCATTGGCTACATCTGTGGGAAGTGCACCCAGTAGTTACTTGGGACAGTAGTTTGGAAGGGACTGGGGAATCTACTCAAAATAATGAAGGTACAATCATTCTGTTGTCGTGGGTAATTTCAATTACTCCAATATGGACTAAAACCTTCTTAGTGGAAGAGATTAAAGAGGACAGCGTTTGTTAGTTGCATCCAGAAGGATTGATACTGGACCTGGAGTTGTGTAATAAGCCTGGCCAGGTGACTGACATTCTCATGGGAGAATTGTCAGGGAACAGTAACCACAAGTTTTAAGTTAGCTTTAGATAAGGGCAAGTGCAGATCTAGCTATAGTATTAAATTACTAAATTACAACAGCCAATTACAAGACATTGAGGAAGGAACTAGGCAGAGACAATTGGGAACAGTAATCTTTAGGCGTCCGCATCTGTGGACAGGTATGTGTGGAGGGTGTATAAAGACCAACTTCACAGGGTACAGGACAGGTATGCTCCATGTACTGAGGACAAGGATACCCAAGTCAGGGAACCTGGGACGTTGTGAGAGACCCGTGTGGTAAGTACAGCTCCAACACCATATACAAGTTTGCTGATGACACCAGTGTTGTGGGATCTATCAAAGGGATTGATGAATCTGCATACAGGGAGGAAACTTGGCTGAGTGGTGTTATAACTACAAGCTCTCACTGAATGTGAACAATGTCAAGGAACTGATTGTAGACTGTTGGAGAGGGAAACCAGAGGTCCATGAACCAGTAATCATCGGAGGATCAGAGTTGGAGAGGGTCAGTAATTTTACATTCCCTGGGTGTCACTATCTCAGAGGACTTGTCCAGGACCCATCATATAAATTTTATTGGGAAAGCACGGAAGTGCCTCTACTTCCTCGGGAATCTGTGGATGATTGGCAAGTCACCTTAGCAAGCTTCTATAGATGTGTGGTGGAAAGTGTGTTAACTGCCTGTTATGGGGGGAAAGTGAATCCAACACACTTTACACATACAGTAAGAGCAAGAGGGTACGGACACTGACGGATTAAGGATGGGACATATCTTCGGAGGAGGAGGCTGTGGGCAAAGTCCTAAATGAGTAATTTCCATCAGTATTTACCAAGGAGGACAGTGAGATCAGTGTAGACTGAGCTAATTTACAGGGGCATCTCGATATACACAGCTGGAGGTAGTGTAGGGTCTTTTGAAAAATATGAAGGTTGATAAATCCGCAGGGCCTGATGTGGTATACCAAGTTTTCAGGCTTCTGTACCTCCCTCGTGTGGTAGCAACATCCTGGGTGAGGGGGTGTGTCCTTCATAATGAACACTGCCCCACCCGTCCAGATATCCCACTCCCAACGCTGATGATGCCCTGGCTCTGTCCCGGTATTAAACTTCTGTCCCCCAATGTTTGTATATATATAAAATGATATTCCTTTTAGAATTGTTAATACTTTTAAATACTTAAGTATTATAATTACTAAAAATATAAAGATCTTTATAAAGCTAATATAGTTCCTTTAATGGACTCCATGAAACAACTATCTTCTAGATGGAATCCACTTACTCTCTCTTTAATAGGCCATATCCATGCTGTGAAAATGATGATTTTACTTAGATTGTTATATATTTTCCAAAATATACCTATCTTTTTAACTAAAATTTTTTTGATCAAACTGACTTCTCTTATTTTTTCCTTTATTTGGAACAATAAAAGACCAAGAATTAATAAGTATCATCTACAAAAATCTAAAAAAAATTGGTGGACTTGCACTTCCTAATTTAAGACTGTATTATTGGGGGGTTAATATCAGACAATTATGTTTTTGGCTATATTGGCTCAACAATTTGGAACTAAAAGCTGATAAACAATTTCATTTAACTTCAATATTAGGAGCTCCATTACCTCTACAACTCTCTAAAATTCCAAATTTAAATCTTTACCCTGTTATTAAATAGTCCTTACGGATTTGGTTTCAGTTTTGCAATATTTTAAATTTTAAACAATTTAAGTTGTCTAGTTTTTTTAGATCGAAACTTTTTATTTAAGCCTTCAATAACCGATCCCATTTTTCTCCTATGGAGAAATAGAGGGATCCGTTCTTTTACAGATTTATTTTGTGATGGACGATTGATGACTTTTGAAGAGTTAATTAACAAATATACACATCGCTCATACACATTTTCTGCAATATCTTCAGGTTAGACATTTTTACAACAATATTTATCTGTTTCCATATTTGCAAGAATCTGATTTGTTGGATACCATTTTGAAGTTGAATCCTTTAGTGAGAGGTTCTATTAGCAGAATTTATAATTTACTTTTGTTACAAAAAGAGAACCTCTCACTAAAGATTAAACAAGATTGGGAGAGAGAACTTAATATGACCTTTGCTGGTGAAGACTGGTTGCGAGTTTTGAAAAACGTAAATTCTTCTTCTGTATGTACCAACCATTGCTTAATTCAATTTAAAATTGTACACCTCTATTACTTAACAAAGTAGAGACTATCTAAAATATTCCCTGGTACAGATAACCATTGCGATAGGTGTAAACTGAAGTAGCTACTTTATCACATATGTTCTGGTCACTTCTTTATTAAAACCGTTTTGGAAATCTTTATTTTCTACAATTTCTAAAGCTCTGAAAATTAATTTACAACCTAACAGTTTGACTGTTCTATTTGGAATACTTCCGCATCATATTCAGGGTATTTCATCTTCAGATCAACATGTAATTGCATTTGTTACACTATTGGCAAGAAGGTCTATTTTATTAAAATGGAAAGATACTTCTGTCCCTCCATTAATTGAACGGTTTTCTCAAGTAATTTTATGTCTCGGTTTGGAAAAAATTAGTAGAACTTTTGATCCCCGATTCGATTTTGAGAGAAGATGAGGCTCGTTTGCCAAATATTAATATTTAATTTGAACTGTATAATATGACTTCCTTCCAATCTTATTCAATATAAATATGAATTGGCGGTTGATGATTCTATTTCTTTTTATATAAATAAAATGAAATATAAAAATATATATAGAGGAGGGTAAGACGTATTGCTCCAGGAGTTGATTCCTAATGAGATTTTTTTTCCATTTTTTTTGTAGTCAGTGGTTTTTTTTCTTAGTTAGATGGGGTTCTTTTTTTTTCTTTTCCTTACATATATATTTTTTTCATTTTTATATATTACGATCAGTTTTTATTTTCTTCAGCTTTATTAATTATATATATTAATTTGTTGAAGTTTTCTATCATCTTATAGTTGTAGAAGATTATGTACCAATAAAAAGATTCTAAAAATGAAAGATGAACACTGCCTTTCTGAGGCACTGCCCCGCCCATCCAGATATCCCACTCCCAACGCTGATGATGCCCTGGCTCTGTCCCGGTATTAAACTTCTGTCCCCCAATGTCGTCTATCCGCTGAAAATGCAGGAAGATGCAAATGAATATATTACTAGCAAATTTTGTTTGTATTTCCTGGCGCTGTCTTTTCCCGCGCTGAATGCAAAGTTTGTTGATACCAGCGCTGACGTTGTCAGTCTACCAATCAGCGCTAAGGGGGTGTGAACTTGTGGAGTCTTGATGACTATTAAAGTCAGGAAGCCGGTGTCCAGCGCAGCGTGATTGTGTTTGAAATGGCGGTCTGCATCATCCTACAGCCAAATGCCCTCAGGTAGAGGTCCCGGGATCGTGACCGTGGGATTGTTCTTTCATACAACACCAGGCGGCGATTGCAGAAGTGGGGTTCTAGATGCGGTCGGGTTGGTGACGGGAGCCGCACCGGTGACATGCCCGTCCGGCAGTGGGAGGGAGAGGAGGGGAGCGGCCGGGAAAGGGGATGGAGTGGAAGGGGAGAGGGAGATCGGGGCACTGTGAGCGGTAACTGCAAAGTTTGATTACCCATGTTGGTGGGTTGTCAGGTTGTACCGATCAGCGCTCAGATCCGTGGTGGGGGTGGATCACAGGAGTTGCATCAAAGAGTGGGCGGGGCCAGAAGGAGAAAGCCGGTGTTCCCGCAGAGCGAGATTGTGTTTGAAATGACCGTGTGGCCCTGTTGGGGAGTGGGAAGGGGGTGAGAAGGCGTCGCTCAACAGGGCTCTACCAGTCAGTGCTGGGGGGTGGGTCACAGGAAGTTTCATTGAATCAACACACACAAAATGCTGGTGAAACGCAGCAGGTCAGGCGGCATCTATAAGGAGGAAGTACAGTCGACGTTTCCGGCCGAGACCCGTCGTCAGGACTAACTGAAAGAAAAGATAGTAAGAGATTTGAAAGTGGGGGGGGGGGTCCGAAATGATAGAAGACAGGAGGGGCGGGGATGAAACTAAGAGCTGGAAAGTTCATACAAGCTGTTCCTCCAACCTGAGTGTGGCTTCATCATGACAGTAGAGAGGGGCCGTGGATAGACATATCAGAATGGGAATGGGACGTGGAAGTAAAATGTGTGGTGGACAGAGCGTAGGTGTTCAGCGAAACGGTCTCCCAGTCTGTGTCGTGTCTCACCAATATATAAAAGGCCACACCGGGAGCACCGGACGCATTATACCACACCAGCCGACTCACAGGTGAAGTGTCGCCTCACCTGGAAGGACTGTCTGGGGCCCTGAATGCTGGTGAGGGAGGAAGTAAGGGTAGGTGTAGCACTTCTTCTGCTTCCAAGGATAAGTGCCAGGAAGGAGATTGGTGGGAAGGGATTGGGGGGGGGGGGGGGGGGGAAGGAATGGACAAGAGAGTCGCGTAGGGAGCGATCCCTGAGGAAAGCAGAAAGAGGGGGAGTGAAAGATGTGCTTGGTGGTGGGATCCCGTTGGAGGTGTCAGAATTTACGGAGAATTATATGTTGGACCTGAAGGCTGGTGGGGTGGTAGGTGAGGAGAAGGGGAACCCTATCCTGGGTGGGATGACGGGAGGATGGGTGCATGAAATAGGAGAGATGTGTTTGAGAGCAGAATGGAGGAAGGGAAGCCCCTTTCTTTAAAAAAGGAAGACATCTCCTTCATCCTGAAGTGAAAAGCCTCATCCTGAGAGCAGATGCGGCGGAGACGGGGATGGCATTTTTGCAAGAGGCAGGGTGGGACGAGGAATAGTCCAGGTAGCTGTGCGAGTCTGTAGGCTTGTAGTAGACATCAGTAGATAAGCTCTCTCCAAAGATAGAGACAGAAAGATCAAGTAAGGGGAGGGAGGTGTCAGAAATGGACCAGGTAAATTTGAGGGCAGGGTGAAAGTTGGAGGCAAAGTTAATGAAGTCAACGAGCTCAGCATGTGTGCAGGAGGCAGCACCAATGCAGTCGTCGATGTAGCGAAGGAAAAGTGGGAGACGGATACCCGTATAGGCTTTGAACATGGACTGTTCCACAAAGCCAACAAAAAGGCAGGCATAACTGGGACCCGTACGGGTGCCCATGGCTACACCTTTGGTTTGGAGGAAGTGGGAGGAGTCAAAGGAGAAATTTTTAAGAGTGAGGATTAATTCCACTAGACGGAAGAGAGTGGTGGTAGAGGGGAATTGGTTAGGTCTGGAATTCAAAAAGAAGTGGAGAGCTTTGAGACCTTCCTGGTGGGGGATGGAGGTATATAGGGACTGGACATCCATGGTAAAAATAAGGCGGTGGGGGCCAGGGAACTTAAAATCATTGAAAAAATTCAAAGCGTGAGAAGTTTCACAAACATAGGTGGGAAGGGATTGAACAAGGGGGGATGAAACAGTGTCAAGGTCTGGTTTCATTGAACATTGACAAGGAATGACTAGAAGCAGAAAGCCGGTGTTCCTGCACAGCGAGATCGTGTTTGAAATGCCTGTGAGAGTGCGCGCAATGGGGGCGAGTGCGCAGATGTTGTCTATGTGGATTTTAGCAAGGTCTGGCCATTAACATGCACTGTGTCTTTAAATTTGCCCTCACAAACACCCAATAACACACAATTGCCTGGACTGGATTCCATTGACCATCGTCCCCAAGCATATTGACCCATACATCCAGTTTCATCCAGCTGAGGTCCCAGTACAGATCCCTGCTCAACACCACTAGTCAAATACTTCCAGTCAGAACACATCCCATCAACCACTACCTTCTGTCTGATGTAGGCAAGCCAATTCTAAATCCAAACAGCCAATTCACTCTCCATCCCACGGACCTTAAAATGGATGAGCCTCCCATCGGGGACTTTGTCAAAGGCTTTGCTAAAATCCATGTAGGTAATAACCACTGTCCATACTCCATCAGTCACCCCACCTCGTCAAAAAACACAATAGAGTCAAAAACACACAACGGACCCCACACAAGAACAGCCTGACTGACCCCGATTTGGCCATGGTTTTCCATTAAATCCAATCTCAAAGGAACATTTAAAATCAGGCTACTGGCTGGACAGTTTCAGCTGTTCATGACTAAACTCTGGCCACTGTTGACAGTTCCTGTCTGAGGTGGGATCAGATTCTGCAGAGTTCACTCCTCACCTCAACCTATCTTTCTCCTCAGGTTCATCGCAATCTGTCTGTTGTTGTTCACGGTCGGATCTTCTTCTTGTAAGTACAACGTAACATAGAGGGAGATTCTGTGTCCAGGGTTGAGTGAGAATCATTCTGTGTCTGATCCCTGTGACGGGACAGTCTGCAGGGAACTGCATTTCATCTGACCCATGGAGTGGGCGATGGGACATTGTAGAGGGAATTTCACCCTATATCTGGTTCCAGTTTGGTATTATGAGGTGGTAGGGGGAGGGAGAGATTCATTGTTGGTCTGACCCTGGGGCTGTGATGGGGCAGTGTATAGGGAACCACTCTATGAAGGGGGGGTTGACATCCCTCTGAACCCACTGACCCTGATACTCCTCTCCCGGCAGGTGATCACGGCCCTTGTAAGTTCATTGGAAAACCCATCTCCCTCAGCTGTCCCTGTACAATGTCCTGGTCCCAGATCCTGCGGCTTCACAACCTCGGACAGTTCCAGGATAACTGCACCAGAGGCAGAGGCACCGAACTCCGCTGTCAGACCGCCAGGGAAGCCAGGGTGGAAGCTGGTGGTGTCACCCTGAACTACACCCGGGGTATCCCTGGCACCGTCTTCTGTGAGATCTACAACAACACATCGGGTAAGTGCTGATGGGAGAGGGAGGATCTGATACTCCAGACTGCCACCATACTGATGTACATTCTCTCCGTGCCACGACGGAGACTGTAGACTTGGAACAGGCACTTTGGCCCAAAAGACTTGGGGAACTGGGGAGAGCAGCTCAGCACTGAGGTGTACCCATCATGTTCGACAGGTTTGGAGAGTCCCAGACAAGAGACAGTGGCAGACGGGACGCTCACCTCCCCACCGGTGACGAATTCTGAGATTGTGTCCACTAGGACGGACAGTTCCAAAAGAGCAGAAACGTGGGACATTAATGTGCTGATGGGAATTCGAGGTGAGGTTTAAATGATTCTCAGCAGTGAGTGGGTCTCTCCCCTCCTCCTGCTCTTTTCCCCGTTGCCGTGCTGGGCAGTTTGACAACAGAGGGCACAGGAGCAGAATAAGGCCATTCAGTCCATTGAGTCTGTGCTGCCATTTGAACAGCCGCTGATTTTTCTCAACCCTGGGCTCCATTTTAAATGTTTCCACTCATCTTAAACCCCTGTCTCCTTGATTCCACAACTCAGGGTTGGGAAGAATGTATTCACCTTATTTACTTCCCTCAAATTTTAAGCCCCTCTCTCAGTCTCCAACGCTACTGTGAATAAAATCCAAACGAGTTCAGAATCTCTCAATAGCTCAGTCCCTTGAGTCTGGGCAACATCGTCAAATCCCCTCGGCTCTCTCTGCAGCTGAATGGCATCTGTCCAATAGCAGGGTGATCAATATTGTAAATCTCCTGATTGCTGAAGGCCAGCGGTCCTGTCTACCTGTGCCACTGCGTACAAAACGTGTACTTGACATAAGGGATGGGTATATTTCTTGACGCAAAATGCAGTGGGACAGGGTGGGAGAATTTGTATTCTGTGTTTGTTCCGTGTACATTGAAACATACAGTGAAATGCATCATTTGTGTTAACGACTAACAGCCGAAGGAGGTGCAGGGGGCAGCCTGCGATTGTCAGCACACATTCTGGTGTCTGCAGTAAATATACAAATCAGTACAGAAGGAGCAACAAACAACATCAGCAAGAACCCCCCACCCCCCCGCCCATTCCATAGATCCCAATCCCCAGTGCACAATGGAATAGATGGAACCGCGCGGTGAGGTGTGGGTGTAAACAGACTATTCCACATCTATACTGTACGTTTCTGGTCGATTTGCGCTGATTATAATATTTCTCTTCCCCAGTGACGGTGGGAGTCTGTGTGCCTGTGGCTCTGCTTCTCTTTCTCTGGTAAGTGACCACATGCATTCCTGGAGAATCTCTATTCCAGAGCTCCCCATTGGTAGCTTCACTGTACCCCTTCCGTTCTTCAGTTCCCCTCCAGCTGTGAATCCCCTCCCCATCTCAGCTCCACTCCCTGCCTGTGTCACCCTGTGATCAGACTCTCCTTATGGCCTTCTGTTCTACGTGCAGGTGCGGAATGTGTGGCTCGTAAGAAGGTTGGACCAGACAGAACTTTGTGGGGTGTCTATGCACAGTGAGATCCCACTATCAGCAGAATTCAGGGCCCTTGGCACTTGTACATTCTCTCCTCTTCCACTGCCCGTCAGCAGAAGATACAAACAGCTGAAACTGGTCCAATCAGACTCAAGAATAACGTCTGTCCCTCCATCACCAAATGTCTCGGACCCAAGAAGATGAACGCATGATCTGTGTCTTGGTATTTGTGACAATCGTAAACCAGTTACCAACACTCTGGAAATAGGGAGCTGATACAAGGTGCTCCTTAAATGGTAAGGGGAGTTGAGTGATAAATTTGCACTTAGTGGCCACTTCTACCTACACCTGATTAATGCAAATATCTAATCAGACAATCATTTGGCAGCAACTCAATGCATTAAAGCCTGCAAAATCGATGTTCACACGTTGATCAGAATAAAGTGGCTGCTGTGGCCTTGTTTGCATTTGGACAAAATAAACGTAACAACACCAAGTATATAATTTCATATTAATTTTAAACACAAAACGGTTCTTCAGAGCAACATAGACAAAATGCTGCAGGAACTCGACAGGACAGGCAGGATCTATGGAAAAAAGTACAGTCGGCAGTTTGGGCTGAACCTTTGGCAGAACTGGAGAAAAAAAATGATGAGTAGATTTAATAGGTGGAGGATGAGGAGAGGGAAGCTCATGGTGATAGCTGAAACCAGGATGAGGAGGGATCAAGTAAAGAGCTGGGAAGTTGATTGGGAAAAGAGACACAGGGCTCGAGAAGGGGGAGTCCAACTGGAGAGAACAGAAGGCCCTGGAAGAAAGAAAAAGGGGGTGAAGCACCAGAGGCAGGCGATGGTAGGTAAGGAGATGAGGTGAGTGAGGGAAAAGGGGATGACTGGTGTTGTTCCTCCAACCTGAGTGTGGCCTCATCATGACAGTAGAGGAGGCCATGGATTAACATATCGGAATGGGATGGCGACTGGGAGATCACGTTACTGCTGGTGGACAGAGCGTAGGTGCTTAGCGAAGTGGTCTCCCAATCAATGTTCCCGTGTTGACTGAAACCCCGCTCTGAAGACTGACTGCTCTCCTTGCACAGGGAGCCGAAGGCACTCTTGCTCACTGACTGTTCGGGGCCCTGAATGCTAGTGAAGGAGGAGGTGTAGGGACAGGTGTTGTACTAGTTCTGCTTGCACGGATATCACTGCGGAGGGACAAATGCACTAGGGAGCTGCTTGGGGAACAATCCCGACAGAAATCCAAAAGTGGCATGGCCGAGAAGCTGGTGCAGGGGGCAGGGCTTCAGGTTCTTGGATATTTGGGATCTCTTCTAGGGGAGGCATGACCTGTTCAAAAGTGACGGTGCTGCACCTGAACCCGAGGGGAACCAATGTTCTCGCAGTCAGGTGTGTTGGAGTTGCTGCTGAGGATGAAACTAATTTTGGCAGGGGGTTGGAAACCAGTGTAAAGTGATGCAGGATAGAACAGAAAAACAAAGTTAACGTGCTGTCAGATTGTCAGGACGGGCAGGCAGGTGATGGGATTTAGTTGCAGCCAACAAGTTGAGTATCAAATAATTGGGGATACAGAGTCGGAAAATACAGTAAATACGGTCTCAAGGTGTTTAATCTAAATGCGTGTGGTATAAGAAATAAGGTGAATCATCTTGTTGCAGTATTACAGATTATCGGATATGACGTTGTGGCCATCACTGAATCATGGCTGAATGATTATTGTAGTTGGGAGCTGAATGTCCAAGGTCACATGTTGCATCGGAGGGATAGGAAATTAGGCATCAAATTCATAGAAAGATGAGAGGTAGGATTGGAAGAAGTTGAATTTTTGTAGGTTGAGTTAAGAAACTGGAACGGTAAAAGAACCCTGGTGCCAGGCCTCCCAAAAGCAGCGAGGTTGTGGATTACAACGGGAAATAGAGAAGGCATCTCAAAGTGGCAATGTTCCGTCAGTCATGCGAGATTTCAACATGCAGGTCAATTAGGAAAATCAGGTTGGAAATGGATCCCAGGAGAGTGTGTTTGTTGAATGCCTATGAGATGGCTTTTTAAACCAGTTTGTCATTGAGCCTACTAGGGGATCAGCTCTCCTGGATTGAGTGTTATGTAACCAACCGGAGGTGATAAGGGAGCTTAAGATATAAGAGCCCTGAGGAGCACAATATCATTGAGTGAAACTTGAAACTTGACAGTGAGAAAGTAAGGTCTGACATAGCAGTATTACTGTGGATTAAGGGAAATCACAGGGGCATGAGAGAGGAGTTGGCCAGAGTAAACTGGAAGATGCTGGCGGGGATGACAGCAGAGCAGCAATGGTGCGAGTTTCTAGGGAAAATCAGGAAGGTGTGGGATAGATGTATTCCAAATACTAAGATATACTCAAATGGCAAAATTGTACAACCGTGGCTGACAAGCGCAGTCAAAGTTAATGTAAAAGCAAAAGAAAGCAAGGGCAGACAACAAAGCAAAAATTAGTGGGAAGATAAAAGATGAGAAAGCTTTCAAAACCGTACAGAGAGCAACTAAAATAATCACTAGGAGGGAAAAGATGAAATATGAAAGCAAGCTAGCAAACTACATCAAGGTGGATAGTAAAAGCTGCTTCAATTAGGTAAAAATGGGAGATGAGAGTGAATATAGGACCACTAGAATATGAGGCTGGAGAAATAATACTGGGGGCTAATGAGATGACAGATGAACTAAATGAGTATTTTCTATTAGTCTTCACTGAAAGACACTAGCGGTGTGCAAATATTGAAGGGTGTGAGGGAAGAGAATTGAGGGCAATTAAAAGGTGCTCGAAAAGCTGAAACACCGAAAGGAACACAAGTCATCTGGACCAGATGAACTGTACCCTGGGGTTCTGAAAGAGGTAACAGTATAGATTGTGGAGGCATCATTGGAGCCTCCCTGCCCTCTATTGTGGACCTGTACTCTTCCAGGTTGAAGAAGAGGGCGGGGAACATCATAAAGGACTCCTCCCATCCTGCGCACGGACTGTCTGATCTGCTTCCGTCTGGTAGGTGCTTCAGATCCCTCCAGACTAAGACTAATAGGCACTGGAGAAGTTTTTTCCCTACTGCGGTCACTTTGCTGAACAGTTAACTGTCGGCTAACTATTACTTGGATTGCACTACCTATATGTATAATCTATATTTTCATTTATATTTATCGTTATTATTGTTATGAGCAGAGAGACAACATCCGCCGGAAGTAAATTCCTTGTATGTGCATAGGTACTTGGCGATTAAAGTCTGATTCTGATTAATAATGATCTTTTAAGTATCATTAGCCTCTGGCATGGTGCCAGGGGACAGGAATGTTGCAAATGTTACTCCATTCTTCACTGAAAGGAGGAAGCTGCAGAAAGGAAATTATAGACCAGTTACTCCGACCTGAGTGGTTGGGAAGATGTTGGAATCAATTTTTAAGGGTGAGGTTATGGAGTACTTGGTGACACGGGGCAAGATCGGACAAATTCAGCATGGTTTCCTTAAGGGAAAATCTTGCCTAACAAACCTGCTTGTACTCTTTGAGGAGATTACACATAGGCTAGATAAAGGGGATAGAGTGGATGCTGCATATTTGGAATTTCAGAAGGGTTTTGACAAGCTGCCTCACATGAGGCTGCAAGTTAGGAGCATGTAGCATTACAGGAAAGTTTCTGGCATAGTTAGAGCATTGGCCGAATGGTAGGACACAGTGACTGGGAATAAAAAGGTCCTTTTCTGGTTGGATGCCAGGGACTGGTGGTGTTTCACAGGGATCAGTGATTGGACAGCTTTTTATGCTGTATATCCATGATTTAGAATGTGGAATAGATGGCTTTGTTGCCAAGTTTGCAGATGATATGATGATTGGTGGAGGGGCAGAGAGTGTTGAGAAAACAAATGAAATCCAATGTTGGAAAATACATGGTCGCGCACTTTGTTAGTGAAAATAAATGTGAAGCCTATTTTCTGAACAGGGAGAAAATCAAATACCAGAGATGCTAAGGGTCTTGGGAGTCCTTGTGCAGAACACTCTAGAAGTTAACTTGCAGGTGGAGTCAGTGGTGAGGAAGGCAAATGCAATGTTAACATTCATTTCAAGAGGTCTGGAATACAAGAGCAGAGATGTGATGCCGAGGATTTTTGAGGTCTCACTGGTGACTGCTCTGGGTCTGTACTCGCTGGATTTGGATGGGAAATAGGAGAACATAGAATACAAGAAACAGGAGCAGGAGTAGGCCATCTGGCCCATCGACAAGGCTCGGGAAGTTTGCAGACGATATCGAAACAGGAACTGTACAAAGGGAGCTGGATGTTGTAGGCCGAGCATTGACAAATGGCTTTTAAACCAGATAAACGCAAGGTTACATTTTAGGAGACCAGACAAGGGTAGAACTTGTATAGTGAAAGGTACGGCCACTGGGGAGTGCAATGGAGCAGAGGGACCTCCAAGTACGAGTATACTTCACTGAAGGCGGCGTCACACGTAGACAGGGTGGGGAAGGACGCTGCTCTGCATTAGCCAAGGCGCTGAGTATAGGAGTTGGGAGGTTATAATGCAGTTTACATACGACGTTGGTGAGGCCGCTGTTACAGGATTGAGTAGTTTTGCCTCCTGTGTTATCGGACAAATATTTCTTCCCCAGCGAAGGGGGTGAAGTAAAGATGCCATAGGGGCGCAGAGAAAGGAGAGGCACGAATAGACGCGCGAACTGTCAACAAAACCTCGTTCTGCATTGTTATTTAGAGATTTGAAGCCTTTGCATTGCACTGTTCTGCAAAACAACAAATTTCACCTTTATACAGAAACCTGATTCTGATCCGCAGGCAACAAGCAAAACCCTGCGCCTCATACCATCTCTCTGTCTCTCTCACAACCCCCTTCACCCCCACCCCCTGCCGGCCACCGGGGTCCAGTCTATCTTTCTCACTCACACACGGACATCTCTCCCACACCCACACATGTCGTTCAGTCTCGCAATCCTTCATACTGACTCACTGGAAGTGTCCGACTTGGAACATAAGACAGTCCAATCTGCCTCCACAGACATCGCAGTACCTGCTGATTTCCCGCAGCCTCTCCGCAATCCCTGGATACAGATTCCATCTGTTGTCTCCATTCAGCGAGGGGCTGCGGTCCCGTGTCTTCTCTTCCTGACATCAGATGAACTTTTCCCGCGCTCAGAGTTATTTTCGCGCCATAGCAATCCCCGCCCCCCCCCTACTCGGTCTTCCTATTGGTTCCCCACATAATCCCCGCCCATCTAGATACATCACGTCCTACCAATGTTTGCGGAGGGAGGGGTTAGCTCGGTCGCAGAATCGAATTTGTTCGTCTCCCCAACGCAGTTCCCAGTCCTTTACTCGGGCAATGGGATGGGGATGGTAGCGGGACAGAGATGGATTTGAGGGAGGGAGAGGAGACTGGAAAGCAGCAGGGGGAAGGGATGGCGAACGGGGACTGGAAGTGGTGGATAGAATGAGGGAGGGTAAGAGCGGACGGGGGATAAGGAATATGTTGTTTACTCTGTCTGTCTCTCTCAACGCCATCTCTAATCGTGACTGGTTTACTGATGATTCACAATGAAGCTTGAGAGATCAGCTACAAAAAAGGTTCGAGGTCTCATCCAAACCTTGTACCTAACTCAGAATCTCCAGACACAAAAATACACCTGCAGATGCTGTGGATCAAACAATACGTACACAAGGCTGGAAGAACTCAGCAGGTCAGGCAGCATCCGTGAGAAAAGAGTAGCCAACGTTTCGGGCCGAGACCTAGCGTTCCTGATGAAGGGTCTCGGCCCGAAACGTTGGCTACTCTTTTCTCACGGATGCTGCCTGACCTGCTGAGTTCTTCCACTGTTGTGTTCGTATTCTTCAAAATCTCCAGTCCCAGTAACATCCTAATCTGTCCTGCATCATCTCCAGATTAATTACATTCTTCCTATTGCTGGGTCACCAGAACTCACGGAATTCTCCCAGTACGGTCTCAGCAATGTCTTGGACACTGTAACATGACGTCCCAACTCCTGTACTCAGTTCCCTGACACATGATGGCCGGTGGGCCAAACACCTTCTTCACCGCCCTGTTTATCTGTGTGACCGCTGTTAGTGAGTTACATTCCTCTACCGCTAGATGGCTCTGTTCTACAACTTTCACCAGCGCCGCACAGTTCACGTTATAATTCAGAATCAGGTTTATTTTCATCGGGATGTGCCGTGAAATTTGTTAATTTAGCAGCATCCGTTCAATGCACTACGTAACTTAGAAGAGGAAGAAAGAATAATTAAAACATTATTAAATAAATAAGAAAATCAGTTACAATATACGTATATTAAATATTCTGCAAAAACTGAAATAATATATATTTAAAAAGTGAGGTCGTGTTCACGGGTCCAATTTAGGAATCGGATAGAGGGAAAGAAGCTGTTCCTGAATCGCTGAGTTTGTGCCTTCTCGCTTCTGTACCTGATGGTAACAGTGAGAGAAGAGCATGCCCTGGGTGCTAAAGGTCCTTGATAATGGTCACTGACACTGCTCCTTGAAGATGTCCTGGGTACTTTGTAGGATAGTACCCAAGATGGAGCCGACTAAATGTACAACACTCTGCAGATTCTTTCGGTCCTGTGCAGTAGCTCACCCCCCTGTCATGGTCCGGTCCGTGAAATCCGCATTCCGGTTCGCGGTCCAGTCCAGATCCCTAATTCCAGGATTTCCCGGTTTCCCCAGATTCTGTTGAGGCAGCTGATTCTTGTTTGGGTTGGCCTCATAAATAGCTTCAGGATTCAGCCTCTGGCTGCTGGATTGTTCCTGTCCAAACCACGTGTCTGTATCCCTTCTCTTCATCTTCCTGCCTGGAGCCTTGCCTCAAGTTGCCTGTGTCTGGAGCCTCGCCTCGACTTGCCTCTGCCTGGAGACTTGCCTCGCCTCCCCCCCCCCCCCCATTTATATATATATATATATATATATATATATGTATATATATATATATATTTATTTATTTATTAAATTTCAGAAAATTACAAAGAATAAATGTGATGATAAATAGTGAGAAAAATAATATTAACCCTCCCCCCTCCCCTTAACCCTTATCTAAAGAAAGAAAGAAAAAGAGAAAGATTGCCTGGATATCGGAGGATCCCCACATGCTCCATGGAGTTCAAAATAATTTTAATATTTATTTTTACTTTCCCCAATTACTTTATAATTTTATCTTCAAAGGACCTATGTATTTAATCCTATCTTTTGTAGGTATGGGAGCCAAATTTTCAAAAATATATCATATTCATTTCTTAGATTGTATGTAATTTTTTCAAGTGGAATACAACTATGTATTTCATTATTCCAACAATCTATAGTTAAATATAAATCAGATTTCCAAGTAACTGCGATAACTTTTTTGGCTACTGCCAATGCAATTTTTATAAATTTTTTCTGATACTTATTCAATTTAAGTTTCGGTATTGTCCCTTCAATGTCTCCTAATAAAAATAATACTGGACTATGTGGGAGTTGTACTCCAGTAATTTGTTCCAATAAAAGTCTTAGATTTATCCAAAATGGTTGGATCTTAAAACAAGACGAAGTAGAATGTAAAAAAGTACCAATTTCTTGATTACATCGAAAACATTGGTCAGACATATTTGAATTTAATCTATTTATTTTCTGTGGTGTTATATATAATTGATGTAAAAAAATATATTGTATTAATCTAAGTTGAACATTTATTGTATTTCTCATACTATCAGAACATAATCTTGACCAGTTTTTTCCATCAATTTTAACATTCAAATCAAATTCCCATTTTTGTCATGATTTATGAATTCCTGATTTAATTGTCTGTTTTTGAATCAAATTATACATACAAGATGTAAATTTTTTAATTTTTCCTTTTCGAATTAATATTTCTATTTCACTAGATTTTGCCATCAACATTGTTTGACCCAGCTTTTCTCGTAAATAAGCCTTTAATTGAAAATAACAGAAAAGAGTGTTTTGATATTTTATATTTATTTTTAATTGATCAAACGACATCAAAATACCTCCTTCAAAACAATCACCTATATATTTAATCCCCTTTTGGAACCAATTATGTAGAAGTTTATTAACCATTGTAAAAGGAATAAGCCTATTTTGAATTAAAGTTCTTTTTGCTAATAAAGATTTCTTTATCTCATCGTCCATATTTACCTTATTCCATAAATCAATCAAGTGTCTTAATATAGGAGATTCTTTTTTTCCCCGTATCCATTTAAATTCCCATTTATATATAAAATCTTCTGGTATATTTTCTCCTATCTTATCTAATTCTATTCTAATCCATGCCGGTTTTTCTTCATCAAAAAAAGACACAATAAATCTAAGTTGATTTGCTTTATAATATTTCTTAAAATTTGGAAGTTGTAACCCTCCTAAATCAAATTTACATGTCAATTTTTCCAATGATATTCTTGACATCTTTCCTTTCCAAAGAAATTTCCTTACATATTTATTCAGTTCTTGAAAAAACTTCTGAGGTAATTGTATTGGTAAAATTTGAAATAAATCTTGCAATCTAGGAAATATATTCATTTTTACAGCATTAACTCTACCTATTAATGTTATTGGTAACATCATCCATTTATCAAGATCCTCTTTTATTTTTTTAATAATGGCAAATAATTTTGTTTATATTTATCCCGTTTATTGACCATCGAAATTGAGTTACTAATCGACATTGATTATAATTTCCTTTGGTAAGGGGTAAAATTTCACTTTTACCCCAATGGGGGGGGGTAATGTTGTGTTCTTTTTATTCGCAACATTAGTGGGGGGGGGTACTTTGTTTTTTTTCTTATATATTAGTTATCTTTCTTCTATATTTCTTCTTTTTTCCCTGGATGGTTGGGGAGAAACTCATAGCAACATGGAGAATTTTAAAGAGTTCCCAAGGTATTATGAATGATTAATTTACTTAATTTTTTAAGTTTTAATGTTAATGGAATTAATGGACCTGTGAAAAGAAAAAGAGTTTTAACATATATTAAGAAAATGAAAGGAGATATAGCTTTTTTTACAAGAAACACATTTAACAGAAACAGAACATAAGAAATTAAAGAGGGATTGGGTTGGAAATGTCATTGCAGCTTCATTTAATTCAAAATCGAGAGGAGTTGCAATTTTGGTTAATAAATCTTTACCAATTAAAATACAAAATGTAATAATTGATTCTGGGGGAGATATGTGATTATACATTGTCAATTTTTTTCAGAATTATGGACTTTTATGAACATTTATGCACCAAATGAAAATGATGCAAAATTCATACAAGAAGTTTTTTTGAACTTGCCTGATGCACATGATAAAATATTAATAGGTGGATTTTAATTTTTGTTTAGATCCAGTTTTCGATAGGTCAACAAAAATTGCTACAAAATCAAAAGTAATAAAACTAACTATCATTAATGAAAGATTTAAACCTGATTGATATATAGAGGAAAATTAATCCAAGAGAAAGAGATTATTCATTTTATTCAAATAGACATAAAACTTACTCAAGGTTTGATTTTTTTTATTATCAAAAATATTCAAGATAGAGTGAAAAGTGTGGAATATAAAGCAAGAATACTGTCAGATTATTCCCCCTTGATAATGACAATGATAATGATGGATAAGGAGGAATCGATTTATAGATGGAGATTTAATTCAATTTTATTAAAACGTCAAGATTTTTGTGATTTTATGAAAAAACAGATTCAATTTTTTTGGGATACAAATTTACATCCAGTTGAGGATAAAATTGTATTATGGGAAGCGATGAAAGCATATTTAAGGGGTCAGATTATAAGTTATACATCTAAAATTAAGAAGGAATACATGGCAGAAATAGATCAATTGTAAAAAGATATCATAAAGTTAGAAAAAGAATCTCAAAGATATATGACAGAAGAAAAACGAAGAGAAGTTGTTAATAAAAAACTACAATATAATACACTCCAGTCATATCGTACAGAAAAAGTAATTATGAGAACTAAACAGAAATATTACGAATTAGGTGAAAGATCACATAAAATTCTTGCTTGGCAGTTGAGACTTGCCTCGCCTTGCAAGTGTCTGGAGCCTCTCCCTGTTTGGAACTGCCTCTCCATGTCCATGACTTCGCTAGGTAGGACCCGCCATCTTGCCGCTACCTAGCGTTGGGAACTGTCTCGTCGTGTCCACGCCTTCGCTAGGAAGGTCCGGCCATCTTGCCGCTACCTAGCGTTGGGAACTGTCTCGTCGTGTTCAGCGTTCTGTGTAATGAGTCCCGGCCCTACCTCCTGTACCCAAGGAGGGGTCCCGGCTTGCTGTTCCATGTTCCTGTCCTCTCTCGACCAAGGCCCTGTGCTCCCATCATGTCCATGTGACTCACCCAGCCCAGGAGTACCTTGCCCAGACCAGTGCTGAGATTCCCTCGTCCTGTGCTGGGGTTCCCTTGTCCCGTCCAGGAGTCTTTCATCCCGTCCTGTGCCTCTCCTCGTCCTGTAGCCACGTCTTGTCCTCGCCGGGTTCTGGAGTCCGAGCCCGCGTCAAGACCCAGGTTCTGGGTCCTTGTCCAGTCTCTGGCTCGGAGTCCAAGCCCAGACTCCTAGTTCCCAGTTCTATGTCCTGGTTCCGCTATCCTCGTCAAGTCCTAGCCCAGGCCTGGAACCCTTGTCTGTGTCATGTCCAGCGTCATTTCTTCCCCACTTTCCTTGCTTCCTTCTCACGCCTAGTCCTGTTCCAGGTAGTTCAGTGTCTGTGTCTTGCTTTTGGGTCCACTCCCAATGCCCTCCCTATGAAACAACCCGCCATACCAGACAGCCATGGTCTCTCCCCCATGACAGCCGCACAGTGTGGGAGTGACCCCGGGCTGCCAGCGAGAAGCACAACATTGTACATTTCCAGCGAGTCTCGGCTCATCCAGGCCCGCAGAGCCGACGACAACGCAGCTGGTCAGCCGTCGTTTCCCGGAGTTTCATTCCAGTCAAAGGAACAGATAAAATCGCCAGAACCCCGCTTGCTGTTGTCTAACACCTCTGTGACAGACGACAGGAAGTTCTGGGAGGTTCTGGTGTTCTGGAACTTCCTTTTTGGTGTGTTCCTTCCATCTCACCGGGTCCTGTTTCCCTTTAAATTCCCAGCGCCCAGTTTTATGTTTCCTCAAGGCATTTTGGCTTCGCAGGGTCCCCAACCTCACAGACTTCTCCACATCAATCACTGCAGACCCTGCCGCCACAAGCACCTCCTGTCAATCCGGATCTTGATCTCTGATTGGCAGCGGCTGGTGGTTTCTACAGAATTACAGTTACCTGCGAGCAGGTAAAAGTGGGAGTGACACGCAGATTCAGCGGATCAGATGGAGCTCAGTTTGACTGTGGAGAGTCCGCTGATGAGGAAGCGCCTCTGGAACAGGATAGAGCGGCACTGGGAGTGGAGAGAGAGCCCGTTGGTAAGGGAACGCGTCTGGGCCGTGGTGGGACAGCTCAGTGGCGAGGAGCGGGGAGGGAGTGGGGCTGGACCACGTAGTAAGTGGCTCTGGGCCTGGGGAGGTGCCTCAGGTGGTGACGGACCGGGAAGAAAGTGACTCTTAGACAGACAGAGCATCTGCTGGTGAGGAAGCGCCTCTGTTCAAAGGGGAAGAAGCTGGAAGGTTGAGGAATGGGTCTTCAGGCTTGTGCACCTCCTTCCTGACAGCAGCATCGAGAAGGGAGCACGGCCTGCATGGTGGGAGCGCCCTGATGATGGATATTGCCTTCCTTTGGCAAACCTTCTGAGGATGTCCGCTGGTGGAAGACTTGTACCTGTGATGAAACTGGCTGAGTACCACCGCTCTCTGTAGCCTCTTGTGTTCCTGTGCACTGGCGTGTCCATACCAGGCCGTGATACAACCAGTCAGAATGCTTTCCAACATGCATACAATTGCAAGAAAATGTGTGCGCCCTTTGCAATTGCCTGGTTTTCTGCATTAATTACTCATAAAATGTGGTCTGATCTTCATCTGGGTCACAATAATAGACAAACACAATCTGCCTAAACTATTAACACACAAACAATTGTACTTTCCATGTCTTTATTGAACACATTTTTAAATCATTCACAGTCCAGGCTGGGAAATGTATTAACCCTTGTATTTAATAACTGGAAAAACCTGCTTCAGCAGCAATAACCTCCACCAGTTGTTTCCTGTAGCTGCTGATCAGACTTGCACAATGTGGAACAGGTGTTTTAGACCATTGCTCCATACAAAACTGTTTCAGTTCATCAATATTTCTGGGATGCATTGTGTGATCAGCCCTCTTCAGGTCGTGCCACAGCACCCCAATTGGTTTAAGGTCTGGACTTTGACTTGGCCCTTCCAAAACACAATTTTTCTTCTTTTTAAACCATTTATTCCTGTGTTTTGGATCATTGTCTTGTTGCATCGTCCAACTTTAAACCTTCCCTCATTATTTAAAAAAAAAAGCACTACGAGGTACACCCTCCACCCCTCTTCGCTCCAAAGAAAACACTCCCATTCTGTTATAGGTAACTCAACCCCTCCAGTCCCGGTAACACCCTCATGAATCTTTCCTACATCATCTCCAGATTAATAATATCCTTCCTATTGCTGGGTCACCAGAACTCACGCAATTCTCCCAGTACGGTCTCAGCAATGTCTTGTACAACTGTAACATGACGTCCCAACTCCTGTACTCAGTTCCCTGACACATGAGGGCCAAACACCTTCTTCACCGCCCTGTTTATCTGTGTGACCACTGTCAGTGAATTACATTCCTCTACCGCTAGGTGTACCTGTCTGCAACACTTCACAGTTCACACTTTAATATATAACCATATAAACATATAACAATTATAGCACGGAAACAGGCCATCTCGGCCCTTCTAGTCCGTGCCGAACGCTTACTCTCACCTAGTCCCACCTACCTGCACTCAGCCCATAACCCTCCATTCCTTTTCTGATCAAATACCTATTCAAATTTTTTAATGACAAAATCGAATCTGCCTCTACCATTTCTACCTGAAACCCATTCCACACAGCCACCACTCCCCGAGCATGAAGTTCCTCCTCGTGCTACCCCTAAACTTTTTCCCCTCTTGCCATATCCTTCGATGCCCTGACCGATCATGAACTGATCAACTTCCACCTTAAATACACAGACTTGGCTTCCACCGCAGTCTGTGGCAAAGCATTCCACAGATTTACTACTCTGGCTAAAAAAAAAATCCTCTGTTCTAAAGGGTCACCCTTCAGTTTTGAGGCTGTGCCCTCTCGTTCTGGATAACCCCACCACAGGAATCAACCTCTCCACATCCACCCAATCTAGTCCTTTCAACATTCGATAGGTTTCAATGAGATCCCCCGCATTCTTCTAAATTCCAGTGAGCACAGGCCCAAAGATGACAAACGCTCCTCATATGTTAACCCCTTCAATCATGGAATAATCCTTGTGAACCTCCTCTGGAGTCTCGCCAATGACAACTCATCCCTTCCGAGATCAGGGAACTGAAACTGTCGACAATACAGCAAGTGCGGCCTGACTAGCGTCTTATAAAGGCTCAGCATTGTCTACTTGATATTTGGCCTTGTTTCAAACTCCAATTCTCCAGCTGTGTGTGGAACGATTTAAATTTCAAAAATAAACCTTATTCACAATAAAATGTATGTTAAACAAATTTCGTGTCATTTGGTCAATCCAGTAGTTTGAACCATAGCACCATTACCACTGACGATGAGCGGCCACTTTATCAGGAACCCCCTGTACCTAATAAAGTGGCCGCTGACTGTCTGCTCGTGACCTGCGTCACCCACTGCAAGTTTCGATGTGCCGGGCATTTAGCACACACTGTTGTATCGCGTGATTATCTGAGTTACTGTCCCCAACCCGTCAGCATGAACCAGTCTGCCCTCTCATTAACAAGGCGATTTCTCCAACAGAACCGCCATTTACTGGATGTTTTGTGTTTCTCGCACCATTGTCTGTGTGGGTGGGGCAGAATGGGGAGGGTGGAAGAAGTCGGGAGGGGTGAAGGAAGGCTTTGGAGCGATGAGGAATTGGGGGAAGAGGGTCGATGAAAGGGAAGCCGTGTCCGTTGTGCCCCGTCCCTTTCTCACTCCTTGCCGCTCATTCCGTGACTTTGCCTCTTCAAGGCTGCTCCCTCGGTCCGCTTCAGGGCGGCCATTCCACCCGCCCCCCCACTTCCGATGGAACAATGTTATGAGTTTCCGGATGGTCAGATTCAGTCCGGCCCCCGGACTGGAAGTCAGACGCGATAGGAGAACTGACTTTCGCTGCCGCTGCTCCTCTCGTGTCGGGCGTCCGGGGCGCCAGCGCTCGACCCCAACGGGGAAGCAGTTACAATGGGATCGGCTGCTCCTGGCGCCTGGCGGGGAAGGGAGCAACAGGTCGGAGGCGGTGACTGAACTCAGTGGCCAGCCTATGAGAAGGGGGCAGGTGAGGAGGTGATGGCGGCCTGGAGCTCTATGAGTATCTGCTTGTCTCTCTGTCTCCATTAACCCTAACCACTTCTTTCTGTCTCCCTACATCTCCATGCTCCCATCTCCCTCCCTCTTTCTCCTCATAGCTCTCGCTCTTGCTCTTCCGCTCTCTCCGTTTCTTGTCTCCCTCATCTGAATCACAAAGATGGCGATTCTCGGTGGAAATCAGTTTGAAGTCCTCGGCTGATGAACCACTGCGGGAGGGGCGGTGAGGAGATAGGCCAAGTGAGGGATCGCACGACCAGTGAGGTAACTGTCCAGAAAGAGGATCCAGTTCCCGTTTGTATAATTGGCCAGCCATCTGCCGCTGCCCGGGATCAATAAGTGCCGGTGAGACCCCGGTAGCTGTGAAGCAAATCGGGTGGGAGTGTTGTCAGAGTCCGTACCACACAGAGTTACAGCGGAACGGAACTGGCCTGCCAGTGCGGTCTGTGAATTAGTTAAAGCGAAACAGAGGAGAGCTGAACAAGAGGTGAACAGGATGTGGTGTACATGATACCAGGCGGAGGTGGGGGATGTGAGCAGTGAATAGGGGTTCAGGGAAATCGAGGGAGCAGAGAGAGAGGGGCAGTGTGAGGAGGAGAGAAGTGAAGAGGAGGGGGAATTGGGTGAGGAATAGACAGGGAGAGACATAAGGAGGGAGTGTGGGCTGGAAAAATATCTTGGGGTATTAGGAGGGAGAATGCCCGGGATGGGAAACGAAAGAGAAGAACAGGGGGCAGAAAAATGAGAGAAAGAGAGAGAGAGAGAGAAAAGAAACGTAGATTGGAAAGGGACAGGTTAAGGAAGGTCTACGGAGGATGCGATCTCAAAGACTCTTCACACGGCCTCAGATCACGTGGACAATAAACATAGCCATGACAGGGTGCTTTTTCTTGACCACAGCTCAGCATTGAATACAATCTTTCCTCAGTTCTGATCAAAAAGCTCCAGAACCGGGGCCTCTGTACCTCCCTCTGCAACTGGATCCTCGACTTACCAAGCTGGAGACCACAGCCTGCGTGGATCGGAAATAACATCTCCACTTCGCTGACAACATCGGCGCCCCTCCGGGATGTGTGCTTAGCCCACTGCTCTACTCCCTCTACACCCTCGACTGTGTGGCCAGGCACAGCTGAAATGCCATCTATAAATTTGCAGATTATTATTCAACTGTTGTTAGCAGAATCGCAGATGGTGACGCGAGGGCGTACAGGAGCGAGATGTATCAGCTAGTTGTTTTGCGTCACAGCAACAACCTTGCACTCAATCTCAGAACTGATTGTAGACTTCAGAAAAGGTAAGACGAGGGGACACACATCAGTCCTGACAGAGGACTGAGAAGTGGAAGTGGAAAGAGTAAACAATTTCAAGTTCCTGGGTGTCAATATCTCTGAGGATCTAGACTGGGCCCAGCATATCGATGCAACGGCAAAGAAGACGCGGCGGTCTGAATATTTCATTCGGAGTTTGATGAGATTTGGTAAGTCACCAAAGACAGGGAAATTTGTTCAGATATACATGGAGAACATTCTCACTGGCTGCATCACCGTCTGGTATGGGGGTGGGGGTTGCTACTGCACAGGAACGACACAAGCAGCAGAGAGTTGTTCAGTTAGTCAGCTCCATCATGAGCCCAGCCTCTGTAGTATCTAGGACACCTTCACGGAGCGATGATTCAAAAGTTGTCATCTATCATTAAGCTGAAGCCTAGTTTTCATTACCGCCACGATGAAGAAGGTACAGAAGCGTGAAGACGCACACTGAACGTCAATGTCGGCGATATCGGTATCGTATTTACTGCCTTGCATTTAACCTGTCGTAATGAGACTAGCCCATTGGACGCAGTTAGAGAGAGGGTGTGTGTGTATAAACGGATAGGGATGAAATGGTGGAGGTGTGAGGGGAAGAGCGAGCTGGGAGGACTGTGTGGTAAAGCGAGCCGGCGTGTTTGGGGGTGATGCTCCATCAATAACTGTCTGAGACGTGAGACGAGATATAGGCTTTTATTGACTGGAAGAAAGAACAAGCAGCAATTGACCACCATGCTACATCCTGGAGACTGAGGGCAGGGCTCAGGCCCCAATCGCCTTTATACCGGGGTCTGTGGGAGGAGCCACAGGAGCAGTCAGCGGGGGGGGGGGGGGGGCGTGTCCAGACAGGTATATGTAGTTCACCACAGGGGGTGAGTGTAATGTCATGGCTATGGATGGAAGGTTTGGGTGGGAGATCACGGGGAGAGTTGGGGACGGGTACTGGGCAGAGTTTGCCAGTCTTTGGGCTGTGTCCGCAGCTCCCTGAATGAGACAACGTGTGCATATTGTAGTTGAAACATGTAACTGGTAACTTGGTTTATTATTGTCACAGTGAAAAACTTTGTTCTGCACGTCCATCCAGATCATTTCACTACAGCAAGGTATTGCGTCCCTTCGGCCCGGCAAGACTGTGCTAAGTTTCTTTTTGCGCCCTCAGAGCTGTTTTCATTGAAAATACTTTGACTGGGCGATGAGGGCGCAGCTTCGGAAGCTGATCTTGCTCCTGCTACTGGGTAAGAACTTCTCTTACTTCTCGGAACATGTGTGTGTGTGTGTGTGTGTGTGTGTGTGTGTGTGTGTGTGTGTGTGTGTGTGTGTGTGTGTGTGTGTGTGTGTGTGTGTGTGTGTGTGTGTGTGTGTGTGTGTGTGTGTGTGTGTGTGGGAGAGAGAGTAAAAGATGCAGCAAATACAGAAAGAATCTGTGTCTGTGGGGCCCTGTTCCCCATTGAGTGATAGTACCCATGAAGGGGCGGAGTGTTGGGAAGAAATTCCGTCGTTTTGGCGTGAATGAGTTAGGATGTCAATGTAGGGGTGAAGGAGAAGGGGCGCGTGTTGTTGACAGGGGAATGTCATGGATTCGGGAAATATCAGGGGTCGTGGGGAGAGGTGCTGGTTGATATTGGGCAGAGGTTGCCTGACTTCGAGCTGTTCTGGACACTGCATCCGGGTCACTCTCTGCCCCGCTCCGCTCCCTCACCGGTGTTACAGACGCTCCCTCACCGCTATCTTCCCCAACTCTTACCGTTATCACTGGTCAAAACGTGGTCTGATGGAAAATTCTCCCCATTTACACAAAGGTTTACCCGTATTAATACCCTTCAATATCCCTTTAAAACTCTAACATAACTCTTACCCCAGAACTCTATTTGGTGCCTGGACAAAGGCCTCGCCTTCTCGACACCATTTGAATTCAGCATGATCCACTCTCCAGGTTGGAGACTTGTACTCATTCAACCTTCTCAAATCAGTTCCACTACGGGTTAACACCATGTTGTCTGGCAGACTTCCTTTTTATTTTAGCACATACCAAGAACGAATAATGTTTAACTCTTTCCTTACAGTTTGATATCACTCCACGTTTACTCTCTGCACTCCTATCCTCTTTCCTGTGTACAGACAGTCCTTCACTACCCTCTCCCACCCTCCATGTGTTACGACGCTACTTCACTACACTCCCTCCCTCTGTGAGATACAGACGCTCCCTCACCACATCTCTTAATGTTTTTCAGACGCACCCTCACCATTCTCCATCCGTCACTGTATTACAGAAACTCACTCATCCACCTCTCTCTCTCCTTCCCTCTATGTGTTACAGACGCACCCTCACCATTCTCCCTCCCTCACTGTGTTACAGACAGCACCCTTGCCACCCTCTCCGTGTCCCAGTGGCCTCAGAGGTTGGAGGTCCCGAGTGGCTCCAACGTGACGCTGCACTGCGAAGTTCTGGGGCTGACGGAGTCCCGGGTGATAATCTACCCCTACTGGGTGATCGGCGGGACGGGGAAGGGGGAAGAGGAACGTGTCGTCTACCCGCCCCCCAGGGAATCCCAGCAGGAAGCCGCCCTACCTCAGAGTGAGATCGGCGCGGGACTCTCCCTCCAACTCCGACACCTCCGCCCGAGCCACTCAAACACCTACCGCTGCCTGGCGTCCGTTCACCTTCCCGACCGGCAGCTGCTGCTCCGAGGGAACGGGACCGTGCTCCTGGTACGAGGTGAGTCTCCGGTCCCACTGCCCTCGCTCACCGGTAGCTGCCCGCGCATTCCAGCTTCCCTACTGGGATACGATCCCATATCCTGTCCAGTTTTAATATATAATTTTCCTGACTGCTGGGTTAGATCCCAGTCTCTAACCGGCTCATGGGCAGTACATCTGTGCATCTTTGGATGAATTGTGCATGTCTGAGGGGATGAGGGAGCTGGAGAATCGCGGTGGGAGAGAGGGAGGAGGGGACGCCAGAGGAGGGGAGGGAAGGGAAATGTCATGGATACGGGTTGAATGGGAGGAAGGACATGGGGAGAAGTGGGAGGGTTAGGCTGAGTTTGCCCGATCTTGGGCTGTGTTTGCCTAACGATAATTGTTTGAAATTTCGTTCCGTGTTCTTTACTGATTCGGCAATAGGCATTCGGGTCTGTATTGACAAACAAAGGGGACAACTGTACACACGTTAAACTACAACAATTTGTTTTATTAGTGTTGTATA
The DNA here is from genome assembly GCF_048418815.1 of Hemitrygon akajei. Classification (NCBI taxonomy): domain Eukaryota; kingdom Metazoa; phylum Chordata; class Chondrichthyes; order Myliobatiformes; family Dasyatidae; genus Hemitrygon; species Hemitrygon akajei. Next base: position 176,074,524 of record NC_133124.1, on the reverse strand, counting down.
ACCATACAATACAAAAACGAAAACAAAGGGATAAGGATGTCACGAAAAACAAAGACTTCGCGTCCACTGATCGAGCTGATCTGCAGATGCGGGAAGGAATCACAGATCCACAAACTTCCATCTCTCTCTCTTTCTCTCTCTCACTCGACGTACTTGTCTCTATTTGCTCCAAGTCTTAGCATTATCACTGGTCGTAACGTGGTCTGCTGGAAAATTCTCCCCACTTACACAAAGATTTACCCATATTTATACCCTTCAATATCCCTTTAAAACTCTAACATAACTCTTACCCCAGAACTCTCCCTGAGGGGTCACTATTTGGGACCTGGACAAAGTCCTCGCCTTCCCGACACAAACTTTTATTAATCATGATCTACGCTCCATGCTGGAGACTTGTACTTAGTCCACTTTCTCAAATCAGTTCCACTCCGGGTTAACACCATGTTGTCTGGCAGACTTCCTTTTTATTCTAACACATACTAAGAACGAATAATTTTTAACTCTTTCCTTACAGTTTGATATCACTCCACGTTTACTCTCTGCACTCCTATCCTCTTTCCTGTGTACAGACAGTCCTTCACTACCCTCTCCCACCCTCCATGTGTTACGACGCTACCTCACTACACTCCCTCCCTCTCTGAGATACAGACGCTCCCTCACCACATCTCTTAATGTGTTACAGACGCACCCTCACCATTCTCCCTCCCTCACTGTGTTACAGACAGCACCCTCGCCACCCTCTCCGTGTCCCAGTGGCCTCAGAGGTTGGAGGTCCCGAGTGGCTCCAACGTGACGCTGCACTGCGAAGTTCTGGGGCTGACGGAGTCCCGGGTGATAATCTACCCCTACTGGGTGATCGGCGGGACGGGAGAGGGGGAAGAGGAACGTGTCGTCTACCCGCCCCCCAGGGAATCCCAGCAGGAAGCCGCCCTACCTCAGAGTGAGATCGGCGCGGGACTCTCCCTCCAACTCCGACACCTCCGCCCGAGCCACTCAAACACCTACCGCTGCCTGGCGTCCGTTCACCTTCCCGACCGGCAGCTGCTGCTCCGAGGGAACGGGACCGTGCTCCTGGTACGAGGTGAGTCTCCGGTCCCACTGCCCTCGCACACCGGTAGCTGCCCGCGGATTCCAGCTTCCCTACTGGGATACGATCTTATTTCCTGTCCAGTTTTAATATATAATTTTCCTGACTGCTGGGTTAGATCCCAGTCTCTAACCGGCTCATGGGCAGTACATCTCTGTATCTTTGGATGAATTGTGCAAGTCTGAAGGGATGAGGGAGCTGGAGAATCGCGGTGGGAGAGAGGGAGGGGGGACGCCAGAGGAGGGGAGGGAAGGGAAATGTCATGGATACGGGTTGAATGGGAGGAAGGAGATGGGGAGAAGTGGGAGGGTTAGGCAGAGTTTGCCCGATTTTGGGCTGTGTTTGCCTAACGATAATTGTTTGAAATTTCGTTCCGTGTTCTTTACTGAAGCAGCAATAGGCATTCGGGTCTGTATTGACAAACAAAGGGGACAACTGTACACGTGTTAAACTACAACAAATTGTTTTATTAGTTTTGTATAACCATGCAATACAAAAGGTATATGCAATAGAAAAGGTATAAGCAATACAAATCCCGAAAACAAAAGGTTAATGATGTAGCGAAAACAAAACACTTCCCGTCCACTGAACGAGCTGATCTGCAGATGCGGGAAGGAATCACAGACCCTCAATCTTTAAATTCTGTTCCTCTCTCACACGACGTCCTTGTCTCTATCTTCCCCAACTTCTACCATTATTACTGGTCGTAACGTGGTCTGCTGGAAATTTCTCCCGACTTACACAAAGTTTTACCCGTATTAATACCCTTCAATATCCCTTTAAAACTCTAACATAACTCTTACTCCAGAACTCTCCCTGATGGGTCACTCTTTGGTGCCTGGACAAAAGCCTCGCCTTCCCGACACAAACTTTTATTCATCATGATCTACTCAACAGGCTGGAGTCCTGTACTTCGTCCACTTTCTCAAATCCGTTCCACTCTGGGTTCACACCATGTTGTCTGACAGACTTCCTTTTTATTTTGACACAAACCAAGAACGAATCATGTTGAACTCTTTCTTTATAGTTTAATGTCACGCCACATTTAATCTCTGCCCCTCCCATCCTCTTCCTGTGTACAGACATTCCTTCACTCCTCCCTCCCTCCCTGTGTTACAGTCGCTACCTCATTACTCCCTCCCTCGCTGTGTTACAGACGCTCCCTCACTACTCCCTCCCTCGCTGTGTTACAGACGTTCGCTCACTACTCTCTCTCTCCATGTGTTACAGACGCTGGCTCACGTTTCTCCCTCCCTCGCTGTGTTACAGAAACTCCCTCATCCACTTCACTCTCTCCATCGCTCTATGTGTTACAGACGCTCCCTCACTACTCTCTCCCTCCCTGTGTTACAGTCGCTCCCTCACTACTCCCTCCCTCGCTGTGTTACAGACGCACGCTCACTACTCTCTCTCCATGTGTTACAGACGCTGGCTCACCGTTCTCCCTCCCTCGCTGTGTTACAGAAACTCCCTCATCCACTTCACTCTCTCCATCGCTCTATGTGTTACAAACGCTCCCTCACCATGTTACAGACAGCTCCCTCGCCACCCTCTCCGTGTCCCAGTGGCCTCAGCGGTTGGAGGCCCCGAGTGGCTCCAACGTGACGCTGCACTGCGAAGTTCTGGGGCTGACGGAGTCCCGGGTGATAATCTACCCCTACTGGGTGATCGGCGGGACGGGGGAGGGGGAAGAGGAACGTGTCGTCTACCCGCCCCCAGAGGGATCCCGGCAGGACGCCGCCCTACCTCAGAGTGAGATCGGCGCGGGACTCTCCCTCCAACTCCGGCACCTCCGCCCGAGCCACTCAAACACCTACCGCTGCCTGGCGTCCGTTCAGCTTCCCGACCGGCAGCTGCTGCTCCGAGGGAACGGGACCGTGCTCCTGGTACGAGGTGAGTCTCCGGTATCTCTCCGCTCGTTCACTTTCCACCGCCGCTTCCCTGATTCCTGCTGGGATTGGACCGCATGTCCAGTTCTGTTATTTCATATATATTATCCCGCTGAACGCTCGGATTAGATCCCAGCCTGTAACCCACTCCCAGCAATGTTATTCTATACATAAACCCCTGTACCCTCGGAATACATCCCATCCCTAGCTCGCCTCGGTGAACCGTCTCACTCTGAACTCCGATTTACTCTCAGGTTCTCCCCGGGAGCCACTGCCTCTTTACATCCTGCTCGGCCTGAAGGCGCTCGCACTGCTAGTCCTGACCACCGCGTACCGGCTCCCAAAGAGCAAGAGCGAACCAGCGCACCCAGTTTAGTTCCGTAAAGTGCGGACTCTGAAGCGACGGAGACAGTGGAGAAAAGGCCCCATCACTGCTGGCGGACCCAGGACTCTTCCTTAGTCCGTCCTCCTGCGGCCTGGACTGTGCCAATCACCAACTTTCTCCCACCGAGAGCAACAGATTCCCGACAGACCAAAGGACGTCCTTCATCGAGCCGATCATCTTCCAGCAATACTTGATGCCTGTCTGTGTGTGATCAGGAAATAGTCTGTTTCTCAGAGAATCCTTACCCTTACGGAAAACGAAGTTGTTGTTAAAATACTGGGTTAACTTGAGGGAGCAGAGGAATGATCACCCTGATAAAAGTTTGTTACAAGACTGTTGGGAACATCACGAGAAGAGTGTTTTTATTTCTGGGTGGCTGGGTTCTCATCACGTTGGGAATACGGGTTTGCTAGATTATGTAATTTGTCCCACTGTTACTGTTTCGTTAACCCACCATGATCTTTTCCAATGCATTTAGTTGATTTTAGGTTGCATGATTCAATGAAATCCAAGGATCCTGATATGCCCAAGAGTCTGCTGGTTCATCAGTATGTTAATGCAAATTATTGTGATACGTTAAACATTTTTACTGATGGATCAAAAGATAATTTAACAGGGAATGTCGGTGTGGCTGTATTTGTGCCTGATTTACAATAAAGTAACAATGAAGAAATGCCTTACTAACTATTTATCAGTGTATAATGCAGAACTGATTGCCATCGTTTTGAGCTTATAGTGGATGGAGGAAATCTGTCCTTGCAAAGTTATAATTTGTTCAGATACTTTTAAAAAGCTTTAAAAACCAACAGAAGGCAGCAAAAAAAAAAAAACGGGTTCTGAGCAAGATGAAATATGAAGGGAAGCCAGCCAATAATATGTAAGAGGGTACAAACTGTTTTTCCCAATATACAAGAGAGGTGACAGTTAACATCAGATGTTGGAAAATGTCACTGGAGAGGTAGTAATGGGGACAAAATATGGTGGAAGAACTAAACAGTATTTTCCTTCATTCTTCTCTTTAGAAGACAATAGCAGAATGCCAGAAATGCGAGAGTGTCAGGGGGCAGAATGAGTGACGTTGCCATTACGGGGGAGGTGGTGTTTGGGGAACTGACAGGTCTGAAAGTAGAAAGGTCACCTACCAACACTCCAGGATTCTGAACGGGGCTGTGAAGAGACTGTGGAGGCATTTCAAGAATCACTACATTCTGGAACGGGTCCTCGGGACTGATGTCACTCCACTACTTAAGAAGGGATAGAGGCAGAAGAAAGGAAATTGTAGGCCATTTAGCCTGCTTTAGTAGTTGGGAAGATGTTGGAGTCCATTACTAAGGATGAGCTTCAGGGTACTTGGATCCACATGATTAAATAGGCCAAAATCTGCATCACTTCCATCAGAGGAAACCTTGCCTACAAATCCATTGGAATTCCTTGAGGAGATGACTGACGGTATAGATAAAGGAGAGTCAATCCATATTGTTTATTTGGATTTTCAGAAGGCCTTTGACAAGATGTTGCACATGAGACAGTTTAACAAGTTAAGAGCCCATGGTATTACAGGCAGGATACTTGCTTGGATAGGAGATTGGATACATGGCAGGAAGGAAAGAGTGGGAATAAAGGGGCTGACTGTCTAGATTGTCCGTCTGGCGAATGGCGTCATTCCACAGCGATATACACTTAGGTAACGATCCTGGGATCGGGATGGTGAGGTTTGTCTTTCCGACAACAGCGGCCGGTGACTGCCGAAGTGGGGGTCCTGGAGCGGGAGCCCCGTTGGGGCGAGGGTAGGCGTGGGCGAAGCGTCTGTGTCTTGAAATTGTGCTGAGTCGAGGCTGGAGTTGACTGTCCTCTTTGTCTCACTCACACACCGACCGTTCGTCTCCCTCTCACACATGCGACCGTCCGTCTCTCTCTCTCTCTCTCTCTCTCTCTCTCTCTCTCTCTCTCTCTCTCTCTCTCTCTCTCTCTCTCTCTCTCTCTCTCTCTCTCTCTCTCTCTCTCTCTCTCTCTCGAAGATTAAGATGCATGGGATCCACAGTGAATTTAGCCATTTGGTCTCATAGAAGTCAGAGTGGTGGCAGGAGACCCATGTATACTGGTATTCCGTAGGGATCTGTCAGGGTCACACACTGTTGGTGATAATAGAAATATCTTGGAGGAGAATATAGCTGGGTGGTTTGTAGACAGCTCACGGGATGTAGATACGGGTAGAGAAATGGCATATGGAGACCACTTTCCAGATGATTGATAGGGCGGTAAAGAAGGCAAAGTTAAACAAGCTCAGTAAAATGTGTCAGTGATTGAAAACTAACGAGGAGAGTAAAGTCAGAATCAGGATCAGTTTTAAATTCACCCGCATCCGTCGTGAAATCTGTTAACTTCGCAGCAGAAGTACAAAGTAATACATGTTAAAATATAGAAAAATTAATAAATTAAAGCAACTTCATATATGTATATTGAATATTTACATGAAAAAACAGCACAAAAACAGAAATAATAAAATTGCATCGGTTCAAAGTCAATTTAGAAATCAGATGGCAGAGGTGAGAAGCAGTCCCCGGATTTGTTAAGTGCGGGTCATCAGTGCACAGTGAGAAACACGAAATACAGTTTTTCCGCCCAGTTGGTGACGTTAAAGATCGGAATCAGGAATATAACAAGCTGTACCAATCAGCACTGTCGGTTGTGTTTCAGAGCCTCTTTAATTGGAGCAGATCAGCCGGCGCCTCTCCACAGCGGCAGTGATGGTGTTTGGAGCGGCTGCTCCCTTCGGGCCTGGCATCATCCCACAACTGAATACCCTCAGGTAAAGGTCCCGGGATCGTGACGGTGGGGCTGTGCTGGTGGACACTACCGGACCGTTGTTGCCGAGACGGGGACGTTGTGATGGGTCGGGTCGGGTCAGCGACGGGGACAGATACCAGTACCGGCGACGCTTCCCACACAGGGATTTCGGGGGTGGGGATGGTGGCGGTGGGAGAGAAAGAGTCTGTGTGCCGGGAAACTGTGCTGAGCCAGGGTCGGGTTTATACGAGGAACGGGACTGTCCACACTTTCTCTGAGAGTAAAGTCCTTTACTAATCGAAAAAAATCGGAAAGATTTGGCAACACAACCTCGCCACCCTCTGGTCCGGCAGCACCAGAGGTCGATAAGATGCGGAGAGATTCTGATCTATTACTCCGTATCTCTGTTCATGTATACTGAACAGCGAACAGGGGACCCCACGCACCCATCATACAAACTCTTCTCCTTCCTGCCGTCTGGGAAAAGGCACTGAAGCATTCGGGCTCTCACGACCAGACTATGTAACAGTTTCTTCCCCCAAGCTATCAGACTCCTGAACCCGAAGCCTGGATTGACACCTTGCCCTATTGTCCTGTTTATTATTTATTGTAATGCCTGCAATGTTTTGTGAACTTTATGCAGTCCTGGGTAGCTCTGTAGTCTAGTGTCGTATTTTTTTTTTTACCCCTTATGTTGTTTTATTTACGTAGTTCAGTTTAGTTTGTGTACTGCGTCATGTAACATCATGGTCCTGCAAAAACGTTGTCTCATTTTTACTATGTATTTTTAAAAGTGTCTTGATTTGAAGTGCGTCTTGGACGCCTGACAGCTCAATGATAAAATACCTCACAGTTCGTGTATCAACCAGAGCGGCTGGGATGCGGGGAGGGGCTGGGGCGGGATTAAAGCGAGGTTCCTATCGGCTGTTCAGGTAATCCCGCCCATCTAGAGCCCACCTAGCAACACACACAAAATGCTGGTGGAACGCAGCAGGCCAGGCACCATCTATAGGGAGAAGCACTGTCGACGTTTCGGACCGAGACCCTTCGTCAGGACTAACTGAAAGGAAAGATAGTAAGGGATATGAAAGTGGGAGGGGGAGTCTGAAATGATAGGAGGAGACAGGAGGGGGAGGAATGAAGCTAAGAGCTGGAAAGGTGATTGATCAGCCTTCACCCTGATGGCATGAACATTGATTTCTCTAACTTCCGGTAATGCCCCTCCTATCCTTCTTACCCCATCCCTGACATACTTATTTTCCTTTTTTCTCTCTCTCTCTGCCCCTCTCAAAATCAGTCCTTGCTGTTCTCCATCTCCCTCTGGTGCTCCCCTTCCCCTTTCTTTTTCCCTAAGCCTCCTGTCCCCTGAATTCTCCAATTTCAGGTAATTCCCTCCCTCTCTTTCTCCCATCCGTTTCACCCTGCCTCCTCCTCCTGCAGCTGCCTATTACCTCTCTCACGATTCTGCCATCGTCTACTACACGTAGTGCTTTCCCCTTACATTCCTTCTTCACCTTTCCTACCTATCCCCTCCCGCACCCCTTAATCTTTCCTCTTACTGGGTTTTCACACGGCACTTAACAGCTTCTCCTTCCCACACTCCCCCCACCTTCTTTATGGGGCCCCTGCCCGCTCCCACTTCAGTCCTGACGAAGGGTCTCGGCCCGAAACGTTTCCATGGATAATGCCCAACCTGAGTTCCTCCAGCGTGTTGTGTGTTTTGCCATGATCCTTTCCCTCTCCAGCTCTGTATCCCATTTGCCAATCACCTTTCCAGCTCTCAGCTTCACCCTCCTCCTGTCTTCTCCTATCATTTTGTATTCCCCCTCCCCCTATCATATCCCTTACTATCCTTTCTTCTAGTTTGTCCTGACAAAGGGTCTCAGCCCAAAACGTCGACAGTGCTTCTCCCTATAGATGCTGCCTGGCCTGCTGTGTTCCACCAGCATTTTGTGTGTGTTGCTTGATTCGAACCATTATCTCTGGTCTTGAATTCTGGTGCTCATGCCACGAAACCAGTGAGGGGAGAGTGGGTGGTCAGAGACAAAGGAGGGAGGGAGAGAGGAGGAGAGGTGATAGCATGGGGGGAGGCAGAGAGTGAGTAGACAAGGAGGGGAAAAGGGGCAGGAAGTCAGAGTGGTAAAATAAGTAAAGTAAGGGCAATGCAGGGAAAGGGTGGCAGATTTAAGAAGAATGTACAAACATCTTACAGACCACGTTGAATTGAACTCTGAATTCTTACACCCCGAGCTGGCCGCTACACTATGGTGATGTGTCGCTTTGTGAGGAGAACAGACATTGGCATCCTTGGCCACTGGGTGTATGTGGTTCGACCAGGACAAGTGGTGATGTTCACTTCTGGGAACCTAAAACTCTCAACAGGGACAGGAACATGTACTCTGCCCACTTCCTAGAGTCAATGGCCATCTCCTTCATCCCCTTCTCCCTGACTGGGCAGGGAGATCAGATCTTTACTGATGAATCACAGTAGTTATTTAATAAGCTGCATAACCAGGTACAATAAAGGTCATCAGATTATACAGAGCAGAGAACAGGTCTGTCGGCCCAGCTGATCTATGTTGAGTGAATTGTGTACCTGGGTTGGTCCCATTTCTCTGCCTTGGGCCCATGTCCCTCTAACCCTTTCCTAACAATGTACGTGTCCAATTGTCTCTTAAATATTGTTATTGTACCTGTCACTATCACTTCCTCTCATTCCATTTACTCACCACCCTCTGCATGAATTCTTTAGATAGATACTTTATTCATCCCCATGGGGAAATTCAACTTTTTTCCAATGTCCCATACACTTGTTGTAGCAAAACTAATTACATACAATACTTAACTCAGTAAAGAATATGATATGCATCTAAATCACTATCTCAAAAAGCATTAATAATAGCTTTTAAAAAGTTCTTAAGTCCTGGCGGTAGAATTGTAAAGCCTAATGGCATTGGGGAGTATTGACCTCTTCATCCTGTCTGAGGAGCATTGCATCGATAGTAACCTGTCGCTGAAACTGCTTCTCTGTCTCTGGATGGTGCTATGTAGAGGATGTTCAGAGTTATCCATAATTGACCGTAGCCTACTCAGCGCCCTTCGCTCAGCTACCGATGTTAAACTCTCCAGTACTTTGCCCACGACAGAGCCCGCCTTCCTTACCAGCTTATTAAGATGTGAGGCGTCCCTCTTCTTAATGCTTCCTCCCCAACACGCCACCACAAAGAAGAGGGCGCTCTCCACAACTGACCTATAGAACATCTTCAGCATCTCACTACAAACATTGAATGACGCCAACCTTCTTAGGAAGTACAGTCGACTCTGTGCCTTCCTGCACAAGGCATCTGTGTTGGCAGTCCAGTCTAGCTTCTCATCTAACTGTACTCCCAGATACTTGTAGGTCTTAACCTGCTCCACACATTCTCCATTAATGATCACTGGCTCCATATGAGGCCTAGATCTCCTAAAGTCCACCACCATCTCCTTGGTCTTGGTGATATTGAGACGCAGGTAGTTTGAGTTGCACCATATCACAAAGTCCTGTATCAGTTTCCTATACTCCTCCTCCTGCCCATTCCTGACACACCCCACTATGGCGATTTCATCAGCGAACTTCTGCACATGGCAGGACTCCGAGTTATATTTAACCATCAGTCTCTTTAAATCTTTCACTGGAGTCCCGTGCCCTCTAGTTTTAAACTTCTGTTACGTAACCTCGTAACCAGGTAACTTACCAGCAAAGATAGCGGGATCAGCTGAGTCGGAAGCTACTATTTTCAAACGTTTTATTCAACAAGGGGCACAAACGTATGGTTAATACAAAACATTCAGATCATATACATCGTCAAACTGAATCTAAAACACCGGTGTAATAATAATCATTCAAAACACAAGCTCGATTGTTTTCTAGGGGTAATGTAGATTTTAGATCGTTTGCTGGGTATCTAAAAGTCTTTTTAGATCACTGCAGTTCCACCCGCTGCCACCGGTGGTGTCGCGTTGGTGCACGTTTGTTAGAGAGAGAGGGACAAGAGGTATTAGACTGTTTCACCTGGTCGGATCCTTGCGGAACACCGCTGTGGGATCAGAAGCACCGGCGCTCCGGTTGCTAGTTCAAAGCGAATGTCCAATGGGTCCAGCCACAGACTCCCGGTCCGGAGTCTAACGCACGTGGCTTCCTTCAGAAGGGCGTCCCGCTCCGACGGGACGCACTTTCGTGTCGTCTCTGGGTGTCTCCTTGGTGCGTCTGAGGCCCCGCCTCGGCAGCCCACCTTTATACGTCCTCGCAGGATCGCTGGTGTCAATCTCCCTCTCAACCAGCCCACTTTGCCCGAGGGCTTTACACGTGGTCTCCATGAGACAATGGTCAGAGTCACTTTATTCTGCTTCTCGAGAGGACGTGGTCTCCTGCACGTCTCTCCCCCTCTCCCGGTCAGTTGACCCCCCCTTGACTAAGGCTCTTGCGATTCTCACAAAGGAGGGGGCTGAGCCCATAACACTTCTGAATCAGGTTTATTATCATCGGCACGTGTCGTGACATTTGGCAACTTAGCAGCAGCAGTTCAATGCCAATAATGAATAATAAGTAAATACGGTATACCTATGTTGAATTGATTAAAAATCATGCAAACAACAAAAGCAATATACATGTTAAAAAGTGAGGTACTGTAGTGTTCAAGGGTTCAATGTCCATTTAGGAATCGGATGGCGGAGGGGAAGAAGCTGTTCCTGAATCGCTGAGTGTGTGCCTTCAGGCTTCTGTATCTCCTACCTGAAGGTAACAGTGAGAAAAGGGCATGCCCTGGGTGCTGCAGAGCCTTTACAATCGACACCACCTTTCTGAGACACCGCTCCCTGAAGACGTCCTGTGTAATTTGTAGACTAGTACCCAAGATGATGCCAACTAAATTTACAACCCTCTGCTTCTTACAGTCCTGTGCAGTAGCCCCCCCCCCCCGATAGCAGACAGTGGTGCAACCCATCTTTCTCCCCACCCTGGAGAAAAGACTGTGGCTTAGCAACGCCCCTCATTATTAAAAAAAAACTGAGGTACCTCTCAGCCCCTTGGCTCAAGAGAAAACACTCTCATCCTGTCCTTATCCATAACTAAAACCCTCCAGTCCCAGTAACAGCTTCATAAATCTTTCCTGTACCCTCTCCAGCTTAATGACATCCTTCCTATAACTGGGTAAACAGAACTTCATAGAATTCTCCCAGTGTGGTCTCAGCAATGTCTTGTACAACTGTAATATGACATCCCAACTCCTGTGCTCATTTCAGTCATACATGATGCCCAGTGTGCCAAACACCTTCTCACCACCCTGTTTACCTGTGTGACCCCATCAGTGAATTACTCTCCTATAACGCTGGGTATCTCTGTCTACAACTCTCAACTGAGAGTGTGTCAGAGGGCGAAGATGTCCTCAGAGTGATCTCCAGGCCCATGAGACATCTTGTGAGGGCAGGGATCCGGATGACAGTCTAGACTGAGGCAGTGTGGCTGAGTGCTCGCCCGCATCACTGAGCCACTGTCTGACCAGCCACTGCCAGCCGAGCTGCCTCGCCGAACCGTTAGCTGACTGACTGTGTTCTCTCAAGAATTTTACGTCTTTTGCTCCTATCTGTTTGCTGTGTCTGTTTCCTGTGTTTTCCACATGTGCAGTGGGTGAGGGACGGGAGTGTTCAAATATCCCAGGAGTCCAGACTGGCACCTGTTGCCCTGTCCCTGCACCTGGACAGGTGTGGTCCAATTCCATAACTCACTCCTGACCTCAAACTTTCTCCCTCCTCAGATTCCTCGCAGTCTGTGTCTGGGTGATGACAGTCGGATCTGTTCTTGGTAAGTTTACCCCAGTGTGGAGGAAGCTTCATTTGGTCTGAGCCCGGGAGTATGTGATGGGATGGTGGGGAGCTTCACTCTGTGTCCCACCCTTGGAGTGTTATGGTCCGGTCCGGAGCCCGCATTCCAGGTCTTGATCCGGTCTGCGGACACCGGACTCCGGGTCTTGTAGCTGTCCTCTTTTCACCCTTGAGCGCAATTAGTCACACCTGTGGGTCATTGTGGCTTGTTGGGGCTCAAGGAGGTGCACCTGATGCCCATCATCTGGCAGTGTATATAGGGGGCTCCGGGACTGAGTGCAGTTGGGGGTTGTCCTGCCTATCATGTTCCTCTGGTTGCCCTGGCTTGGAGGACCCCTCATTAAAGATGAGTTCTTTGAGTAAGTCTGGCAGTCACCCTGGACCTAGTTCCCTTCCTATCTCTTGCCTCCGTTGGGCAACACCTGGCTGGACAGCTGTTGCCCGGTGGGGGACTCTGCCCCTTTCCATCCCTTTCCATCCCTCGCTGCTGACGGGTTGTGCCCCGCAACCTACCCAGGTGCCCTGTGACCTGCTCAGGGCCCCATGTTCCTGCCTGGGAGGTCCAGGCCCTGCCTAGGAGTTATACAGCCTGCCCAGTAAACTCCTAGACTCTGCCTGAACTCCAAGATCTGGCCTTGCCTGTACTCTGGGATCCTCCTTGCCTGAACTCTAAGACTCTCCCGGAACCCCAGAATCACATTGAACGTCACGTCCCTCAGGCACACCATGGTCTCCACATCTTGTCTATCGTTTAGTTGTTCCCGTCCTGCCCCTAGTACTTCAGTGCCTGCATCCTGCACTTGGGTCCAGCCTCCTGTCCCCTTATGACAGGGAGTGGGCATTGGGACAGTGTGAAAGGGACTTCACTCTGTGTCTGACCCCAGGAGTGTGTGATGGGACGGTGTGGAGGGAGCTTCACTCTGTGTCTGACCCCGGGAGTTTGTGACGGGACGGTGCGGAGGGAGCTTCACTCTGTGTCTGATCCCGGGAGTGTGTGATGGGACAGTGTGGAGGGAGTTTCACTCTGTGCCCGACCCAGGGAGTGTGTGATGGGACGGTGCGGAGAGAGCTTCACAGTGTGTCTGACCCAGGGAGTGTGAGATGGGAGTGTGTAGAGGGAGTTTCACTCTGTGTCTGACCCCGTGAGTGTGTGATGGAATGGTGTGGAGGGAGCTTCACTCTGTGTCTGACCCCAGGAGTGTGTGATGGGACGGAGTGGAGGGAGCTTCACTCTGTGTCTGACCCTGGGAGTGTGTGACGGGACGGTGCGGAGGGAGCTTCACTCTGTGTCTGACCCCGGGAGTGTGTGATGGGACGGTGCGGAGAGAGCTTCACTCTGTGCCCGACCCCGGGAGCGTGTGATGGGACAGTGCGGAGAGAGCTTCGCTCTGTGTCTGACCCTGGGAGTGTGTGATGGGAGTGTGTAGAGGGAGTTTCACTCTGTGTCTGACCCCGGGAGTGTGTGATGGGACGGTGCGGAGAGAGCTTCACTCTGTGTCTGACCCAGGGAGCATGTGATGGGACGGTGCAGAGAGAGCTTCACTCTGTCTCTGACCCAGGGAGTGTGAGATGGGAGTGTGTAGAGGGAGTTTCACTCTGTGTCTGACCCCGAGAGTGTGTGATGGGACGGTGCGGAGAGAGCTTCACTCTGTGTCTGACCCAGGGAGCGTGTGATGGGACGGTGCAGAGAGAGCTTCACTCTGTGTCTGACCCAGGGAGTGTGAGATGGGAGTGTGTAGAGGGAGTTTCACTCTGTGTCTGACCCCAGGAGTGTGTGATGGAATGGTGTGGAGGGAGCTTCACTCTGTGTCTGACCCCGGGAGTGTGTGACGGGACGGTGCGGAGGGAGCTTCACTCTGTGTCTGACCCCGGGAGTGTGTGATGGGACAGTGTGGAGGGAGTTTCACTCTGTGTCCGACCCCGGGAGTGTGTGATGGGAGAGGGTGAAAGGGTCTTCACTCTGTGTCTGACCCTGGGAGTGTGTGATGGGAGAGGGTGAAAGGGTCTTCACTCTGTGTCTGACCCCGGGAGTGTGTGATATGACGGTGGGGTGCTGAAGGTGGGAACGTAAGGGTGATGACCTCCCCCCGGCCCCAATGACCAGGAACACACTTTTCTCGACAGGTCAGCGTGGCATCTGCCATTTCTTTCCAGACACCAGCTCCTTCAGCTGCCCCTGTTTTCCGACTGCTGCACAGAGCCTGCACCTTCACAACATTGCAGGACCCTTCAGAGATGTCTGCATCAGGGGGGAGTGGAACGGACTATGCTGTCGAAACGCCACCCTGGCCAGAGTGGATGCTGACCGTGTTATCCTGAACTACAGCCGGGTTATCCCCCGCACCATCTACTGTGAGATCGGCCCCGGCACGACAGGTAGGTGCTGGGGGAGAGGGTCCGATACTCTGTGATCCCACTATTCCGATTGTTTAATATCCGTGTTTCCCCTGTCTCCCATCTGCATATCCACGTAAGCCAGTTTGTTCTCCCTCTTGAACTTAGAACTGTTAATTAAACGCCTAACTAACCTAATCCTGTCATAAGGTGGGCGTTGGGACCGGACCCAAATGCAAGGCACAGACACTGAACTACCAGGAACAGGACTTGGCGTGAGAAGGAAACGAGGAAAGTGGGGAAGAAAGGACACTGGACACGACACAGGCCCCAGATGAGACAAGGACTCTGGGCCTGGGCTGGGACTTGACGAGGATAGCGGAACCAGGACATGGAACTGGGAACTAGGAGTCTGGGCTTGGACTCCGAGCCAGAGACTGGACAAGGACCCAGAACCTGGGTCTTGATTTGGGCTCGGATTCCAGAACTAGGCAAGAACAAGACGTGGCTACAGGACAAGGAGAGGCAACAGGACTGGACGTGAGACTCCTGGACAGGACAAGGGAACCCCAGCTCAGGACAAGGGAACCCCAGCACTGGGCTGGGTGAGACACATGGACAAAATGAAAAGACAAAGCTGTTGCTTGGACAGGACAAGATTCTTGGACGTGACTAGGACTGGACGAGAACCCGAAGCCTTAACTTGGTCGAGGAAGAGACAGGAATACAGAGCCACGGTTGAGGAAGAGAGAGGATCATGGAACATAGAGCCGAGACCCCTCCTTGGGTACACGATGTAGGGCTGGGACTCATTACACAGAATGCAGAATACGACAAGATGGTTCCCAACATTAGGTAGCGGCAAACGGCTGGACCTACCTAACAAAGGCGTGGACACAAAGATAGTTCCCAACGCTAGGTAGCGGCAAACAGCTGGACGAACCTAGCGGAGGCATGGACACAGAGACAGTTCCTCATCTTACTCCGGTGGTTGAACTTGACAGCAGTGAAGGCGGGGGTTACAGGTAAGGTGAGGCTCCAGGCGGAAGGGGAAGGGAAGGGGAAGGGAAGGGAAGGTGAAGGGAAGGGATTTGGACAGGAACAATCCAGCAGCCAGAGGCTGAATCCTGAAGCTATTTATGAAGCCAGACCAAATGAGAATCAGTTGCCTCAACAGAAACTGGGGGAAACCGGAAAATCTGGAATAAGGGCTATCGACCGGACCGTGAACTGGAATGCGGATTTCACAGACCAGACCATGACAAATCCCTGCTGTCTACACAATGTCCACATCCATCCATTCTCTATACATTCATGTGTCTCTCTACAAATGTTGTAAGAACATCTGAACTCTGGTATCCGCTTCCCCCATCATCCTTGTTGGCTCATTCAGCAGTCCATCACTCACGGTGATTTCCAAAACATTAACAGTAAAAATCAAATAAAGTTACCAATTTTGGTTAAATGTCTACCCTCTAGTGTTAAGCATCTCGACAATGGGGGGATGATGTGGCTGTCTTCTATCTATCGAGACGAGGGGCATGGATGGGGTGAATAAGGTTATGCAGAGGTTTAAGCAGCACTTTCACCCGGCAGAAGGTCCATACCTGGAATAAGCAGCCAAAATATGGTCTTTATGCAGGTTCATTAACAAGAAATAAGTCACTCAGAAAGGGACATGGATTGGAAAGGTTTTGGAATAAATGCAGGCCAATAGGACTGGCTCTGTTGGTTTGTGCCCCAAATGGCCTGTTTCTCTGGTTATGATTATGTCGCTGTCCTGGGACAGGCTCATCCCTTGCTCCCTTTGCACCGAGCTTACAGCTCCTCCCCACAGGACTCGTCCGACCTCGGAGAAGTGCGGATCTAAGGTAGCAGCTCGGTTCTGAGGTGTACCCGCCGTGTTTTGCAGGTGTGGAGTGTCCCAGCCAGAGGATACAAGCAGACCGGTTGTCTATACCACCACAGATGACATCTCAGAAGCCAGTGACCACCGGGACAGACGGAAGAGAGGTGGAGGACACCACTACGAGTGCAAATGTGTGGATAGTAATTCCAGGTGAGCCTTCCCCTTCCGTACCTGAAGACTGAAGTGAGCTGTTCTAGGATGTAGCAACAGAATGAGGCCATTCAGCCAATTGAGTCCATTGCTCCATTCTGGCATGGGTGATTTTTCTCAGTCCTATCCTCCCACCTTCTCCATGAGAGTCAAGAATAAATGTTGGACCATGGAAAATTAGGCTGGAGAAGTAGTAATGTGTGACATAGAAATTTGCAATCAAATCAATAAGTATTTTGCATCTAACTTCACTGTGTAAGACACCAGCAGTATGCCAAAAATCCAAGAGTGTCAGTGCAGAAGTGAGTGTCGTTGCTATTTCTAATGAGAATGTGATTGGGAAGCTGGAAGGTCTGCAGGTAGATACGTCACCTGGACCATGGACGATACACCAGGGTTCTGAAGACATTGAGGCATTGGAAATGATCGTTCAGTTAGCCCGACTTCACTGGTTGGGAAGGTTGAGGATGAGGTTTCTGGATACTTGCAGGCACATGATTAAATAGGCCAAAGTCAGCATGGGTTCCTTCAGAGGAAATCTTGCCTGACAAATCTTGATGGAATTCTTTGGGAAATAACAGGCAGGTTGGACAAAGGAGAGCCAGTGGGTGTTGTTTACTTGGAATTTCAGAAGGCCTTTGATAAGCTGCCACACATGAGACTGCTAAAGATGATAAGAGCTCATGGTATTACAGGAAAGATTCTGTTATGGATAGAAGATTGGCTGAAGGGCAAGAGGATAAGAGTTGGAGGGGTGGAAAAAGGAGACATTTCTGCTTGGCTGCCAGTGAGTAGTGGTGTTCCACAAGTTTTAGTGTTGGGACCACTTCTTTTCTCGTTGCATATCATTGGTTTGCTTCAGGGAATTGATTGCTTTGTGGCCAGGTATGTTGAGTTACGTACCCCGTAACTGGGTGTCTGACCAGCAGAGAAAGAAGAATCCGTTGGAGTCTGGTGGTACTATATATCAAAAGTGTTTATTAGTAAAATAAGCAAAACAATACCAATAATGCAATTATACATATAACACAAGTTAGCAGTAATAAACCTAAAAGTGTAGAAAGAATAATCAATAATAAACAAACTCCATCGATGTCTAGGGGTAAATGAATTGTCATAGAAAAGTACAAAGTTTCTTTCAGTTCATGAGTGCTGATGTAGTTATCGTTGTTGTATTGAAATCGCTTTGTGGCCAGGTATGTTGATTACACAAATAGAAGTGGAGGAGTAGGTAGCGTTGAGGAAACAAGAAGTGTCTTGGAAAGGTCTTGGACAGATTCAGAGAATGTGCAAAGAGGTTGCAGATGGAACACGGTGTAGGGAAGTGTACGGTCATGCACTTTGGTAGAAAGTGTGGACTGATTGTTGCCAGACAGGGTGTTTGAGTATCTCAGAAACTGCTGATCTCCTGGCATTTTCACACACAACAGTCTCCAGGGTTTACACAGAATATGTGAAAACAAAACAAAACAAAATCCAGTCAGCAACAGTTCTGTGGGTGAAAATGCTTTGTTAATGAGGGAGGTCAGAAGAGTACGGCCAGACTGGTTCAAGCGCACAGGAGGGCGGCAGTAAGTCACAGTGAGACAGTGGTGTGTAGCAGAGCATCTTTGAACGCATGAGATGTCAATCCTTGAAGTGGATGAGTGACAGCAGCAGAGACCATGTACATACACTCAAGTGGCTACTTTGTCCATCTAAAGACTTGGCCTCAATCTGCAGATCCAACACGTTCGGAATGACAAATTTCCTCATCTTATTTCCAAAGTGACTTCCCTTTATCCTGTCACAAACAAGAGAAAAACTACAGATGCTGGAATTCAAACTACACACACAAAATGTTGGAGGAACTCGGCAGGCCAGGCAGCATCTATGGAAAACAGTAAACTATTCCCAATGAAGGGTCTCGGCATGAAACGTTGACTGTTTACTCTTTTCCATAAATGTTGCCTGGCTTGCTGAGTTCCTCCAGTATTTTGTATATGTTCCTTTATCCTGTTACTGTTTCCTCAGATCCTGATAGAAAAGTCCCCCCTTCCCTCATCATTCAGAACTCCAGCGAACACAGGCCCAGAAACATCAAACACTTCCCAGCAGTTATTGTGAACTTCTGGACTGCCCATCCCCCCAAATGCCACCTTTCATTCAAAGTAACTAGAAACACACTGACCAACACAATATTCCAAATGAGCCCTCACCAGTGTCTTGTACAACTGCAATGTAATGTTCTAGTTTCTGTACTCTGTGCCTTGACTGATGAAGGCCAGTGTGCCAAACACCTTCTTCACCATCCTGTCTACAGGTGACACCATGTTTACAGAACCCTGTACCTGTGATTTATAAACGGGATGGAGAGATACAAAAGGCAGTGAAGATGGGGAGTAAGTGGGACTATGGGATGGATGGAGGTATGGCTGGGATGGGTGTGGATGGTGATGCAGCCATGGGAGTGGGGAGGAGGTTGGGTATCAGATCTTTTCATATCAATCGAGTTTGTTTCTGGTGAAACCAGTCTAATTGTAACATTTCCATTCTACAGTGGTGCTGCTGGGAGTCATTATGCTTGCTGTCCCGGTTCTCAATCTGTGGTAAGTGACCTTGTTATTTCCTGGGGAATCCTAGTGTTCAGTTCTCTCAACTACGACATCCTCGCTCACGGCCTGTCCGATGCCCTACATCGCGCACCGCCTCTGACCCATCTCTGTTGCTCGGTGAACAGACTCTCAGTGACCTTCCCCTCTGTTGTACCTCCAGGAGACAACGTCAGGAAATGTGTCCAAGAATGATGGCCTATCTGGAGATGCGCATGGGGTAGGGGGGCGGGATGTATACCGCTGAACAAGTGTATGTAAATATGGAATAACAGAGTGCCACGTGGGTGGCGAAAAGTGTGAAAATGTAAAGACAGCAATGGAAACAGTTGTAAAGGATTGAAAGTCATTGCATGGTTTATTGTATATAATTTATTTTTGAAAAAGTATATTTTGTTTAATAAAAAAAACTCAGTTGGTAACAAATCACAGATTTGGCACCCTGTGGTCCAACATCAATCAGAAAAGTATCTTCCCACCACTACCTTCGATTTCTGATCACCAGCCAATGTTGGATCCAATTATCTGGCTCACCTTGGACTCCAAGTGCCTTCCAGACCAGTCCTCCATATCCAAGATCTTACAAAAGTGTATGCAGATAACATCTACCTCACTGCCCTTATAAATCATTTTATTTACCACCTTAAAAAGACTCAGGCAAATTAGATGGACAGGAATTAACTCTACAAAGATGAGCTAAAGTGCCTGTATCTGGAAAACTCTGTGACTTTCCCAGCCAAAAGCCAGTCAGATCCACAGTTGTCCCTTGTAGATTGCACATCTCCCAGGATGTACCATGTATAAGGGAATCTACAGACCCCTGTGTGGGCATGCACCTCTGGGTCAGCTCTGCAAGCCCAGGTGTGGGATTTGAATGCATTCCAGGATCTCCTGGAAGTAATTCCTGCCTCTTTCCCAAATATATGTGAATGACAGAGGTAATTTTATTGGCTGTGAACAAAACTGACCCCTGGTGTGAGAGGGATCAGTGTTATGATATGAATTTTAGTACTTATGGGTTATAAATTATTCTTGTATTTATGACAATACAGTATTAAATTAAAGTATTCAACTGGATTGAGGGACTGTGGAAAGAGATTAGGAATAATATCTTTTATAATTTTTTGATCACGTGTGCCGAAATAGGCAACAATCTTCTAAAGTGAACTCTCTTGTGTGCCATTGTAATTTTGAGCAGAGTTTATGATTAATTTGTAACAATAAATATGTACTTTTTCCTTAAAGAATGTTGTGTTCGTTATGGACATGTATTCACTGTTTTACTATTAATACAAGTATAACAGGCAGATTGCCATCGACATTCTGTCCCGTCTTGTAATCAGAAGGAGGTTGTCCCAATGCCGTTTGTGCACTGCTGCCGGTTTAGAATAAATCAGAGTGTGACACAGCACCGTGCACTTTCAGTTCCAACAATTCTTGAAGTACAACAGGAGGAATGCATGAAGTGTCAGGCAGTGAACAAGGGGAGCATCTACAAAACAGGGAAGGAGATTGACCAAACAGTTGTATCACACATGCACACAGTCACACTCACACTCACACGCACACACATACACTCTACTTTCTTACATTTGGACCATAATAGATAGGGACAGGATTAGGCCACTCGGCCCATTGAGTCCACTCTCCCATTCCATCATGGCAGAACACATCGCATTGCCCTCCTTTGTATTAAACTCCATCTGCCCCTCTCTGCACAACCCTCCATCCGATCTGTATCCAAGCCAACTTTCCTCCCATCCACAAGACCATCAACTTGTCTTTGACACAAACCTACCAATTATATCTTCACCGTTCACACACAACTGATTTATTATCATATCACACAAGTTACCCTTTGATACATCACAGAGTAACACACATCAATCAGATAAGCAACCTCCCAACTCTACCTTCAACTGGTCACCAATTAACCAGTTTACCTTGGACCTCAAGAGCCCCTGGACCAGCTCTCCCTATCAAAGATCTAACCAAAGTATATGTCGATAACATCCACCTTACTGTTGTTGTCAATCCTTGTCCTTGTCAATCCAAAAATTAATGGGAGGGGGTTGAATTCTCCTGTGCAAGGAGGATCTGAAGGGCCTGTATAGTTCTGTGACATTCCAGGCCAACCAATTCCCATATGGAATTGATGATTGTTTGTCTACCAGGCGTCCGATGTATGGGGGAAACTCTGGACCCCTGGGTGCATGTGCACCCCTGGGTCAGTTATGTAAAACCGGGTTTCCAGGCATTCAACTGCAGATACTAAGCATGGGCTTTTCACGCAGTCCACAATCTCATGGGAGTAATTCCTGCACTAGTGAAACAGGTTCAATTCCCACCACTGCCAGTAAGGAGTTTGTATTCTCTCCCCATGACCATGTGGGTTTCATCCGGGTGATCCAGTTTCCTCCCACAGACAGCTGGTAGGTTAATTGGTGATTGTAAACTGTCCCGTGATTAGGCTAGGATTAAATCAGGGTGTTACTGGGTGGTGTGTCTCCAAGCACCAGAAGGGGCCGTTCCGTGCTGTATCTCAATAAATAAACAAACTCATCAACATTAAAAGTTACACGTAGAGTTGGCAACTGTAAACATCGTTAAAGCTATGAGGAGATTTCACATTGACTTTGTCAACAGTAAAAGTTTTTCACGATACATGTATAATCACACGCTCAGATCCTTAACAATCATGTATGCAATTCCAATCAACAAACTCAAAAAGCAAACTGTACCTCCCTCTGCAACTGGACCCTTGACTCCCTCATCGGGGCACCACAGTCAGTGTGGATCAGAAAGAACATCTCTACCTCGTTGACACCCAACACTGTCACACCTCAGGGGTGTGTGCTTAGCCCACTGCTCTGCTCTCTCTACACCCATGACTGTGCGGCTAGGCACAGCTCAAATGCCAGCCATAAATTTGCTGATGACACAACTATTACATTCCTGATTGTATGTGAGGATTACATTCCTGGACTTCTCTAGTGCCTTTAACACCATCCAGCCCAGGATCTTAAGGCACAAACTAACGGAGATGGGAGTAGACTCTCACATGGTGGCTTGGATAGTGGACTACTTGACAGATAGACCTCAGTATGTGCGATTGGGAGACTGTAGGTCTGACACGGTGGTCAGCAGCACAGGAGCGCCGCAGGGGACCGTGCTCTCTCCGGTCCTGTTCACCCTGTACACATCAGACTTCCAATATAACTCGGAGTCCTGCCATGTGCAGAAGTTCACTGATGACACGGCCATAGTGGGGTGTGTCAGGAATGGACAGGAGGAAGAGTATAGGAAACTGATACAGGACTTTGTGATATGGTGCAACTCAAACTACCTGCGTCTCAATATCACCAAGACCAAGGAGATGGTGGTGGACTTTAGGAGATCTAGGACTCATATGGAGCCAGTGATCATTAATGGAGAATGTGTGGAGCAGGTTAAGACCTACAAGTATCTGGGAGTGCAGTTAGACAAGAAGCTAGACTGGACTGCCAACACAGATGCCTTGTGCAGGAAGGCACAGAGTCGAATGTACTTCCTTAGAAGGCTGGCGTCATTCAATGTTTGTAGTGAGATGCTGAAGATGTTCTATAGGTCAGTTGTGGAGAGCGCCCTCTTCTTTGTGGTGGTGTGTTGGGGAGGCAGCATTAAGAAGAGGGACGCCTCACGTCTTAATAAGCTGGTAAGGAAGGCAGGCTCTGTCGTGGGCACAGAACTGGAGAGTATGACATCGGTAGCAGAGCGAAGGGCGCTGAGTAGGCTACGGTCAATCATGGAAAACCCTGAACATCCTCTACATAGCACCATCCAGAGACAGAGAAGCAGCTTCAGCGGCAGGTTGCTATCGATGCAATGCTCCTCAGACAGGATGAAGAGATCATTACTCCCCAATGCCATTCAGCTTTACAATTCAACCGCCAGGGGAAAGATATGTTAAAGTGCCGGGGTTATGACTGAGCTTAAGTTACCATTCAATGTATTTTAGTAAACTATTTAAGAGCTTTTTAAAAGCTATTTATTAATGCTTTTTTTGAGAGGGTGATTTTAGATGCATATCATATTTATACTGAGTTAAGTATTGTATGTAATTAGTTTTTGATACAATAAGTGTATGGGACATTGGAAAAATGTTGAATTTCCCCATGGGGCTGAATAAAGTATCTATCTATCTATCTATTATTGGCAGAGTATCAGATGGTGACAAGGAGGCATTCAAAAGTGAGATAAATCAGCTGGATAAGTGGTGTCACAACAACAACCTTCATTGCTACCATCAAGGAGGACGTTCAGAGCCTAAGGGTACACACCTAAGTTTCAGGAACAGCTCCCCCTTCATCATTAGATTTCTGAATCGACAATCAACCCATGTACACTTCCTCATCATTGTTTTGCTCTCTGTTTGAGCTATTTTTATATATATTCTTATTGCAATTTATAGTATTTTTATTATTATGTATTGTAATGGACAGCTGCCACAAAACAAGGTCAGATAGGGGCAGACCAACAGAAACTGAGGGGCAGGTTCTCGTTCTGAACCTGGGCCTTGGAGTGAACTACTGGAGGAGTTGGGTTCAGAAGGGGTTAAATGACCCCAGCAGTGAGTGGGGCTCTCCCCTACTCACTGGATCCCATCTACTCTCCCAGTCTTTTCCCCTATCCCTGTGTACAAGACACAAAGCAACATGTTACAGGAAAAGTTTACTTGTGCATTGTGGCGCCAAAATCTTTTTCACACCCTGAAGTTTGTTGATAACCCTGATGTTTAGATGACCTGAATCGTGAGTGACAACAAGCTGTACTCGGGGCGGGGTCTGCTAGGAAGCCTCAAATGTGGGTGTGTCTAGCAGTAGAGCTGGTGCTTCCCCACAGGCAGTGATGGAGATTGGAGGATTTGTCCCCTCCCCCAGGTGCACAGCATCATCCCACAGCTGAATACCCTCAGGTAAAGTTCTGGGATCATGACGGTGGGGTTCTACTGTCAGACCCTACCGGACCGTTATTGCCGAAACAGTTGTGATGAGTCGGGTTGGCGAAGGGGGTCAGATATCAGTACTGGCGACACATCCCGTGATGGGAGCCAGTCCCGAAGGAAACACACACGGTCACAAGGAGGACGTACCGGCCTCGGTGGGAATTGAACCCATGAGCCTGTACTGTAAAGCGTTGTGCTACCACTACACTACGGTACCACCCCTGTGTCTTATGCTCTTGTCTCACAGCTTCCCCAGTGCACCCAGTAGTAACTTGGGACAGTAGTTTGGAAGGGACTGGGGAGTCTACTCAAAATAATGAAGGTACAATCATTCTGTTGTCGTGGGTGATTCCAATTGCTCCAATATAGACAGACCTTAGTGGAAGAGATTAAAGAGGACAG
Source organism: Hemitrygon akajei (assembly GCF_048418815.1). Taxonomy (NCBI): domain Eukaryota; kingdom Metazoa; phylum Chordata; class Chondrichthyes; order Myliobatiformes; family Dasyatidae; genus Hemitrygon; species Hemitrygon akajei. Next base: position 176,050,147 of record NC_133124.1, on the reverse strand, counting down.
CGTTTGTTAGTTGCATCCAGAAGGATTGATACTGGACCTGGGGTTGTGTAATAAGCCTGGCCAGGTGACTGACATTCCCATCAGAGAATTGTCAGGGAACAGTAACCACAAGTTTTAAGATAGCTATAGATAAAGGCAAGTTCAGATCATGCTATACTATTAAATTACAACACAGCCAGTTACAAGACATTGAGGCAGGAACTAGGGAGAGTCAACTGGGAACAGTAGTCTTTAGGCAAGTCCACGTCCGAGGACAGGTATCAAGTTCACTGATGACACGACCGTGGTGGGTCTCATCAGCAAGAACGACTAGTGAGCTTACAGAGAGGAGGTACAGTGGCTAACGGACTGGTGCAGAGCCAACAACCTGTCTCTGAATGTGAACAAAACAAAAGAGATGGTTGCTGACTTCAGAAGGGCATGGAGCGACCACTCCCCTCTGAAGATCGATGGCTCTTCGGTAGAGATCCTGAAGAGCATCAAAATTCTTCATGTTCATCTGGCAATCTCACCTGATCCCTCAACACCAGCTCCATAGCAAAGAAAGCCCATCAGCATCTCTACTTTCTGCGAAGTCTGAGGAAAGTCCATCTCCCACCCCAAATCCTCATCACATTCCACAGGGGTTGTATTGAGAGCATCCTGAGCAGCTGCATCACTGCCTGGTTTGGAAATTGCACCATCTCAGATCGCAAGACCCTGCAGCGGATAGTGAGGTCAGCTGAGAAGATCATTGGGGTCTCTCTTCATGCCATGACAGACATTTACAGTACACGCTGCATCTGCAAAGGAAACAGCATTATGAAGGACCCCACGCACCCCTCACATAATCTCTTCTCCCTCCTGCCATCTGGGAAAAGGCACCGAAGCATTCGGTCTCTCACGGCCAGACTATGTAACAGTTTCTTCCCCAAGCTATCAGACTCCTCAATACCCAGAGCCTGGACTGACACCAACCTACTGCCCTCCACCGTGCCGATTCTCTTTGTTATTTATTGTACTGCTTGCATTGTTTTGGGCACTTCATGCAGTCCTGTGTAGGTCTGTAGTCTAGTGTACTTTTTTCTGTGTTGTGTTATTACGTAGTTCAGTTCTGAAAAACATTGTCTCATTTTTACTATGTACTGTACCAGCAGTTATGGTCGAAATGACAATAAAAGTGACTTGACTTGACTTGGAGGGTGTGTAAAGACCAACTTCACAGAGTACAGGACAGGTTTGCTCCATGTACAGAGGATAAGGATACCCAAGTCAGGGAACCTGGGACGTTGTGAGAGACCCGTGTGGTAAGTACAGCTCCAACACCATATACAAGTTTGCTGATGACACCAGTGTTGTGGGATCTATCAAAGGGATTGATGAATCTGCATACAGGGAGGAAGCTTGGCTGAGTGGTGTTATAACTACAATCTCTCACTGAATGTGAACAAGGCCAAGGAACTGATTGTAGACTTTTGGAGAGGGAAACCAGAGGTCCATGAACCAGTAATCATCAGAGGATCAGAGGTGGAGAGCGTCAGTAGTTTAAATTCCCTAGGTGTCACTATCTCAGAGGACTTGTCCAGGACCCATCATATAAATATTATTGGGAAAGCACGGCAGTGCCTCTACTTCCTCGGGAGTCTGTGGATGATTGGCAAGTCACCTTAGCAAATGTCTATAGATGTGTGGTGGAAAGTGTGCTGACTGCCTGGTATGGGGGGGAAGTGAATCCAACACACTCTTCACATAGAGTAAGAGCAAGAGGGTAGTGACACTGACGGATTAAGGATGTGACCCATGTTTTGGAGCCGGAGGCTGTGGGCAAGGTCCTAAATGAGTAATTTCCATCAGTATTTGCAAGGAGGACAGTGAGAACAGTGTGAACTGAGATGATTTACTGGGGCATCTCGATATACACTGCTGGTGGGAGTGTTGGGTCTTTTACATAGAATCATAGAAATCCTACAGCACAATACAGGCTTGTCAGCCCACAAAGTTGTGCCGAACATGTCCCTACCTTAGAAATCACTTGCCTTACCTATAGCCCTCTATTTTACTAAGCTCCATGTACCTAACTAAAAGTCTATTGTATCTGCCTCCACCACGGTTGCTGACAGCTCATTCCACACACTCACCCGAATAAAAAACTTACCCCTGACATCTCCTCTGTACCTGCTACTCAGCACCTTAAACCTGTGTCCTCTTGTGGCAACCATTTCAGCCCTAGGAAAAAGCCTCTGACTATCCACACGATCAATTCCTCTCATCATCTAATATACCTCTATCAGGTCACCTCATATCCTCTATCGCTCCAAGGAGAAAAGGCCCTGTTCACTCAACCTATTCTCATAAGACATGCTCCCCAATCCAGGCAACATCCTTGTAAATCTCCTCTGCACCCTTTCTATGGCTTCCACATCCTTCCTGTAGTGAGGCAACCAGAACTGAGCACAGTACTCCAACTGGAGTCTGACCAGGGACCTCCCGGCTCCTAAATTCAATTCCAAGATTGATGAAGGCCAATACACCGTACGCCTTCTTGACCACAGAGTCAACCTGCACGGCTCCTTGAGCGTCCTATGGGCTGGGACCCCAAGATCCCTCCGATCCTCCACACTGCCAAGCATCTTACCAGAAAAACGTGAATGTTGATTCGTCTCCATGGGCTGATGTGGTATACCAAGTTGGTGAGAGAGGCAAGAGAGGAGATTGCTGGGGCTTTGACCAATATCTTCATGTCCTCTCCGGCCACTGGAGTATCGAGAGGCTGCTGTTGTTCTGTTATTTAGGAAGGGATATCAGAACGAACCTGGAAACTATGGACCAATGACCCATGTGTTCTGGTATTCCACAGGGCTCTCTCTGGGACCTACACAGTTGGTGATAATAGAAATGACTTGGAGGAGAATATAACTGGGTGGTTTGTAGACAGCTGACTGGTGTGTGAACAGTGTACAAGTCTGGTAAAGGATAGAGCGGGATGTAGATCAGTTACAGATACGGGCAATGGATCTACAAATGGTATTTGGAGTTTAATTTGGTCAAGTGTGAGGTGCTGCTCTTTGGGAGATCAAAGTGTCCATACACCATTAATGGTGAGACCCTTACATTTGGGAAGATGAATCCCGAGTCCAAGTCAGTTGTTCTCTCCACTTTCCACACAGACTGACAGGGCGGTAAAGTAAAACAAGCTCAGTAAAATGTGTCAGTGATTGAAAATTAACCAGGCGAGTAGAGTTAGAATTAGTTTTTAAATCACCCACATATGTCATGAAATCTGTTAACTTAGCAGCAGGAGTATAATTCAATACACAATATAGACAATTTTAAAAATGAATTACAGTAGGTATATATATATTAGTTACAAATAGCGCAAAAACAGGAATAATAAAAGTGAGATTGCATTCATGAGTTCAATGTCCATTCAGAAATCAGATGGCAAAGGGAAGACGCTAATTCTGTGCTTTCAAGCTTCTGTACCTCCTTACTGTAGTAGTAATGAGAAGGGTGCACGTCCTGGGTCAGGGGTTGGGTGCTTAATAATGGACACTGCCTTTCTGAAATACTGCCCCGCCCATCCCATCTCCTAAATCTGATGCTGGCCTGGCTCTGTCCTGGTACCTGAATTCTGTCCCCCCAATGACGCCCATCCGCTGAAAATGCAGTAAGATACAAATGAATATGTTACAGGTAAATTTTGTTTGTATATTATAGCGCCAAGTCATTTCGGGCGTTGAATGCAAAGTTAATTTAAATTTAATGAATTACGATGACGATGTTGAATAACCAGGCTCTACCAATCAGCGCAAGGCGGCCACTTAGGCAGTCGCATCCAATGTTGAGAAGGTGCGGCTAAAATCAGACAGACAGGCATACTTCATTGATCCCGAGGGAAATTGGGTTTCGTTATAGCCGCACCAACCAAGAATAGTGAAGAAATATAGCAATATAAAACTGTAAATAATTAAATAACAACAAATTAATCATGCCAAGTGGAAATAAGTCCAGGACCAGCCTATTGGCTCAGGGAGTCTGACACTCCGAGGGAGGAGTTGTAAAGTTTGATGGCCACATGTAGGAATGACTTCCTATGACGCTCAGTGTTACATCTTGGTGGAACGAGTCTCTGGCTGAATGTACTCCTGTGCCTAACCAGTACATTATGGGGTGGATGGGAGTCGTTGTCCAAGATGGCATGTAACTTGGCAAGCGTGATTATGTTTGAAATGGCTGTCTGTTAAATACCCTCAGGTAGAGGTCCTGGGATCGTGACGGTGGGATTGTTCTTTCATACAACACCAGGCGGCGATTGCCGAGGTGGGGTTCCAGACGGAGCCGGGTTGGCGACGGAGCCGCACCGGTGACATGCCCGGACCGCAGCGGAAATAGAGGGAAAGAGCGGCCGGGAAGGTGGTGGAGGTGGGAGCAGGGAGAAGGGTCACAGAGAGCGGTAACTGCAAAGTTTGTTGATTAACCACGTTGGTGGGTAGATGGTGAGTACCGATCAGCGCTCAGATCCGTGGTGGGAATGGGATCACAGGAATTGAAACAAACGTTACATGGTCATGTCGGAAAAAAGCCTGTCGTAGGAAGCCAGTCTGCGAAGGCGGGAAGCCACAGGACGCAGTCAGGGGCAGGGAGAGGGGGCGGGCTCAACAAGGCTCCACCAATCAGCGCTGGGAGGTGGGGTCACTTGGAAGCTTCATATTTGGAAGGCGCGGCAAAAAGCGGAAAACCCGCCTGATGTCCAGCGAGAGAGTGTTTAAAATGTCTGTCTGCGCCATCCTACAGTCAAATACCCTCAGGTAGAGGTCTCGGGATCGTGACGGTGGGATTGTTCTTTCATACAGTAGCAGGCGGCGATTGCAGAAGTGGGGTTCTGGGCCGAGTGAGGTTGGTGACGGGAGCCGCACCGGTGACATGCCCGGCCCGCAGCGGGAGAGGGAGAGGGAGAGATCGGCCGGGAAAGAGGGCGGGGATCGCGGAGAGCGGTATCTACAATGTTTGATTACCCACGTTGGTGGGTAGATGGTGGGTTGTCAGTCTGTACCGATCAGCACTCAAATCCACGGTGGAGGTGGGATCATATCAAATGATGGCGGGGGGGCCAGAGGCAGAAAGCCGTTCCTGCACAGCGAGATTGTGTTTGTGTTTGAAATGCTCGTGTGCCCCTGTTGGGGAGTGGGAGGGCAGAGAGATTGTGTTTGAAAAGGCTTTATGCCCCTGTTGGGGGATGAGGAGCAGGGAGAGGGCGGGCACTCTAGAATGTTCTACCAATCAGCGCTAGGGGGTGGGTCACAGCAAGTTTCATTCAATGTTGACAAACAATGAATGATTGGAAGTTCCTGCACAGCGAGATCGTGTTTGAAATGCCTGTGAGAGCGCGCGGATGTTGCCGACATGGATTTTAGCAAGGTCTGGCCATTAGCATGCACTGTCCCTTTAAATATGATCTCACAAACGACCAATAACGCACACTGGCGGGACTGGATTCCACCGACCATCGCATTCAGCTGAGGTCCCAGTATGGATCCCTGCACCACACCGCTGATCAAATACTTCCAGTCAGAACACGTCCCCTCAACCACTACCTTCTGTTTGATGTAGGCAAGCCAATTCTAAATCCAAACAGCCGATTCGCTCTCCATCCCGCGCACCTTAAACTGGATGAACTTCCCATCAGGGACTTTGTCAAAGGCCTTGCTAAATCCATGTCCGAAATATCCACTGATCAGACTTCATCAGTCACCCTCCACCTCGTCAAACAACACAATAGTCAAAAAAACACACAACTGAGCCCGCACAAAGGCAGGTTGACTGATGTCAATTCGGCCCAAGGCGCATTTAAGATCAGGCAGCTGACTGGACCGTTTCATGACTAAACTCCGGCTGTTGTTGACAACTCCTGTCTGAGGTGGGGTCAGGTAACGTAGAGTTCACTCCTCACCTCGACCTATCTTTTTACTCAGGTGCATCGCAATCTGTATCTTGCTGTTCACGGTCGGATCTGCTGCTGGTAAGTACACATAGCGTAGAGAGAGAATCATTCTGTGTCTGATCCCCGTGACGGGACAGTGTGCAGGGAACTGCATTTCATCTGACCCATGGAGTGGGCGATGGGACATTGCAGAGGGAGTTTCACCCTGTATCTGGTTCCAGTATGTTATTATGGGATGGTAGGGAGAGGTGGAGATTCTTTGTTTGTCTGACTCTGGGGCTGGGATGGGGTAGTGTATAGGGAACCACTCAATGAAGGGGGGGATGACATCCCTCTGAACCCACTGACCGTGATACTCCTCTCCCGGCAGGTGATCACGGCCCCTGTAAGTTTATTCCAAACACTGGCTTCCTCAACTGTCCCTGCACAATGTCCAGGTCCCCGCATGCTGAGCAGATCCTGTGGCTTCACAATCTCGGACAGTTCCAGGATAACTGCACCAGAGGCAGAGGCAACGAACTCCGCTGTCAGATCGCCAGGGAAGCCAGGGTGGAAGCTGGTGTTGTCACCCTGAAGCTACAGGGTATCCCTGGCACCGTCTTCTGTGAGATCTCCAACAACACGTCGGGTAAGTGCCGATGGGAGAGGGAGTACCGTGAGGGTCTGATACTCCAGACTGCCGCCATTCTGATGTATATTCTCTCCGTGCCACTAGAGGGAGACTCTGGTTTCTAGACTCAGAACAGCTCAGCACAGGACCAGGCTCTTCGGCCAAATAAACTTTGTCAAATCGATTAAACCAGTAATTAACCCATAATTAAATACCTCTCTTCTGCCTGTACAATGACCCCCATCGCTCCAGACGCTGCCCGCTGGCCCAGATCCCTCCAATCTCTGCCCAATCGCATCAGCTTCTAAGAGGTTCCTGAATGCCTTCATCATATTAGAAATCAGAACTGTTTCATTATGTCACGTGTACCGAGATAGTGAAAAACTTGTCCTGCCCACTGTTCAAACAGATCAGATCATTACACAATAGAACAGGGTAAAATAATGACAGGAAGCAGAAAGAAGTGTCACAGCAACAGAGAAAGTGGAGTGCAGGTAAACGATAAGGTGCATGATGATAATCTATCTGTCATCACGAGGGGCATGGATGGGGTGAATACACATAGCCTTTCTCCCGAGGTTATGCAGCGTTTTAAGCAGCTTTCTCACTCAGAAAAAGGCCCGTACCTGGAATGAGCAGCCAAACTAAGGGTCTGTTGCAGGTACAATAATAACGTTTAAAAGTCACTCGGGGAGGTACAGGGATGGGAAATGTTTCAGAGCGAACACAGGCCAATAGGACTGGCTCTGTTGGTTTGTGCCCCAAAGTGCATGTTTCTCCGGTGTGTGACTGTGTCACTGGGTCCTGGGACAGACCAGCTCTGTGGGACAGGCTCATCTCTTGCTCCTTTTGCACCGAGCTCACCGCTCCTCCCCACGGGACCCATCCGATCTCAGAAGCGTGGATCGAAGGTCAGCCGCCCGACTCTGAGATGTACCCACTGTGTTTTTCAGGCGGGGAGGGTCCCAGCCAGAGGACACAAGTAGACATGCTGTCTATCCCACCACAGATGACATCTGGGAACCCACTGTCCACCGAGACAGACGGAAGACAGGTGCGGGACTCCACTACGAGTGTGCGTATGGAGATAGTAATTCCAGGTGAGGCTTCCCACTCTGTACCTGAAGGTTGAAGTGAGCTGTTCTAGGATGTAGAAGCAGAATGAGGCCAATGTAATGTATAAGAGTTTTGCATCCATCTTCACTGTGTGAGACACCAGCAGTATGCCAAAAATCTGAGTGTCAGGGCAGAAGTGAGTGTTCTTGCTATTACCAATGAGAATGTGATGGGGAAGCCGGAAGGTCTGCAGGTAGATACGTCACCTGGACCATGGACAATACACCAGGGTTCTGAAGACACTGAGGCATTGGAAATGATCGTTCAGTTAGCCCGACTTCACTGGTTGGGAAGGTTGAGGATGAGGTTTCTGGATACTTGCAGGCACATGATAAAATAGGCCAAAGTCAGCATGGGTTCCTTCAGAGGAAATATTGCCTGACAAATCTTGATGGAACTCTTTGAGGAAATAACAGGCAGAATAGACAAAGGAGAGTTAGTGGCTGCTATTTACTTGGATTTTCAGAAGGCATTTGATAAACCGCTCCACACAAGAGGCTGTTAAACATGGTAAGAGCCCATGGTATTAGAGGAAAGATACTGCTATGGGTAGAAGATTGGCTGACTGGCAGGAGGCAAAGAGTTGGGGTGGGGATAAAGGGAGACCTTTTCTGGTTGGCTGCCACTGAGTAGTGATGTTGCACAAGTTTTGGTATTGGGACCACTTCTTTTCTTGTTTATATATCATTCTTCGAGTCAATTGATTGCTTTGTAGATGATGTAAAGAGTAGTAGAGGGATAGGTGGTGTTGAGATAAGTGTGTGGAAGGACTTATACAGATTAGGAGAATGTGCAAAGAGGTTGCAGATGGAACACGGTGTAGGGAAGTGTATGGTCATGCACTTTGGTAGAAAGTGTGGACTGATTGTTGCCAGACAGGGTGTTTGAGTATCTCAGAAACTGCTGATCTCCTGGCATTTTCACACACAACAGTCTCAGAGTTGACACAGAATAGGTGAAAACAACACAAAACCCAAAAAATCCAGTCAGCAAAGTTCTGTGGGTGAAAATGAGAGAGGTCAGAAAAAAATGGCCAGACTGGTTCAAGCCAACAGGAGGGTGACAGTAAGTCAAAGAACCAGACATTACGACAGTGGTGTGTAGAAGAACATCTCTGAACGCATAAGATGTCAAACCTTGAAGTGAATGGGCTACAGCAGCAGAGACCATGTACAAACACTCAGTGGCTACTTTGTCCATCTAATGACTTGGTCTCAATCTGCAGATTCAACACTTTCCACAAGTCCTCATCTTATTTCCAAAGTGAAGTCCCTTTATCCTGTCACAATTGAGAAAACCTGCAGATGCTGGAAATCCAAGCAATGCACACAAAATGTTGGAGGAACTCGGCAGGCCAGGCAGCATCTATGGAAAAGAGTAAACCATTCCCGATGAAGGATCTCAGTCTGAAACATTGACTCTTTACTCTTTTCCATAAATATTGCCTGGCTTGCTGAGTTCCTCCAGTATTTTGTATATGTTCCTTTATCCTGTTACTGTTCCCTCAGATCCTGATAGAAAGGTCCCCCGTTCCCTCATCATTCAGAACTCCAGTGAACACAGGCCCAGAAACATCAAACACTTCCCAGTAGTTATTGTGAACTTCTGGACTGACCGCCCAAATGGCACCTTTCATTCAAAGTAACTAGAAACACACTGACCAACACAATATTCCAAATGAACCCTCACCAGTGTCTTGTACAACTGCAATGTAATGTTCTAGTTTCTGTACTCTGTGCCTTGACTGATGAAGGCCAGTGTGCCAAACACCTTCTTCACCATCCCATCTACCGGTGACACCATGTTTACAGAACCGTGTACTTGTGATTTAGAGACGGGATGGAGAGATACAAAAGGCAGTGAAGATGGGGAGTATGTGGGACTATGGGATGGATGGAGGTATGGCTGAGATGGATGTGGATGCTGATGCAGCCATGGGAGTGGGGAGGAGGATGGGTATCAGACTTTCCCATATCGATCGAGTATGTTTCTGGTGAAACCAGTCTAATTGTAACATTTCCATTCTACAGTGGTGCTGCTGGGAGTCTTTATACTTGGTGTCCTGATTCTCATTCTGTGGTAAGTGACCTTGTTGCTTCCTGGGGAATCCTAGTGTTCAGTTCTCTCAACTGCGGCATCCTCGCTCACCGTCCGTCTGGTGTCCCATCTCGCTCACCGCCTCTGACCCATCTCTGTCACCCGGTGAACTGACGCTCGGTGACCTTCCCCTCTGTTGTACCTCCAGGAGACAATGTCGGAAAAAGTGTCAGAGAATGTCGGTCCAGATGGAGACGCACAGTGAGATCCCACAATCAGCAGTGTCGATACCTCAAGCAGCACATCCATCAAGTCTGCACTCAGCCTCCGACACTCCAGAGGAATCTGCTCCAGCCTGTCCAATCACTCCACATGACTAACCCGATCCCGACAACATCATAGTGTATCTTCTCAGCTCTCCCTCCAATGTGACCCCAGCCTTCCTGTAGTGCAGTCAGCTGATCTGTACACAGTGACCCCAGTGCAGTCTGACCAGTATCTTGTCAAGTGCATGTGCATCCCTGGGTCATCTGTGTAAACCTTGGCATTGGACAGAGTATACCACGCAGTAATATTCCACACAGTTCAAAATCTCATGCGACCAATCCTACCTCTCGGAATGATGAATTTGGTGTGCTGGGATGTGAACACCAAATACCCTGACTGCTGTGAGAGGGGTCAGTGTTGTACGTATTTATTGTACTTGTCTTGTAGTTGTGACAATATGTTATTGTTATATTAAAGTGTTCACCCCAGAGTAAGGGAGTGGGGGATGGAGATTGGAAATGAAATCAGGAAATGATGGAAACTCTCAGTAGGTCAGACAGCATCTGTGGGGGGGGGGGGGGTGGTAGACACAGAATTAAAATTTCCATTTGAAAACACTCTGTCTACACTCCCCCTGCCTCAGGGAAGCTGCCAGCATAATGAAAGACACCTTTCATCCTTGTAATTCTCTTCTACAATGAAGTTGAATTCTTGACAAACTTCCTCACCCTCCACAACGCCACCAACTTGTCTTAGCCACAACCCTGCCAATCGTACCTGCACCCTTTACAAATCAGTTGGTAACAAAATCACACATTTGGTACCCTGTGGTAAACAACAGGTCAGACATCAATCAGAAAAGTATCCTCCCATCACTACCATCGAACTCTGATCACCAGCCGATGTTGGATCCAATTATCTGGCTCACTTTGGACTCCAAATGCCTTCCAGACCAGTCCTCCATATCAAAGATCTTAATAAAGTGTATGTAGATAACATCTACCTCGCTGCCCTTATCAATACTTTTATTTACCACCTTGAAAAAACCCAGGCAAATTAGATGTACAGGAATTAACTCTACAAAGATGAGCTGAAGTGCCTGTATTCGGAAAATTCTGTGACTTTCCCAGTGTTATAAGTGTTTATCAGTGTTGTAAGTATGAATTTTAGTATTTATGGTTATAAATTATTCTTGTATTTATGACAATACATTATTAAATTAAAGTATTCAATCTGGATTGAGGGACTGTGAAAGAGATTAGGAATAATATCTTTCATAATTTTTTGATCACGTGTGCCCAAATGGGCAACAATCTTCCAAAGCGAACTCTCTCATCTGCGATTGTAATTTTGAGCAGAGTTTATGATTAATTTGTAACAATAAATATGTTCCTTGATTTTCCTTAATGAACGTGTTTATTATTGACATGTATTCACTGTTTTACTATTAATACAAGTATAACAGGCAGATTGCCATCGACATTCTGTCCCGTCTCGAAATCAGAAGGATGTCGTCCCAATGCCGTTCGTGCACTGCTGCCGGTTTAGAATAAATCAGAGTGTGACACAGCACCGTGCACTTTCAGTTCCAACAATTCTTGAAGTACAACAGGAGGAATGCATGAAGTGTCAGGCAGTGAACAAGGGGAGCATCTACAAAACAGGGAAGGAGATTGACCAAACAGTTGTATCACACATGCACACACACACTCTACTTTCTTACATTTGGACCATAACAGATAGGGACAGGATTAGGCCATTCGGCCCATTGAGTCCACTCTACCATTCCATCACGCAGAACACATCACCTTGCCCTCCTTTGAATTAAACTCCATCTGCCTCTTCCTGCACAACTTTCCATCCGGTCTGTATCCAAGCCAACTTTCCTCCCATCCACAATACTATCAACTTGTCTTTGCCACAAACCTACCAATTATTTCTTCAACATTCACAACTCAGTTGTTATCATATCACACGAGTTACCCTTTGATACATCACAGAGTAACAGACATCAATCAGAGAAGCAACCTCCCAACTCCACCTTCAGCTTCTCATCACCAGTTAATGTTGGAACCAATTCACCAGCTTGCCTTGGATCTCAGGAGCCCCTGGACCAGCTCTCCCTATCAAAGATCGAACCAAAGTGTAGGGCGATAACATCTACCTCACTGTTGTTGCCAATCATTATAGTCAACTCCTTAAAAAAATTCATGGGAGGGTGTTGAATTCTCCTGTGCAAGGAGGATCTGAAGGGCCTGTATAGTTCTGTGACATTCCAGGCCAACCAATTCCCATTTGGAATTGATGGTTGTTTGTCTACCAGGCGTCCAATGTATGGGGGAAACTCTGGACCCCTGGGTCAGTTATGTAAAACCTGGCATCCCGGCATTCAACTGCAGATACCAAGGCTAGGCTTTTCACGCAATCCACAATCTCATGGGAGTAATTCCTGCCTTTCCACACATCTCTCAAAGGATTGGATGTGGGAATGACAAAGTCTGCTTTCTAGGATGTGAACACCAACTATCCCTCCCTGCTGTGAGAGGGATCAGTGTTGTAAATATTTATTGTAGTTATCTTGTATTTATGGCAATATATTATTGTTATATTGAAGTGTTCGGCCAAGAGTGAGGGAGTGGGGGATGGAGATTGGAAATGTAATCCAGAAATAATGGAAACATTCAGCAGGTCAGGCAACAATTGTGGGAGCTGTTGTACGTCCAATGAGCACATTGTGGCCCTGATTGTTTACCTGCACCTGATTTTCTCTGTAACTCTAACAGTATTGTGTATTCTGTTTCCCATTTGCACTGCACTGAGGTGCTGATGTAGGCATGATCTTTCAGGACAGGACAGCACACAAATTAAAGCTCCTCACTGTTCCTCAGTACAAGTGAGAATAATAAAGCAATTATCAAAATGGAGAAGCAGGTAAATTGTAAATTCTGCTTGTGGAACTGCAGGGGGAGTGGGGGTGGAGGATGTCTCTGATGGGCTAAAACCGGGGTAACCACGGGGAGAAGGTGCAGACCAGCTCACTGAGTGATTGGGAGCAGTTAGGGAGTGAGAACATTTCTGTCGTGCTTTTCCCTGAGAACAGGTATCTGACCTATTTATAGAGATTTGAAGACGTTGCCAGGAAACTTGATGAATGTAAAGCAATGGATGTTGTCCACATGGACATTAGTAAAACCATTGACAAGCCATTTGCCTCCACACGGTTGATCAAGAAAGTTCAATAGCTTGGCATTCAAGGTAAGGTCCTAAATTCAATGAGATATTGGCTCTGTGGGAGAAGCCAGACATGGTTGTCTCTCTGACTGAAGGCATATGACTGGTGGTGTGCCACAGGGATAGGTTCCTGGCTTGCTGTTGCTTGTCCTCTACGCCAACATTTTGGATCATAATGTGGTTAACTGGAATAGCAACTTTGCAGATAATGCCAAAATTAGAGGTGCAGTGGACTGCACAATCATCTGGAGCAGCTGGAAAAACGGCCTGAAACATGGCAGATGGAAATTGATGAAGACAAGTGCAAGGTGTTGCGCCTCGGGAGGTCAAACCTGGGTAGGACCTGCACGGTGAAAGGTACGACACTGAGGGTGTGGCAGAGGCTTCCGGCAATACTGACCCATAAATCCAACGTATTAAGTACAGGAGTTAGGATGTTATGTTGAAGCTGGGTAAGAGATTGATGATGCTGAATTTGGAGTATTGTGTGCAGTTCTACCTACAGGAAAGATGCCAATAAATGCAGTTAAAATTTACAAACATCTACCAGTACTTGAGGACCTGTGAAAGATTGAAACGGTTAGGATTTTAGTCCCTCGCGCATAAGAGAATGAGGGGATATTTGATAGAAAAATATAAAATGATGAGGGCTATAGTTGGGGTAAGTGCAAGCAGGCTCTTCCACTGAGGTTTGGTGAGACTAGAATTAGAGGCCATGAGGTAAGGGTGAAAAGTGAAATGTTTAAGAGGAACATGAGACGGTGATGAGAATGTGGAACGAGCTGCCAGAGGAATTGGCGGATGCAGGTTCAATTTCAACGCTCCAGAAGTATGGATATGTACATGGATAGCAGGGGTATGGGGTGGGGAGGAGTGGGCAGGTGCAGATCAATGCAATCGGGCAAGTTTGGCATGGACTAGATAGGCCAAAGGACCTGTTTCTATGCTGAAGTACCTATTACTCTGATTCTATAAAAGACACGTGTACCACTTGGGGTCACAAGATAGTGTAGTGATTGGCATAACGCTTTGTAGTAACAGCGATCCAGGTTCAATTCCTACCACTGCCAATAAGGAGTTTGCATGCTCTCCCCATGACCATGTGGGTTTCATCCGGGTGATCCAGTTTCTTCCCACAGACAGTTGGTAGGTTAATTGGTGATTGTAAACAGTCCCGTTATTAGGCTAGGATTAAATCGGGGTATTACTGGGAGGGGTGATTCAAAGCGCCAGAATGGCCCGTTCCGTATCTCAATAAATAAACAAACTCATCAACATTAAAAGTTACACGTAGAGTTGTCAACTGTAAACATCGTTAAAGCTACAAGGAGATTTCACATTGACTTTGTCAACAATAAAAGTTGTTCAAGAAACATGTATAATCATACGCTCAGATCCTTAACAATCATGTATGCAATTCCAATCAACAAACACAAAAAGCAAACTGTACCTCCCTCTGCAATTGGACCCTTGACTCCCTCATCAGGGCACCGCAGTCAGTGTGGATCAGAAAGAACATCTCTACCTCGCTGACACCCAACACTGTCACACCTCAGGGGTGTGTGCTTAGTCCACTGCTCTGCTCTCTCTACACCCATGACTGTGTAGCTAGGCACAGCTCAAATGCCAGCCAGAAATTTGATGATTTCACAACTATTATTGGCAGAGTATCAGATGGTGACAAGGAGGCATTCAGGAGTGAGACAGATCGGCTAGATAAGTGGTGTCACAACAACAACCTTCATTGCTACCATCAAGGAGGACGTTCAGAGCCTAAGGGCACACACCTAAATTTCAGGAACAGCTCCCCCTTCCCCATCAGATTTCTGAATGGACAATCAACCCATGTACACGTCCTCATCATTGCTTTGCTCTCTGTTTGCGCTATTTTTATATATATTCTTATTGCAATTTATAGTATTTTTATTTTTATGTATTGTAATGGACAGCTGCCACAAAATAAGGTCAGATAGGGGCAGATCAACAGAAACTAAGGGGCAGGTTCTCGTTCTGAAGTGAACTATTGGAGGAGTTGGGTTCAGAAGGGGTTAAGTGACACCAGCAGTGAGTGGGTCTCTCCCCTATTCACTGGATCCCATGTACTCTCCCAACCTTTACCCCTATCCCCATGTACAAGACACAAATCAACATGTTACAGATCAATTTTGCTTGTGCATTGTGGTGCCAAAATTTTCTTCGCGCCCTGAAGTATATTGATCACCATGATGTTTCGATGACCTGAATCGTGAGTGACTACAAGCTGTACTCGGGGGGGGGGGGGGGGGGGGGGGCTCTGCTAGGAAGCCTCAAATGTGGGTGAGTCTAGCAGTAGAGCTGGTGCTTCCCCACAGGCAGTGATGGAGATTGGAGGATCTGCCCCATTCCCCAGGTGCACGGCATCATCCCACAGCTGAATACCCTCAGGTAAAGTTCTGGGATCATGACAGTGGGGTTGTACTGTCGGACCCTACCGGACCGTTATTGCCGAAACAGGGACGTTGTGATGAGTCAGGTTGGCGAAGGGGGTCAGATATCAGTACTGGTGACACATCCCGCGAAGGGAGCCAGGCCCAAACAAAACCCACACGTTCATGGGGAGGATGTACAGACCTCGGTGGGAATTGAACCCATGAGCCTGTACGGTAAAGCATTGTGCTACTACTACACTACGGTACCACCCCTGTGTCTTACGCTCTTGTCTCACAGCCTCCCCAGTGGCTACATCTGTGGGAAGTGCACCCAGTAGTTACTTGGGACAGTAGTTTGGAAGGGACTGGGGAATCTACTCAAAATAATGAAGGTACAATCATTCTGTTGTCGTGGGTAATTTCAATAGCTCCAATATAGACTGAGAGCTCCTTAGTGGAAGAGATTAAAGAGGACAGCGTTTGTTAGTTGCATCCAGAAGGATTGATACTGGACCTGGGGTTGTGTAATAAGCCTGGCCAGGTGACAGACTTCCCATTGGAGAATTGTCAGGGAACAGTAACCATGAGTTTTAAGATAGCTATAGATAAAGGCAAGTACAGATCGTGCTATAGTATTAAATTACAACACAGCCAATTACAAGACATTGAGGAAGGAACTAGGGAGAGTCAACTGGGAACAGTAGTCTTTAGGTGAACACATCTGAGGACAGGTATGTGTGGAGGGTGTGTAAAGACCAACTTCACAGAGTACAGGACAGGTATGCTCCATGTACAGAGGATAAGGATACCCAAGTCAGGGAACCTGGGACGTTGTGAGAGACCCATGTGGTAAGTACAGTTCCAACACCATATACAAGTTTGCTGATGACACCAGTGTTGTGGGATCTATCAAAGGGATTGATGAATCTGCATACAGGGAGGAAGCTTGGCTGAGTGGTGTTATAACTACAAGCTCTCACTGAATGTGAACAATGTCAAGGAACTGATTGTAGACTGTTGGAGAGGGAAACCAGAGGTCCATGAACCAGTAATCATCGGAGGATCAGAGTTGGAGCGGGTCAGTAATTTTACATTCCCTGGGTGTCACTATCTCAGAGGACTTGTCCAGGACCCATCATATAAATTTTATTGGGAAAGCACGGAAGTGCTTCTAGTTCCTCGGGAATCTGTGGATGATTGACAAGTCACCTTAGCAAGCTTCTATAGATGTGTGGTGGAAAGTGTGTTAACTGCCTGTTATGGGGGGAAAGTGAACCCAACACACTCTTCACATACAGTAAGAGCAAGAGGGTAGTGACACTGACGGATTAAGGATGCAAACCATGTTTGGAGCTGGAGGCTGTGGGCAAGGTCCTACATGAGAAATTTTCATCAGTATTCGAGAAGCTGCTGTTGTTCGGAACAATCCTGGAAACTATGGACCAATGAGTCTCACGTCAGTGGTAGGCAAACTGCTGGAGGGGGTGCTCAAGCCTCAGCACCCTGACTTTGTGCGACAAATCGTGTCTTGCTCTCTTGGTTCAGCTTTTTGATGAGGTGACAAGGGTGATTGAAGGTGGAACTGTGGATATTGTCTGCGTGACTGTTAGTCATGCATTTGACAAGATTCCCCACAAGATTCTTGTCCAGAAGATTAAGATGCATGGGATCCACAGCGAATTTAGCCATTTGGTCTCATAGAAGTCAGAGTGGTGGCAGGAGACCCATGTGTACTGGTATTCCGTAGGGATCTGTCTGGGTCACACACTGTTGGTGATAATAGAAATATCTTGGAGGAGAATATAACTGGGTGGTTTGTAGACAGCTGACTGGTGTTGTGAACAGTGTACAAGTCTGGTAAAGGGTACAGCGGGATGTAGATCAGTTACAGATACGGGCAATGGATCTACAAATGGTATTTGGAGTTTAATTTGGTCAAGTGTGAGGTGCTGCTCTATGGGAGATCAAAGTGTCCGTTCACCATTAATGGTGAGACCCTTACATTTGGGAAGATGAAACCCGAGTCCAAGTCAGTTGCTCTCTCCACTTTCCACGCAGACTGATAGGGCGGTAAAGTAAAACAAGCTCAGTAACATGTGTCAGTGATTGACAGTTAACCAGCCGAGTAAAGGCAGAATCAGTTTTTAAATCACCCACATATGTCGTGAAATCTGTTAACTTAGCAGCAGCAGTACAATACAGAATAGAGAAAAATTAAAAAATGAATTACAGTAAGTATATATGATATTAAATAGTTAAATTAAAAATAGCTCCAAAGCAGAAATAATAAATGTGAGATAGTATTCATGAGTTCAATGTCCATTCAGAAATCAGAAGGCAGAGGGGAAGACGCTAAGTCTGTGCTTTCAGGCTTCTGTACCTCTAACTGTAGTAGCAATGAGAAGAGGGCACGTCCTGGGTCAGGGGGTGGGTCCTTAATAATGGGCACTGACTTTTTTTAACTACTGCCCCGCCCATCCCACTTCCTAAATCTGATGCTGGCCTGGCTCTGTCCCGGTATCTGCCTTCTGTCCATTCGCTGAAAATGCAGTCAGTTACAGGTAAATTTTGTTTGTATATTCTGGCGCCAATTATTTCGCGCGCTGAATGCAAATTACGATGACGGAACTTGATGACAATGACGCAAATATTATTGTAATTCTCACCAATCAGCGCTCGGCGGAGCTTCATTTAAGAAGCCGCATATATAAAAGTCCCGGGAGTCGGAGTCGGAGGAGAAGGAGGAGGAGGAAGAGTTGGAGAAGGAGAAGGAGAAGGAGAAGGAGAAGGAGAAGGAGAAGGAGAAGGAGAAGGAGAAGGAGAAGGAGAAGGAGAAGGAGAAGGAGAAGGAGAAGGAGAAGGAGAAGGAGACGGAGACGGAGAAGGAGACGGAGGAGACGGAGGAGACGGAGACGGAGTGTTTGAAATGGCTGTCTGCAGCATCCTACAGTCAAATGCCCTCAGGTAGAGGTCCCGGGATCGTGACGGTGGGATTGTTCTTTCATACAACACCAGGCGGCGATTGCAGAAGTGGGGTTCTGGACGGTGACGGGAGCCGCAAATGTCCGTTCCTTAGCGGGAGGGAGAGGGGGGAGAGCGACCGGAACCGGGGCAGGGAGAGAGAGGGGGCCGAGGAGAGCATTATCTGCAAAGTTTGTTGATTACCCACGTTGGTGGGTTGTCAGGCTGCACCGATCAGCACTCGGTTCCAAGTTGGGAAGTGGGATCACAGGAGTCGTATCAAACAGTTGGTGTTCAAACTCGTGTTTGGAAGTCGCATTCAATGTTGAGAAGGCGCAGCTAAAATCAGAAAGCCGTTGATGCAAGAGTCATTGCGTACAGAGAGAATGGGCGTGGGCACGGGCAGGGAGATTCTGTTTGAAGTGCCTGTTTGCCCCTGTTGGGAGTGGGTGGAGGACAGGGAGAGAGCGGCGGCTGTAGAAAGTTCTACCAATCAGTGGGTCACAGGAACTTTCACTGAATTTTGACTAGAAGCGGAAAGGCGGTGTTCTGCACAGCGAGATCGTGTTTGAAATGCCTGTGAGAGCGCGCGGATGTTGCCGACATGGATTTTAGCAAGGTCTGGCCATTAGCATGCACTGCCCCTTTAAATATAATCTCACTAACACCCAATACCGCAGACTTGCCTGCACTGGTTTCCACCGGCCATCGTCTCCAAGCATATTTGCATCCATCTGAGTTCCCAGTACGGATCCCTGCTCAACACCACTGGTCAAATACTTCCAGTCAGAACACATCCCCTCAACCACTACCTTCTGTCTGATGTAGGCAAGCCAGTTCTAAGTCCAAACAGCCGATTCACTCTCCATCCCACAGACCTTAAACTGGATGAGCTTCCATATTACCATATAACAATTACAGCACGGAAACAGGCCATCTCGGCCCTTCTAGTCCGGGCCAAATGCTTACTCTCACCTAGTCCCACTGGCCTGCACTCAGCCCATACCCCTCCATTCCTTTCCTGTCCATATACCTATCCAATTTTATTTTAAATGACAATACCGAACCTGCCTCTACCACTTCTACTGGAAGCTGATTCCACACAGCTACCACTCTCTGAGTAAAGAAATTCCCCCTCGTGTTACCCTTAAACATTTGCCCCCTAACTCTCAACTCATGTCCTCTTGTTTGAATCTCCCCTACTCTCAATGGAAAAAGCCTATCCACGTCAACTCTATCTATCCCCCTCATTATTTTAAATACTTCTATCAAGTCCCCCCTCAACCTTCTGCACTCCAAAGAATAAAGATCTAACTTGTTTAATCTTTCCCTGTAACTTAGGTACTAAAACCCAGGTAACATTCTAGTAAATCTTCTCTGTACTCTCTCTAT
The DNA here is from genome assembly GCF_048418815.1 of Hemitrygon akajei. Lineage (NCBI taxonomy): Eukaryota > Metazoa > Chordata > Chondrichthyes > Myliobatiformes > Dasyatidae > Hemitrygon > Hemitrygon akajei. The sequence goes on along the minus strand of NC_133124.1, from coordinate 176,030,205 downwards.
TTTGTTGACATCTTTCCTATAATTTGGTGACCAGAACTGTACACAATACTCCAAATTCGGCCTTACCAATGCCTTGTACAATTTTAACATTACATTCCAACTCTTATACTCAATGCTCTGATTTATAAAGGTCAGCATACCAAAAGCTTTCTTCACCACCCTATCCACATAAGATTCCACCTTCAGGGAACTATGAACCATTATTCCTAGATCACTCTCTTCTACTGCATTCTTCAATACCCTACCATTTACCATGTATGTCCTATTTTGATTATTCCTACCAAAATGTAGCACCTCACACTTATCAGCATTAAACTCCATCTGCCATCATTCAGCCCACTCTTCTAAATCTCTCTGCAAGCTTTGAAAACCTACTTCATTATCCACAACGCCACCTACCTTAATATCATCTGCATACTTACTAATCCAATTTATCCAGATCATTAATGTATATGACAAACAACATTGGACCCAATACAGATCCCTGAGGCACACCACTAGTCAACGGCCTCCAACCTGACAAACAGATATCCACCACTACTCTCTGGCATATCCCATCCAGCCACTGTTGAATCCATTTTACTACTTCAATATTAATACCTAATGATTGAACCTTCCTAACTAACCTTCCATGCGGAACCTTGTCAAAGGCCTTGCTGAAGTCCATATAGACAACATCCACTGCTTTACCTTCGTCAACTTTCCTCGTAACCTCTTCAAAAAATTCAATAAGATTTGTCAAACATGACCTTCCATGCACAAATCCATGCTGACTATTCCTAATCAGACCCTGTCTATCTAGATATCTCTAACAATACTTTTCACTAATTTACCCACCACTGACGTCAAACTGACAGGCCTATAATTGCTAGATTTACTCTTAGAACCCTTTTTAAACAAAGGAACCACATTAGCAATATGCCAATCCTCCGGCACCATCCCCATTTCTAGTGACATTTGAAATATTTCTGTTAGAGCCCCTGCTATTTCTATACTAACTTCCCTCAAGGTCCTAGGGAATATCCTGTCAGGATCCAGAGATTAATCCACTTTTATATTCCTTAAAAGCGCCAGTACTTCCTCCTCTTTAATTGTCATAGTTTCCATAACTTCCCTACTTGTTTCCCTTACCTTACACAATTCAATATCCTTCTCCTTAGTGAATACTGAAGAAAAGAAATTGTTCAAAATCTCCCCTATCTCTTCTGGCTCCACACATAGCTGTCCACTCTGATTCTCTAAGGGAACAATTTTATCCCTGACTATCCTTTTGCTATTAATATAACTGTAGAAAACCTTTGGATTTATTTTCACCATACTTGCCAAAGCAACCTCGTATCTTCTTTTAGCTTTTCTAATTTCTTAAGATTTTTCTTGCATTCTTTATGTTCCTGGAGCACCTCATTTACTCCATGCTGCCTATATTTATTGTAGTTATCTCTCTTTTTCCTAACCAAGTTTCCAATATCCCTTGAAAACCATGGCTCTCTCAAACTTTTAACCTTGCCTTTCAACCTAACAGGACACAAAGATTTTGTACCCTCAAAATTTAACCTTTAAATGACCTCCATTTCTCTATTACATCCTTCCCATAAAACAAATTGTCCCAATCCACTCCTTCTAAATCCTTTCGCATCTCCTCAAAGTTAGCCTTTCACCAATCAAAAATCTCAACCCTGGGTCCAGTCCTATCCTTCTCCATAATTATATTGAAACTAATGGCATTGTGATCACTGGACCCAGTGCTCCCCAACACATACCTCCGTCACCTCACCTATTTCATTCCCTAACAGAAGATCCAACACTGCCGCTTCTCTAGTCAGTTACTTTCCCATCAGGTACTTTGTCCGAGGCCTTGCTAACATCCATGTCGGCAATATTCACTGTCCAGGCTTCATCAATAACCCTCCACCTCGTCAAAAAACACAACAGAGTCAAAAACACACAACTGGCCCCACATAAGAACAGCCTGACTGACCCTGATTTGGCCATGGTTTTCCATTAAATCCAATCCCAAAGAAACATTTAAAATCAGGCTACTGGCTGGACAGTTCCAGCTGTTCATGACTAAACTCTGACTGCTGTTGACAATTCTAGTCTGAGGTGGGATCAGATTCTGCAGAGTTCACTCCTCACCTCAACCTATCTTTCTCCTCAGGTTCATCGCAATCTGTCTGTTGTTGTTCACGGTCGGATCTGCTGCTCGTAAGTACAACGTAGCATAGAGGGAGACTCTGTGTCCAGGGTTGAGTGAGAGTCATTCTGTATCTGATCGCTGTGATGGGACAGTCTGCAGGGAACTGCATTTCATCTGACCCATGGAGTGGGTGATGGGACATTGTAGAGGGAATTTCACCCTATATCTGGTTCCAGTATGGTATTATGAGGTGGTAGGGGGAGGGAGAGATTCATTGTTGGTCTGACCCTGGGGCTGCGATGGGGCAGTGTATAGGGAACCACTCTATGAAGGGGGGGGGTTGACATCCCTCTGAACCCACTGACCCTGATACTCCTCTCCCGACAGGTGATCACGGCCCTTGTAAGTTCATTCGAAAACCCATCTCCCTCAGCTGTCCCTGCACAATGTCCTGGTCCCAGATCCTGCGGCTTCACAACCTCGGACAGTTCCAGGATAACTGCACCAGAGGCAAAGGCACCGAACTCCGCTGTCAGATCGCCAGGGAAGCCAGGGTGGAAGCTGGTGGTGTCACCCTGAACTACACCCGGGGTATCCCTGGCACCGTCTTCTACGAGATCTACAAGACATCGGGTAAGTGCTGATGGGAGAGGGAGGGTCTAATACTCCAGACTTGGAACAGGCACTTTGGCCCAAAAGACTTGGGGAACTGGGGAGAGCAGCTCAGCACTGAGGTGTACCCATCATGTTCGACAGGTTCGGAGAGTCCCAGACAGGAGACAGTGGCAGACGGGACGTCCACCTCCCCACCGGTGACGAATTCTGAGACTGTGTCCAGCAGTACGAAGAGTTCCAAAAGAGCAGAAATGTGGGACATTAATGTGCTGATGGGAATTCGAGGTGAGGTTTGAATGATTCTCAGAAGTGTGTGGGTCTCTCCCCTCCTCCTGCTCTTTTCCCCGTTGCCGTGCTGGGCAGTTTGACAACAGAGGGCACAGGAGCAGAATAAGGCCATTCAGTCCATTGAGTCTGTGCTGCCATTTGAACAGCCGCTGATTTTTCTCAACCCTGTGCTCCATTTTAAATGTTTCCTCTCATCTTAAACCCCTGTCTCCTTGATTCCACAACTCAGGGTTGGGAAGAATGTATTCACCTTATTTACATCCCTCAAATTTAATGCCCCTCTCTCAGTCTCCAACACTACTGTGAATAAAACCCAAACAAGTTCAGACTCTCTCAATAGCTCAGTCCCTTGAGTCTGGGCAACATCGTCAAATCCCCTCGGCTCTCTCTACAGCTGAATGGCAACTGTCCAATAGCAGGGTGATCAATATTGTAAATCTCCTGATTGCTGAAGGCCAGCGGTCCTGTCTACCTGTGCCACTGCGTACAAAACATGTACTTGACATATAAGGGATGGGTATATTTCTTGATGCAAAATGCAGTGGGACAGGGTGGGAGAATTTGTATTCTGTGTTTGTTCCGTGTACATTGAAACATACAGTGAAATGCATCATTTGTGTTAATGACTAACAGCCGAAGGAGGTGCAAGGGGCAGCCTGTGACTGTCAGCACACATTCTGGTGTCTGCAGTAAATATACAAATCAGTACAGAAGGAGCAACAAACAACATCAGCAAGGACCCCCCCCCCCACCCCCGTTCCATAGATCCCAATTCCCAGTGCACAATGGAATAGATGGAACCGCGCAGTGAGGTGTGGGTGTAAACAGACTATTCCACATCTATACTGTACGTTTCTGGTCGATTTGCTCTGATTACAGTATTTCTCTTCCCCAGTGACGGTGGGACTCTGTGTGCCTGTGGCTCTGCTTCTCTTTCTCTGGTAAGTGACCACATCCATTCCTGGAGAATCTCTATGCCAGAGCTCCCCATTGGTGGCTTCACTGTACCCCTTCCGTTCTTCAGTTCCCCTCCAGCTGTGAATCCCCTCCCCATCTCAGCTCCACTCCCTGCCTGTGTCACCCTGTGATCAGACTCTCCTTATGGCCTTCTGTTCTACATGCAGGTGCAGAATGTGTGGCTCCTGATAAGGTTGGACCAGACAGAACTTTATGGGGTGTCTATGCACAGTGAGATCCCACTATCAGCAGAATTCAGGACCCTTGGCACTTGTACATTCTCCGCTCTTCCACTGCCCGTCAGCGGAAGATACAAACAGTTGAAACTGGTCCAACCAGACTCGACGACAACATCTGTCCCGCCATCACCAAATGTCTCGGACCCAAGAAGATGAACGCGTGATCTGTGTCTTGGTATTTGTGACAATCGTAAACCAGTTACCAACACTCCGGAAATAGGCAGCAGATACGAGGTGCTCCTTAAATGGCAAGGGGAGTTGAGTGATAAATTTGCACTTAGTGGCCACTTCTACCTACACCTGATTAATGCAAATATCCAATCTATCTAACTGATTCCTAAGCTCCGGAACTTGGGTCTCAGCACTCAGATCTGCAGCTGGATCTTCAACTTCCTCACAGACAGGACCCAGGCTGTAAAAATAGGGGACAAGCTCTCCTCTACAATCACTCTGAGCACCGGTGCCCCACAAGGCTATTTACTCAGCCCCCTGCTGTACTCACTGTACACCCACGATTGTGTAGCCAAGTTTCCATCGAACTCAATATATAAGTTTGCTGATGACACCGCAATTGTAGGCCGTATCTTGGGTAATGATGAGTCTGAGTACAAAGAGGAAGTTAAGAACCTGGTGGCATGGTGCGAAGACAATAACCTATCCCTCAATGTCAGCAAGACAAAGGAATTGGTTGTTGACTTCAGAAGGAGTAGCGGACTGCACGACCCCATCTACATCGGTGGTGCTCAGGTGGAACAGGTCAAAAGCTTTAAGTTCCTCGGGGTGAATATCACAAATGACCTGACTTGGTCTAACCAAGCAGAGTCCACTGCCAAGAAGGCCCACCAGTGCCTTTACTTCCTGAGAAAGCTGAAGAAATTTGGCCTGTCCCCTGAAACCCTCACTAATTTTTATAGATGCACCGTAGAAAGCATTCTTCTAGGGTGCATCACAACCTGGTATGGAAGTTGTCCTGTCCAAGACCAGAAGAAGCTGCAGAAGATCGTGAACATAGCCCAGCACATCACACAAACCAATCTTCCATCCTTGCACTCACTTTACACCGCACGCTGTTGGAGCAGTGCTGCCCGGATAATCAAGGACACGGCCCACCCAGCCAACACATTTTTTGTCCCTCTTCCCTCTGGGAGAAGGTTCAGGAGCTTGAAGATTCATACGGCCAGATTTGGGAACAGCTTCTTTCCAACTGTGATCAGACTGCTGAACGGATCCTGACCCGGATCTGGGCTGTACCTTCCAAATATCCGGACCTAACTTGCACTACCTTACTTTCCCTTTTCTATTTTTTAATTATGATTTATAATTTAAATTTTTGTTATATTTACTTCGATTTGTACTTCAGTGAGTGATGAATTTGCACTCAGTGGCCACGTTTACCTACACCTGATGAATGCAAATATCTAATCAGACAATCATTTGGCAGCAACTCAATGCATTAAAGCCTGCAAAATCGATGTTCACAGGTTGATCAGAATAAAGTGGCTGCTGTGGCCTTGTTTGCATTTGGACAAAATAAACATTACAACACCAAGTGTATAATTTCATATTAATTTTAAAGAGAAAATGGTTCTTCAGAGCAACATAGACAAAATGCTGCAGGAACTCGACAGGACAGGCAGGATCTATGGAAAAAAGTACAGTCGGCAGTTTGGGCTGAACCTTTGGTAGAACTGGAGGAAAAAATGATGAGTAGATTTAATAGGTGGAGGAGGAGAGGGAAGCTCACGGTGATAGCTGAAACCAGGATGAGGAGGGATAAAGTAAAGAGCTGGGAAGTTGATTGGGAAAAGAGACACAGGGCTTGAGAAGCTGGTGCAGGGGACAGGGCTTCAGGTTCTTGGATATTTGGGATCTCTTCTAGGGGAGGCATGACCTGTTCAAAAGTGACGGGGCTGCACCTGAACCCGAGGGGAACCAATGTTCTCGCAGTCAGGTGTGTTGGAGTTGCTGCTGAGGATGAAACTAATTTTGGCAGGGGGTTGGAAACCAGTGTAAAGGGAGGATACAGAGTCGGAAAATACAGTCTCAAGGTGTTTAATCTAAATGCGTGTAGTATAAGAAATAAGGTGAATCATCTTGTTGCAGTATTACAGATTATCGGATATGACGTTGTGGCCATCACTGAATCATGGCTGAATGATTATTGTAGTTGGGAGCTGAATGTCCAAGGTCACATGTTGCATCGGAGGGATAGGAAATTAGGCATCAAATTCATAGAAAGATGAGAGGTAGGATTGGAAGAAGTTGAATTTTTGTAGGTTGAGTTAAGAAACTGGAACGGTAAAAGAACCCTGGTGCCAGGCCTCCCAAAAGCAGCGAAGTTGTGGATTACAACGGGAAATAGAGAAGGCATCTCAAAGTGGCAATGTTCCGTCAGTCATGCGAGATTTCAACATGCAGGTCAATTAGGAAAATCAGGTTGGAAATGGATCCCAGGAGAGTGTGTTTGTTGAATGCCTATGAGATGGCTTTTTAAACCAGTTTGTCATTGAGCCTACTAGGGGATCAGCTCTCCTGGATTGAGTGTTATGTAACCAACCGGAGGTGATAAGGGAGCTTAAGATATAAGAGCCCTGAGGAGCACAATATCATTGAGTTAAACTTGAAACTTGACAGTGAGAAAGTAAGGTCTGACAGCAGTATTACTGTGGATTAAGGGAAATCACAGGGGCATGAGAGAGGAGTTGGCCAGAGTAAACTGGAAGATGCTGGCGGGGATGACAGCAGAGCCGCAATGGTGCGAGTTTCTAGGGAAAATCAGGAAGGTGTGGGATAGATGTATTCCAAATACTAAGATATACTCAAATGGCAAAATTGTACAACCGTGGCTGACAAGCGAAGTCAAAGTTAATGTAAAAGCAAAAGAAAGCAAGGGCAGACAACAAAGCAAAAATTAGTGGGAAGATAAAAGATTAGAAAGCTTTCAAAACCGTACAGAGAGCAACTAAAATAATCACTAGGAGGGAAAAGATGAAATATGAAAGCAAGCTAGCAAACTACATCAAGGTGGATAGTAAAAGCTGCTTCAATTAGGTAAAAATGGGAGATGAGAGTGAATATAGGACCACTAGAATATGAGGCTGGAGAAATAATACCGGGGGCTAATGAGATGACAGATGAACTAAATGAGTATTTTCTATTAGTCTTCACTGAAAGACACTAGCGGTGTGCAAATATTGAAGGGTGTGAGGGAAGAGAATTGAGGGCAATTAAAAGGTGCTCGAAAAGCTGAAACACCGAAAGGAACACAAGTCATCTGGACCAGATGAACTGTACCCTGGGGTTCTGAAAGAGGTAACAGTATAGATTGTGGAGGCATCATTGGAGCCTCCCTGCCCTCTATTGTGGACCTGTACTCTTCCAGGTTGAAGAAGAGGGCGGGGAACATCATAAAGGACTCCTCCCATCCTGCGCACGGACTGTCTGATCTGCTTCCGTCTGGTAGGTGCTTCAGATCCCTCCAGACTAAGACTAATAGGCACTGGAGAAGTTTTTTCCCTACTGCGGTCACTTTGCTGAACAGTTAACTGTCGGCTAACTATTACTTGGATTGCACTACCTATATGTATAATCTATATTTTCATTTATATTTATCGTTATTATTGTTATGAGCAGAGAGACAACATCTGCCGGAAGTAAATTCCTTGTATGTGCATAGGTACTTGGCGATTAAAGTCTGATTCTGATTAGTAATGATCTTTTAAGAATCATTAGCCTCTGGCATGGTGCCAGGGGACAGGAATGTTGCAAATGTTACTCCATTCTTCACTGAAAGGAGGAAGCTGCAGAAAGGAAATTATAGACCAGTTACTCCGACCTGAGTGATTGGGAAGATGTTGGAATCAATTTTTAAGGGTGAGGTTATGGAGTACTTGGTGAAACGGGGCAAGATCGGACAAATTCAGCATGGTTTCCTTAAGGGAAAATCTTGCCTAACAAACCTGCTTGTATTCTTTGAGGAGATTACACATAGGCTAGATAAAGGGGATAGAGTGGATGCTGCATATTTGGAATTTCAGAAGGGTTTTGACAAGCTGCCTCACATGAGGCTGCAAGTTAGGAGCATGTAGCATTACAGGAAAGTTTCTGGCATAGTTAGAGCATTGGCCGAATGGTAGGACGCAGTGACTGGGAATAAAAAGGTCCTTTTCTGGTTGGATGCCAGGGACTGGTGGTGTTTCACAGGGATCAGTGATTGGACAGCTTTTTATGCTGTATATCCATGATTTAGAATGTGGAATAGATGGCTTTGTTGCCAAGTTTGCAGATGATATGATGATTGATGGAGGGGCAGAGAGTGTTGAGAAAACAAATGAAATCCAATGTTGGAAAATACATGGTCGCGCACTTTGTTAGTGAAAATAAATGTGAAGCCTATTTTCTGAACAGGGAGAAAATCAAATACCAGAGATGCTAAGGGTCTTGGGAGTCCTTGTGCAGAACACTCTAGAAGTTAACTTGCAGGTGGAGTCAGTGGTGAGGAAGGCAAATGCAATGTTAACATTCATTTCAAGAGGTCGGGAATACAAGAGCAGGGATGTAATGCTGAGGATTTTTGAGGTCTCACTGGTGACTGCTCTGGGTCTGTACTCGCTGGATTTGGAAGGGAAATAGGAGAACATAGAATACAAGAAACAGGAGCAGGAGTAGGCCATCCGGCCCATCGACAAGGCTCGGGAAGTTTGCAGACGATATCGAAACAGGAACTGTACAAAGGGAGCTGCATGTTGTAGGCCGAGCATTGACAAATGGCTTTTAAACCAGATAAACGCAAGGTTACATTTTGGGAGACCAGACAAGGGTAGAACTTGTATAGTGAATGGTACGGCCACTGGGGAGTGCAATGGAGCAGAGGGACCTCCAAGTACGAGTATACTTCACTGAAGGCGGTGTCACACGTAGACAGGGTGGGGAAGGACGCTGCTCTGCATTAGCCAGGGCGCTGAGTATAGGAGTTGGGAGGTTATAATGCAGTTTACATACGACGTTGGTGAGGCCGCTGTTACAGGATTGAGTAGTTTTGCCTCCTGTGTTATCGGACAAATATTTCTTCCCCAGCAAAGGGGGTGAAGTAAAGATGCCATAGGGGCGCAGAGAAAGGAGAGGCACGAATAGTCGCGCGAACTGTCAACAAAACCTCGTTCTGCATTGTTATTTAGAGATTTGAAGCCTTTGCATTGCACTGTTCTGCAAAACAACAAATTTCACCTTCATACAGAAACCTGATTCTGATCCGCAGGCAACAAGCAAAACCCTGCGCCTCATACCATCTCTCTGTCTCTCTCACAACCCCCTTCACCCCCACCCCCTGCCGGCCACCGGGGTCCAGTCTATCTTTCTCACTCACACACGGACATCTCTCCCACACCCACACATGTCGTTCAGTCTCGCAATCCTTCATACTGACTCACTGGAAGTGTCCGACTTGGAACATAAGACAGTCCAATCTGCCTCCACAGACATCGCAGTACCTGCTGATTTCCCGCAGCCTCTCCGCAATCCCTGGATACAGATTCCATCTGTTGTCTCCATTCAGCGAGGGGCTGCGGTCCCGTGTCTTCTCTTCCTGACATCAGATGAACTTTTCCCGCGCTCAGAGTTATTTTCGCGCCATATCAATCCCCGCCCCCCCTACTCGGCCTTCCTATTGGTTCCCCACATAATCCCCGCCCATCATTGGATACGTCATGTCCTACCAATGTTTGCGGAGGGAGGGGTTAGCTCGGTCGCAGAATCGAATTTGTTCGTCTCCCCAAAGCAGTTCCCAGTCCTTTACTCGGGCAATGGGATGGGGATGGTTGCGGGACAGAGATGGATTTGAGGGAGGGAGAGGAGACTGGAAAGCAGCAGGGGGAAGGGATGGCGAACGGGGACTGGACCTAGCGTTCCTGATGAAGGGTCTCGGCCCGAAACGTTGGCTACTCTTTTCTCACGGATGCTGCCTGATCTGCTGAGTTCTTCCACCGTTGTGTAGGTATTCTTCAAAATCTCCAGTCCCAGTAACATCCTAATCTGTCCTGCATCATCTCCAGATTAATTACATTCTTCCTATTGCTGGGTCACCAGAACTCACGGAATTCTCCCAGTACGGTCTCAGCAATGTCTTGGACACTGTCACATGACGTCCCAGCTCCTGTACTCAGTTCCCTGACACATGATTGCCGGTGGGCCAAACACCTTCTTCACCGCCCTGTGTATCTGTGAGACCACTGTTAGTGAGTTACATTCCTCTACCGCTAGATGGCTCTGTTCTACAACTTTCACCAGCGCCGCACAGTTCACGTTATAATTCAGAATCAGGTTTATTTTCATCGGGATGTGTCGTGAAATTTGTTAACTTAGCAGCATCCGTTCAATGCAGTATGTAACTTAGAAGAGGAAGAAAGAATAATTAAAACATTATTAAATAAATAAGAAAATCAGTTACAATATACGTATATTAAATATTCTGCAAAAACTGAAATAATATATATTTAAAAAGTGAGGTCGTGTTCACGGGTCCAATTTAGGAATCGGATAGAGGGAAAGAAGCTGTTCCTGAATCGCTGAGTTTGTGCCTTCTCGCTTCTGTACCTGATGGTAACAGTGAGAGAAGAGCATGCCCTGGGTGCTAAAGGTCCTTGATAATGGTCACTGACACTGCTCCTTGAAGATGTCCTGGGTACTTTGTAGGATAGTACCCAAGATGGAGCCGACTAAATTTACAACACTCTGCAGATTCTTTCGGTCCTGTGCAGTAGCTCACCCACCTTGTCATGGTCCGGTCCGTGAAATCCGCATTCCGGTTCGCGGTCCAATCCAGGTCCCTAATTCCAGAATTTCCCGGTTTCCCCAGATTCTGTTGAGGCAGCTGATTCTTGTTTGGGTTGGCCTCATAAATAGCTTCAGGATTCAGCCTCTGGCTGCTGGATTGTTCCTGTCCATATCTCTTGTCTGTATCCCTTCTCTTCATCTTCCTGCCTGGAGCCTTGCCTCAAGTTGCCTGTGTCTGGAGCCTCGCCTCGACTTGCCTCTGCCTGGAGAATTGCCTCGCCTCGCCCCCCCCCCCAATTTATATTTATTTATTTATTTATTAAATTTCAGAAAATTACAAAGAATAAATGTGATGATAAATAGTGAGAAAAATAATATTAACCCTCCCCCCTCCACTTAACCCTTATCTAAAGAAAGAAAGAAAAAGAGAAAGATTGCCTGGATATTGAGGATCCCCACATGCTCCATGGAGTTCAAAATAATTTTAATATTTATTTTTACTTTCCCCAATTACTTTATAATTTTATCTTCAAAGGACCTGTGTGTTTAATCCTACCTTTTGTAGGTATGAGAGCCAAATTTTCAAAAATATATCATATTCATTTCTTAGATTGTATGTAATTTTTTCAAGTGGAATACAACTATGTATTTCATTATTCCAACAATCTATAGTTAAATATAAATCAGATTTCCAAGTAACTGCGATAACTTTTTTGGCTACTGCCAATGCAATTTTTAGAAATTTTTTCTGATACTTATTCAATTTAAGCTTTGGTATTGTCCCTTCAATGTATCCTAATAAAAATAATACTGGACTATGTGGGAGTTGTACTCCAGTAATTTGTTCCAATAAAAGTCTTAGATTTATCCAAAATGGTTGGATTTTAAAACAAGACCAAGTAGAATGTAAAAAAGTACCAATTTCTTGATTACATCGAAAACATTGGTCAGACATATTTGAATTTAATCTATTTATTTTCTGTGGTGTTATATATAATTGATGTAAAAAATTATACTGTATTAATCTAAGTCGAACATTTATTGTATTTCTCATGCTATCAGAACATAATCTTGACCAGTTTTTTCCATCAATTTTAACATTCAAATCAAATTCCCATTTTTGTCTTGATTTATGAATTCCTGATTTAATTGTCTGTTTTTGAATCAAATTATACATACAAGATGTATTTTTTTAATTTTTCCTTTTCGAATTAATATTTCTATTTCACTAGATTTTGCCATCAACATTGTTTGACCCAGCTTTTCTCGTAAATAAGCCTTTAATTGAAAATAACAGAAAAGAGTGTTATTTGATATTTTATATTTATTTTTAAATTGAGCAAACGACATCAATATACCCCCTTCAAAACAATCACCTATATATTTAATCCCCTTTTGGAACCAATTATGTAGAAGTTTATTAACCATTGTAAAAGGAATAAGCCTATTTTGAATTAAAGTTCTTTTTGCTAATAAAGATTCTTTATCTCATCGTCCATATTTACCTTATTCCATAAATCAATCAAGTGTCTTAATATAGGAGATTCTTTTTTTCCCGTATCCATTTAGATTCCCATTTATATATAAAATCTTCTGGTATATTTTCTCCTATCTTATCTAATTCTATTCTAATCCATGCCGGTTTTTCTTCATCAAAAAAAGACACAATAAATCTAAGTTGATTTGCTTTATAATAATTCTTAAAATTTGGAAGTTGTAATCCTCCTAAATCAAATTTACATGTCAATTTTTCCAATGATATTCTTGACATCTTTCCTTTCCAAAGAAATTTCCTTACATATTTATTCAGTTCTTGAAAAAACTTCTGAGGTAATTGTATTGGTAAAGTTTGAAATAAATATTGCAATCTAGGAAATATATTCATTTTTACAGCATTAACTCTACCTATTAATGTTATTGGTAACATCATCCATTTATCAAGATCCTCTTTTATTTTTTTTTTAATAATGGCAAATAATTTTGTTTATATTTATCCCGTTTATTGACCATCGAAATTGAGTTACTAATCGACATTGATTATAATTTCCTTTGGTAAGGGGTAAAATTTCACTTTTACCCCAATGGGGGGGTAATGTTGTGTTCTTTTTATTCGCAACATTAGTGGGGGGGGTACTTTGTTTTTTTTTCTTATATATTAGTTATCTTTCTTCTATATTTCTTCTTTTTTGCCTGAATGGTTGGGGAGAAACTCATAGCAACATGGAGAATTTTAAAGATTTCCCAAGGTATTATGAATGATTAATTTACTTAATTTTTTAAGTTTTAATGTTAATGGAATTAATGGACCTGTGAAAAGAAAAAGAGTTTTAACATATATTAAGAAAATGAAAGGAGATATAGCTTTTTTACAAGAAACACATTTAACAGAAACAGAACATAAGAAATTAAAGAGGGATTGGGTTGGAAATGTCATTGCAGCTTCATTTAATTCAAAATCGAGAGGAGTTGCAATTTTGGTTAATAAATCTTTACCAATTAAAATACAAAATGTAATAATTGATTCTGGGGGGAGATATGTGATTATACATTGTCAATTTTTTTCAGAATTATGGACTTTTATGAACATTTATGCACCAAATGAAAATGATGCAAAATTCATACAAGAAGTTTTTTTGAACTTGCCTGATGCACATGATAAAATATTAATAGGTGGAGATTTTAATTTTTGTTTAGATCCAGTTTTCGATAGGTCAAGAAAAATTGCTACAAAATCAAAAGTAATAAAACTAACTATCATTAATGAAAGATTTAAACCTGATTGATATATGGAGGAAAATTAATCCAAGAGAAAGAGATTATTCATTTTATTCAAATAGACATAAAACTTACTCAAGGATTGATTTTTTTTTATTATCAAAAAATATTCAAGATAGAGTGAAAAGTGTGGAATATAAAGCAAGAATACTGTCAGATCATTCCCCCTTGATAATGACAATGATAATGATGGATAAGGAGGAATCGATTTATAGATGGAGATTTAATTCAATTTTATTAAAACGTCAAGATTTTTGTGATTTTATGAAAAAACAGATTCAATTTTTTTGGGATACAAATTTACATTCAGTTGAGGATAAAATTGTATTATGGGAAGCGATGAAAGCATATTTAAGGGGTCAGATTATAAGTTATACATCTAAAATTAAGAAGGAATACATGGCAGAAATAGATCAATTGGAAAAAGATATCATAAAGTTAGAAAAAGAATCTCAAAGATATATGACAGAAGAAAAACGAAGAGAAGTTGTTAATAAAAAACTACAATATAATACACTCCAGACATATCGTACAGAAAAAGTAATTCTGAGAAGTAAACAGAAATATTACGAATTAGGTGAAAGATCACATAAAATTCTTGCTTGGCAGTTGAGACTTGCCTCGCCTTGCAAGTGTCTGGAGCCTCTCCCTGTTTGGAACTGCCTCTCCATGTCCATGACTTCGCTAGGTAGGACCCGCCATCTTGCCGCTACCTGGCGTTGCGAACTGTCTCGTCGTGTTCAGCGTTCTGTGTAATGAGTCCCGGCCCTACCTCCTGTACCCAGGGAGGGGTCCCGGCTCTGTGTACTGTGTAATGAGTCCTGGCCCTACGTCCTGTACCCAAGGAGGGGTCCCGGCTTGGTGTTCCATGTTCCTGTCCTCTCTCGACCAAGGCCCTGTGCTCCCGTCATGTCCATGTGACTCACCCAGCCCAGGAGTACCTTGCCCAGACCAGTGCTGGGATTCCCTCGTCCTGTGCTGGGGTTCCCTTGTCCCGTCCAGGAGTCTTTCATCCCGTCCTGTGCCTCTCCTCGTCCTGTAGCCACGTCTTGTCCTCGCCGGGTTCTGGAGTCCGAGCCCGCGTCAAGACCCAGGTTCTGGGTCCTTGTCCAGTCTCTGGCTCGGAGTCCAAGCCCACACTCCTAGTTCCCAGTTCTATGTCCTGGTTCCGCTATCCTCGTCAAGTCCTAGCCCAGGCCTGGAACCCTTGTCTGTGTCATGTCCAGCGTAATTTCTTCCCCACTTTCCTTGCTTCCTTCTCACGCCTAATCCTGTTCCAGGTAGTTCAGTGTCTGTGTCTTGCTTTTGGGTCCACTCCCAATGCCCTCCCTATGAAACAACCCCCCATACCAGACAGTGATGCAGCCTGTCAGAATGCTCTCCACTGTACATTTATTGAAGCTTTTGAGTGTATTTGTTGACATACCAAATCTCTTAAAACTCTTACTGAAGTATAGTCGCTGTCTTGCCTTCTTTATAACTACATCGGTATTGGGATCAGATTGGGTACTCAGATCTTGACACCCTGAAACTTATAACTGCTCACTCTCTCCACTTCTCATCCATCTATGAGGATTGGTTTGTGTTTCTTCGTCTTACCCTTCCTGAAGTCCACAATCAGCTCTTTCGTCTTACTGATGTTGAGTGCCAGGTTGTTGCTGTGACACCACTCCACTAGTTGGCATTTCTCACTCCTGTACGCCCTCTCATCACCACCTGAGATTCTACCAACAATGGTTGTATCATCAGCGAATCTATAGATGGTATTTGAGGCCGTCTCCATGTGTCGCCCTGGGAACAGCCCGGAGATGGGAGAGTCCTCTATCGCGTATCTGCTCGGGATGCACAATGAAACACGACTTTTCACCTTTCTCCAAACCCTCTTCGCAAACCCACGGTCCTCAAAGAGCTGAGCTACCGTCTCTCCCCCATGACAGCCGCACAGTGTGGGAGTGACCCCGGGCTGCCAGCCAGAAGCACAACATTGTACATTTCCAGCGAGTCTCGGCTCATCCAGGCCCGCAGAGCCGACGACAACGCAGCTGGTCAGCCGTCGTTTCCCGGAGTTTCATTCCAGTCCAAGGAACAGATAAAATCGCCAGACCCCCCGCTTGCTGTTGTCTAACACCTCTGTGACAGACGACAGGAAGTTCCGGGAGGTTCTGGTGTTCTGGAACTTCCTTTTTGGTGTGTTCCTTCCATCTCACCGGGTCCTGTTTCCCTTTAAATTCCCAGCGCCCAGTTTTATGTTTCCTCAAGGCATTTTGGCTTCGCAGGGTCCCCAACCTCACAGACCTCTCCACATCAATCACTGCAGACCCTGCCGCCACAAGCACCTCCTGTCAATCCGGATATTGATCTCTGATTGGCAGCAGCTGGTGGTTTCTACAGAACGACAGTTACCGGCGAGCAGGTAAAAGTGGGAGTGACACGCAGATTCAGCGGATCAGATGGAGCTCAGTTTGACTGTGGAGAGTCCGCTGATGAGGAAGCGCCTCTGGAACAGGATGGAGCGGCACTGGGAGTGGAGAGAGAGCCCGTTGGTAAGGGAACGCGTCTGGGCCGTGGTGGGACAGCTCAGTGGCGAGGAGCGGGGAGGGAGTGGGGCTGGACCACGTAGTAAGTGGCTCTGGGCCTGGGGAGGTGCCTCAGGTGGTGACGGACCGGGAAGAAAGTGACTCTTAGACAGACAGAGCATCTGCTGGTGAGGAAGCGCCTCTGTTCAAAGGGGAAGAAGCTGGAAGGTTGAGGAATGGGTCTTCAGGCTTGTGCACCTCCTTCCTGACAGCAGCATCGAGAAGGGGACACGGCCTACATGGTGGGAGCGCCCTGATGATGGATATTGCCTTCCTTTGGCAAACCTTCTGAGGATGTCCGCTGGTGGAAGACTTGTACCTGTGATGAAACTGGCTGAGTACCACCGCTCTCTGTAGCCTCTTGTGTTCCTGTGCACTGGCGTGTCCATACCAGGCCGTGATACAACCAGTCAGAATGCTTTCCAACATGCATACAGTTGCAAGAAAATGTGTGCGCCCTTTGCAATTGCCTGGTTTTCTGCATTAATTACTCATAAAATGTGGTCTGATCTTCATCTGGGTCACAATAATAGACAAACACAATCTGCCTAAACTATTAACACACGAACAATTGTACTTTCCATGTCTTTATTGAACACATTTTTAAATCATTCACAGTCCAGGCTGGGAAATGTATGAACCCTTGTATTTAATAACTGGAAAAACCTGCTTCAGCAGCAATAACCTCCACCAGTTGTTTCCTGTAGCTGCTGATCAGACTTGCACAATGAGGAACAGGTGTTTTAGACAATTGCTCCATACAAAACTGTTTCAGTTCATCAATATTTCTGGGATGCTTTGTGTGATCAGCCCTCTTCAGGTCGTGCCACAGCACCCCAATTGGGTTAAGGTCTGGACTCTGACTTGGCCCTTCCAAAACACAATTTTTCTTCTTTTTAAACCATTTATTCCTGTGTTTTGGATCATTGTCTTGTTGCATTGTCCAACTTTAAACCTTTCCTCATTATTTAAAAAAAGCACTACGAGGTACACCCTCCACCCCTCTTCGCTCCAAAGAAAACACTCCCATTCTGTTATAGGTAACTCAACCCCTCCAGTCCTGGTAACACCCTCATGAATATTTCCTACATCATCTCCAGATTAATAATATCCTTCCTATTGCTGGGTCACCAGAACTCACGCAATTCTCCCAGTACGGTCTCAGCAATGTCTTGTACAACTGTAACATGACGTCCCAACTCCTGTACTCAGTTCCCTGACACATGATTGCCGGTGGGCCAAACACCTTCTTCACCGCCCTGTTTATCTGTGTGACCACTGTTAGTGAATTACATTTCTCTACCGTTAGATGTCTCTTTCTAAAGCACTACACAGTTCACACTTTAATATATAACCATATAAACATATAACAATATAGCACGGGAACAGGCCATCTCGGCCCTTATAGTCCGTGCCGAACGCTTACTCTCACCCCGTCCCACCTACCTGCACTCAGCCCATAACCCTCCATTCCTTTTCTGATCAAATGCCTATTCAATTTTTTTAATGACAAAATCGAACCTGCCTCTACCATTTCTACCTGAAACCCATTCCACACAGCCATCACTCCCTGAGCCTGAAGTTCCTCCTCGTGCTACCCCTAAACTTTTTCCCCTCTTGCCATATCCTTCGATGCCCTGACCGATCATGAACTGATCAACTTCCACCTTAAATACACAGACTTGGCTTCCACCGCAGTCTGTGGCAAAGCATTCCACAGATTTACTACTCTGGCTAAAAAAAATCCTCTGTTCTAAAGGGTCACCCTTCAGTTTTGAAGCTGTGCCCTCTCGTTCTGGATACCGTCACCACAGGAAACATCCTCTCCACATCCACCCAATCTAGTCCTTTCAACATTCGATAGGTTTCAATGAGATCCCCCGCATTTTTCTAAATTCCAGTGAGCACAGGCCCAAAGATGACAAACGCTCCTCATATGTTAACCCCTTCAGTCATGGAATAATCCTTGTGAACCTCCTCTGGAGTCTCGCCAATGACAACTCATCCCTTCCGAGATCAGGGGCCTGAAACTGTCGACAATACAGCAAGTGCGGCCTGACTAGCGTCTTATAAAGGCTCAGCATTGTCTACTTGATATTTGGCCTTGTTTCAAACTCCAATTCTCCAGCTGTGTGTGGAACGATTTAAATTTCAAAAATAAACCTTATTCACAATAAAATGTATGTTAAACAAATTTCGTGTCATTTGGTCAATCCAGTAGTTTGAACCATAGCACCATTACCACTGACGATGAGCGGCCACTTTATCAGGAACCCCCTGTACCTAATAAAGTGGCCGCTGACTGTCTGCTCGTGACCTGCGTCACCCACTGCAAGTTTCGATGTGCCGGGAATTTAGCACACACTGTTGTATCGCGTGATTATCTGAGTTACTGTCCCCAACCCGTCAGCATGAACCAGTCTGCCCTCTCATTAACAAGGCGATTTCTCCAATAGAACCGCCATTTACTGGATGTTTTGTGTTTCTCGCACCATTGTCTGTGTGGGTGGGGCAGAATGGGGAGGGTGGAAGAAGTCGGGAGGGGTGAAGGAAGGCTTTGGAGCGATGAGGAATTGGGGGAAGAGGGTCGATGAAAGGGAAGCCGTGTCCGTTGTGCCCCGTCCCTTTCTCACTCCTTGCCGCTCATTCCGTGACTTTGCCTCTTCAAGGCTGCTCCCTCGGTCCGCTTCAGGGCGGCCATTCCACCCGCCCCCGACTTCCGATGGAACAGTGTTATGAGTTTCCGGATGGTCAGATTCAGTCCGGCCCCCGGACTGGAAGTCAGACGCGATAGGAGAACTGACTTTCGCTGCCGCTGCTCCTCTCGTGTCGGGCGTCCGGGGCGCCAGCGCTCGACCCCAACGGGGAAGCAGTTACAATGGGATCGGCTGCTCCCAAACGAAGAGGAGAGCGCGCCTGGCGGGGAAGGGAGCAACAGGTCGGAGGCGGTGACTGAACTC
This sequence comes from Hemitrygon akajei, assembly GCF_048418815.1. Lineage (NCBI taxonomy): Eukaryota > Metazoa > Chordata > Chondrichthyes > Myliobatiformes > Dasyatidae > Hemitrygon > Hemitrygon akajei. The sequence continues at coordinate 176,010,887 of NC_133124.1, read as the reverse complement.
AGTGGCCAGCCTATGAGAAGGGGGCAGGTGAGGAGGTGATGGCGGCCTGGATCTCTATGAGTATCTGCTTGTCTCTCTGTCTCCATTAACCCTAACCACTTCTTTCTGTCTCCCCACATCTCCATGCTCCCATCTCCCTCCCTCTTTCTCCTCATAGCTCTCGCTCTTGCTCTTCCGCTCTCTCCGTTTCTTGTCTCCCTCATCTGAATCACAAAGTTGGCGATTCTCGGTGGAAATCAGTTTGAAGTCCTCGGCTGATGAACCACTGCGGGAGGGGCGGTGAGGAGATAGGGCAAGTGAGGGATCTCACGACCAGTGAGGTAACTGGTCCAGAAAGAGGATCCAGTTCCCGTTTGTATAATTGGCCAGCCATCTGCCGCTGCCCGGGATCAATAAGTGCCGGTGAGACCCCGGTAGCGGTGAAGCAATTCGGGTGGGAGTGTTGTCAGAGTCCGTACCACACAGAGTTACAGCGGAACGGAACTGGCCTGCCAGTGCGGTCTGTGAATTAGTTAAAGCGAAACAGAGGAGAGCTGAACAAGAGGTGAACAGGATGTGGTGTACATGATACCAGGCGGAGGTGGGGGATGTGAGCAGTGAATAGGGGTTCAGGGAAATCGAGGGAGCAGAGAGAGAGGGGCAGTGTGAGGAGGAGAGAAGTGAAGAGGAGGGGGAATGGGGTGAGGAATAGACAGGGAGAGACATAAGGAGGGAGTGTGGGCTGGAAAAATATCTTGGGGTATTAGGAGGGAGAATGCCCGGGATGGGAAACGAAAGAGAAGAACAGGGGGCAGAAAAATGAAAGAAAGAGAGAGAGAGAGAGAGAAAAGAAACGTAGATTGGAAAGGGACAGGTTAAGGAAGGTCTATGGAGGATGCGATCTCAAAGACTCTTCACACGGCCTCAGATCACGTGGACAATAAACATAGCCATGACAGGGTGCTTTTTCTTGACCACAGCTCAGCTTTGAATACAATCTTTCCTCAGTTCTGATCAAAAAGCTCCAGAACCGGGGCCTCTGTACCTCCCTCTGCAACTGGATCCTCGACTTACCAAGCTGGAGACCACAGCCTGTGTGGATCGGAAATAACATCTCCACTTCGCTGACAACACCGGCGCCCCTCCGGGATGTGTGCTTAGCCCACTGCTCTACTCCCTCTACACCCTCGACTGTGTGGCCAGGCACAGCTGAAATGCCATCTATACATTTGCAGATTATTATACAACTGTTGTTAGCAGAATCGCAGATGGTGACGCGAGGGCGTACAGGAGCGAGATGTATCAGCTAGTTGTGTCGCGTCACAGCAACAACCTTGCACTCAATCTCAGAACTGATTGTAGACTTCAGAAAAGGTAAGACGAGGGGACACACATCAGTCCTGACAGAGGGATCAGAAGTAGAAAGAGTAAACAATTTCAAGTTCCTGGGTGTCAATATCTCTGAGGATCTAGACTGGGCCCAGCATATCGATGCAACGGCAAAGAAGACGCGGCGGTCTGAATATTTCATTCGGAGTTTGATGAGATTTGGTAAGTCACCAAAGACAGGGAATTTTGTTCAGATATACATGGAGAACATTCTCACTGGCTGCATCACCGTCTGGTATGGGGGTGGGGGTTGCTACTGCACAGGAACGACACAAGCAGCAGAGAGTTGTTCAGTTAGTCAGCTCCATCATGAGCCCAGCCTGTGTAGTATCCAGGACACCTTCACGGAGTGATGATTCAAAAGTTGTCATCTATCATTAAGCTGAAGCCTAGTTCTCATTGCCGCCACGATGAAGAAAGTACAGAAGCGTGAAGACGCACACTGAACGTCAATGTCGGCGATATCGGTATCGTATTTACTGCCTTGCATTTAACCTGTCGTATTGAGACTAGCCCATTGGACGCAGTTAGAGAGAGGGTGTGTGTGTATAAACGGATAGGGATGAAATGGTGGAGGTGTGAGGGGAAGAGGGAGCTGGGAGGACTGTGTGGTAAATGGAGCCGGCGTGTTTGGCGGTGAGTGTAATGTCATGGCTATGGATGGAAGGTTTGGGTGGGGGATCACGGGGAGAGTTGGGGACGGGTACTGGGCAGAGTTTGCCAGTCTTTGGGCTGTGTCCGCAGCTCCCTGAATGAGACAACGTGTGCATATTGTAGTTGAAACATGTAACTGGTAACTTGGTTTATTATTGTCACAGTGAAAAACTTTGTTCTGCACGTCCATCCAGATCATTTCACTACAGCAAGGTACTGCGTCCCTTCGGCCCAGCAAGACTGTGCTAAATATCTTTTTGCGCCCTCAGAGCTGTTTTCATTGAAAATACTTTGACTGGGCGATGAGGGCGCAGCTTCGGAAACTGATCTTGCTCCTGCTACTGGGTAAGAACTTCTCTTACTGCTCGGAACACGTGTGTGTGTGTGTGTGTGTGTGTGTGTGTGTGTGTGTGTGTGTGTGTGTGTGTGTGTGTGTGTGTGTGTGTGTGTGTGTGTGTGTGTGTGTGTGTGTGTGTGTGTGTGTGTGTGTGTGTGTGTGTGAGAGAGAGAGAGAGAGAGTAAAAGATGGAGCAAATGACAGAAAGAGTCTGTGTCTGTGGGGCCTCACTACATTCCCTCCCTCTCTGAGATACAGACGCACCCTCACCATTCTCCCTCCCTCACTGTGTTACAGACAGCTCCCTCGCCACCCTCTCCGTGTCCCAGTGGCCTCAGAGGTTGGAGGTCCCGAGTGGCTCCAACGTGACGCTGCACTGCGAAGTTCCGGGGCTGACGGAACCCCGGGTGATAATCTACCCCTACTGGGTGATCGGCGGGACGGGGGAGGGGGAAGAGGAACGTGTCGTCTACCCGCCCCCAGAGGAATCCCGGCAGGACGCCGCCCTACCTCAGAGTGAGATCGGCACGGGACTCTCCCTCCAACTCCGGCACCTCCGCCCGAGCCACTCCAACACCTACCGCTGCCTTGCGTCCGTTCATCTTCCCGACCGGCATCTGCTGCTCCGAGGGAACGGGACCGTGCTCCTGGTACGAGGTGAGTCTCCGGTCCCACTCCCCTCGCTCACCGGTAGCTGCCCGCGGATTCCAGCTTCCCTACTGGGATACGATCCCATTTCCTGTCCAGTTTTAATATATAATTTTCCTGACTGCTGGGTTAGATCCCAGTCTCTAACCGGCTCATGGGCAGTACATCTCTGTATATCTTTGGATGAATTGTGCAAGTCTGAGGGGATGAGGGAGCTGGAGAATCGCGGTGGGAGAGAGGGAGGGGGGACGCCTGAGGAGGGGCGGGAAGGGAAATGTCATGGACACGGGTTGAATGGGAGGAAGGACATGGGGCGAAGTGGAAGGGTTAGGCAGAGTTTGCCCGATTTTGGGCTGTGTTTGCCTAACGATAATTGTTTGAAATTTCGTTCCGTGTTCTTTACTGATTCAGCAATGGGCATTCGGGTCTGTATTGACAAACAAAGGGGACAACTGTACACGTGTTAAACTACAACAATTTGTTTTATTAGTGTTGTATAACCATGCAATACAAAAAGGAAAACGAAGGGTTAAGGATGTAGCGAAAACAAAACACTTCCCATCCACTGAACGAGCTGATCTGCAGATGCCGGAAGGAATCACAGATCCCACAAACTTCCATCTCTCTCACTGGACGTATTTGTCTCTATCTCCCCCAACTCTTATCATTATCACTGGTCGTAACGTGGTCTGATAGAAAATTCTCCCGACTTACACAAAGATTTACCCATACTTACACCATTCGATATCCTTCAAAGCTCTAACACAACTCTCACGCTAGAACTCTCCCTAAGGGGTCACAATTTTGTACCTGGACAAAGGCCTCGCATTCCCGACACAAACTTGTATCAATCAGGATCTACTCTCCAGGCTGGAGACTTGTACTCATTCTACTTTCTCAAATCCGTTCCACTCCGGGTTAACACTATGTTGCTGGCAGACTTCCTTTTTTATTTTAGCACATACCAAGAACGAATAATGTTTAACTCTTTCCTTACAGTCTGATAACAATCCACATTTAATCTCTGCCCTCCATTCCTCTTCCTGTGTACAGACAGTCCTTCACTATTTTCTCCCTCCCTCAAAGTGTTACAGACGCACCCTATCTAATCTCTCTACCTATTTGCATGTGTTACAGATGCTCCCTCATTATTCTCCCTCCCTCCTTGTATTACAGACCCTCCCTCACAACTCCCTCTCTACATGTGTTAGACGATTACTCGTCATTCTCCATCCGTCACTGTATTACAGAAACTCACTCATCCACCTCTCTCTCTCCTTCCCTCTATGTGTTACAGACGCACCCTCACCATTCTCCCTCCCTCACGGTGTTACAGACAGCTCCCTCGCCACCCTCTACGTGTCCCAGTGGCCTCAGCGGTTGGAGGTCCCGAGTGGCTCCAACGTGACGCTGCACTGCGAAGTTCTGGGGCTGACGGAGCCCCGGACGATAATCTACCCCTATTGGGTGATCGGCGGGACGGGGGAGGAGGAAGAGGGACGTGTCGTCTACCCGCCCCCCGAGGGATCCCGGCAGGAAGCCGCCCTACCTCAGAGTGAGATCGGCACGGGACTCTCCCTCCAACTCCGGCACCTCCGCCCGAGCCACTCCAACACCTACCGCTGCCTGGCGTCCGTTCATCTTCCCGACCGGCAGCTGCTGCTCCGAGGGAACGGGACCGTGCTCCTGGTACGAGGTGAGTCTCCGGTATCTCTCCCCTCGTTCTCTTTCCACCGCCGCTTCCCTGATTCCTGCTGGGATTGGACCGCATGTCCAGTTCTGTTATTTCATATATATTATCCCGCTGAACGCTCGGATTAGATCCCAGCCTGTAACCCACTCCCAGCAATGTTATTCTATACATAAACCCCTGAACCCTCGGAATACATCCCATCCCTAGCTCGCCTCGGTGAACCGTCTCACTCTGAACTCCGATTTACTCTCAGGTTCTCCCCGGGAGCCACTGCCTCTTTACATCCTGCTCGGCCTGAAGGCGCTCGCACTGCTAGTCCTGACCACCGCGTACCGGCTCCCAAAGAGCAAGAGCGAACCAGCGCACCCAGTTTAGTTCCGTAAAGTGCGGACTCTGAAGCGACGGAGACAGTGGAGAAAAGGCCCGATCACTGCTGGCGGACCCAGGACTCTTCCTTAGTCCGTCCTCCTGCGGCCTGGACTGTGCCAATCACCAACTTTCTCCCACCGACATCTCACTGTCAGGAGAGAGCAACAGATTCCCGACAGAGCAAAGGACGTCCTTCATCGAGCCGATGATCTTCCAGCAGTACTTGTTGCCTGTCTGTGTTTGATCAGGAAATAGTCTGTTTCTCAGAGAATCCTTCGTTTCACAGTTGATGGGGATGAACCGGTACACAGACCCTTGCTTCTGTCTCCACACCCTCCGAGCGAATCCACGGTCTGCGAGGAGGTGGTGACCGTCTGTTCTCGTTCACAGCCGTTCCGAAGGTAACGTGTGGTGCTCACGATGGAGGAAGATTCTTACCGGGAGGGACACTTTCACCGCCAGCCTAGCGATGTCTTTGTGCTTGTTACTGCGATCTGGCGATGAGGCGTTCTGCCGTTTGCTCAGCGATTCACCCCACAGCCGCTGTCCCGCAGTGTCTGCAGAAAGTTCCGCGCAAACTACTGCCCGATGGATTTGTGGTGAGATGTGTTGGCTTAGAAGGATTCCCAAAGGTTTGTCAACGTTTTTATAGTTGAAGAATATCTTTATTCATAATTTAAAAAAACACAAGAACAAGCGGCCTTTCATTCTTAAATTCATAGTCAAAGCTTTCATTAGTGTTCGATTCCATTCCTTAACACCAATAGGATCGTTGTCACTCACGTACACTACTACAATAATTGAGGGGCTTCTTCACCCAACCCGGCCCCTCCCTCTCCAGTAGTGAAGGAACACTGCACTGGGCCCCTTCCTCACCGAGCCCTGCGGTGCCCGAGCCAAGCTTCAGCGCCTCCCTCAGCACGGTCTCTTGTCGCCAGTCGGCGGCTCCCATCCACGGACATCTCGATGACCAGTCGGGTCCGGGCGGACCAAATGGCGCCTTTCACCGAGTTGATGATCTGCCAGCTGCGCTTGGTGTCCGTCTCCTTGTGTGTCCCTGCGAACAGCCCGGCGATGGGAGAGTCCTCTGTCACGCAACTGCTGGGGATGAACAATGAAACACGACTTCTCACCTTTCTCCAGACCTCTCCACATCATTCAATGCAGACCCTGCCGGCACAAACACCTCCGTCAATCAATGCACTGGGGTCTGTCTGATACACCCATCTGATTGGCTATACACCTGTGATTGACAGCAACTGGTTCGTTCCTTGAGAAGTACAGTTACCGGCGAGCTCCGCGCCGTGTTCAGTATAAAAGGGCCTGTACAGGCCGTGGTGGGGAAAGTAGTGAAGGTTACGACAAAGGTTTATGGGTGGTCGTATTCTGATAGGATCACAGCGGTATTAAACTTGGAGGTAATTGGGAAACGATTAAAAATGGTGGTTGATGGGGGACAGATTCCTAGGGCTAATAACATTTCAATATTAATTAAAGAAGGATGTTCAGATTGTTACTGAAATAGTGAAGACTGAGTTACCGGCTTGCTCACTTGCTGCAATTCATAATCAAGATAATTGAAGTGAAGAGGCTAAACAAGATAGAGATAAGATTCTAAGTGAATACCCTGATGTGTTGGAAGTTAGCTGTAGCAATGATAGTATTAGAGATGTGGAGTTTTCTTTGAGTGAATTTATGAAAGCTATATTCAGACGGCTAAAGAATGGGACTCCACAAGGCAGTATTTGTAGCCCTTTATTGTTTAGTCACATTTTGTCCAAAATAGGCACTTTTGGTGGGAAAATCACTTTTTGCAGATGAAGGGAAAATTCAATTTAACTGTATGTAGAATGCAATTAGCAATTAATAAGTTCGAACAGTGGGCAAATAGATAGGGTTTTAAGCTTTCAGTAGGTAAACCACAACTTATACGTTTTACAAAGAGGATCAATAGACCAGGACGTGTGTGTGTGTGTGTGTGTGTGTGTGTGTGTGTGTGTGTGTGTGTGTGTGTGTGTGTGTGTGTGTGTGTGTGTGTGTGTGTGTGTGTGTGTGTGTGTGTGTGTGTGTGTGTGTGTGTGTAATACAGAAAGTGACGGAATGAGTCAGACAGAGGGTGTGTGTGTGTAATACAGAAAGTGACGGAATGAGTCAGACAGAGGGGTGTGTCAATTTGAAATTGGCAAACTCTTGAAGAAGTGTCAGTGATTTCTTGGCATGTGTCTGGATAATAAGCTGGCATTGAAGCAACATATCAGTAAGATAATTGACAAATGTAAAAGGGCATGTGGGTATTTTTGGGATGCTACCCGAAAATGTCTGTTGACTTTATATATTTGTTTGATTATATCGGTACTGGATTATGCCTGTGTGGCTTATGGATCAGCTTCATCTTCAAATTTAAAATGTTTGGATGTGATACATGCTCAGGCTTTAAGACTGTGTTGTGGTGCAGTAAAGCATTTCTTGTTTCAGCTTTACTGGTTGAAATGGGACAATTACCCTTATGGTTGTGGAGAATGAAGTTGTTGTTAAAATACTGGGTTAACTTGAGGGAGCAGAGGAATGATCACCCTGATAAATGTTTGTTGGAAGAAAATTGGGAACATCACGAGAAGAGTGTTTTTATTTCTGGGTGGCTGGGTTCTCATCACGTTAGGAATATGGGTTTGCTAGATTATGTAATTTGTCCCACTGTTGCTGTTTCGTTAACCCACCATGATCTTTTCCAATGCCTTTAGTTGATTTTAGGTTGCATGATTTAATGAAATACAAGGATCCTGATATGCCCAAGATTCTGTTGGTTCATCAGTATGTTAATGCAAATTATTGTGATATGTTAGCCATTTTTACTGATTGATCAAAAGATAATTTAACAGGGAATGTTGGTGTGGCTGTGTTTGTGCCTGAATTACAATAAAGTAACAATAAAGAAATGCCTTACTAACTATTTATCAGTGTATAATGCAGAACTGATTGCCATCGTTTTGAGCTTATAGTGGATGGAGGAAATCTGTCCTTGCAAAGTTATAATTTGTTCAGATTCTTTTTTCGATTTGACTAGTCTTAACACAGGTTGTTCTCGCAGCAGCTTTGATTCAAGTAGCTGTTTCTGTGACCAAATTGCGGACATCAGGTGGCATGTCACTGTAACTTGGAGGGTGAATGCCCCAATTGGGGGGGGGGGGGCAGAACAGATCTATATAAGGGACTGATAAATCACAGTCCTCCCCATCCGCTGAACGGTACTTACTGGGTATGTGGTTACCAGACCTACCCCTGGCTGCTGTACATGTTCCCAGAATATGAAGGATAGTGGAGAGTGTTGTGGCACGGGAAGGGCTGCAGTTATCTTGCCTACTTGGTCCTCCACATGCCATACTTGGACGCACTACCTCACCACCATCTGGTCTGTGGCAACAGACATCCATAACAGAGGCCGAGCGATTCTGGATGATTACCTTTCCGGGATATGGGACTGCAAGCCTGTCCTGGGAATTGATTAATATGGCATTGGATTTGTAGAGAATGACGAATGAAACTATACTTGCCTTTGGTCACATCGAATAAGCATTAACCAAGTTGATGGCAGAACCGATGGCTTGGGATTCTGTTCTTTCAGAGAAAGGGGTCACCTGCGTTGCTGTACTTACAAACTTGAACAATCAGAAAATAGAACTAACTTGGCATACCACATCGGAGAAGCTACCAAAGAGATTAGGAAAGAGCGGGATTAATATCACAACTATTACACTCCGGGTGGTGGGACTTTCAGGACACTGGGAGATGGTGGGCAACCATTCTGTGTTCTAGTATAACTATCGGAATTATAGAAATGGCTGGTATTCTTTTATAATTATCGTGTGAAATAACAGGATGAACGAAAGGAATGGGCACTCATTGAGGTGGATGGATGAAAGGGGAATTTTGGGGTTGGGCTTTGAAATGGCATATTTTCAATTACTATTTGGTGAAATATAGTGTTCTCATAAAATGACAAAAAGGAGGTGATCTGGAAATATACTTTACTTGTCATAACAAAATGGAACCTGAATTGTACCAGAGTGCTTTGCGACATTATGCATATGAATCAAAATCCCGAGTCCCAAAGATGAAGAAGTATTCTAAAGCGAGGACGAGGGAACCGTAGCTGAGAAGGGGGCTTTTAATAGAGCAACAATTAGTGGGAAATTAGATAATTGGGAAGCTTTAAAAACCAACAGAAGGCAGCAAAAAAAAAACATGGGTTCTGAGCAAGATGAAATATGAAGGGAAGCTAGCCAATAATATGTAAGAGGGTACAAACTGTTTTTCCCAATATACAAGAGAGGTGAGAGTTAATATCAGATGTTGGAAAATGTCACTGGAGAGGTAGTAATGGGGACAAAATATGGTGGAAGAACTAAACAGTATTTTCCTTCATTCTTCGCTTTAGAAGACAATAGCAGAATGCCAGAAATGCGAGAGTGTCAGGGGGCAGAATGAGTGACGTTGCCATTACGAGGGAGGTGGTGTTTGGGGATCTGACAGGTCTGAAAGTAGAAAGGTCACCTGCACCCGGATGGACTACCAACACTCCAGGATTCTGAACGAGGCTGTGAAGAGACTGTGGAGGCATTTCAAGAATCACTACATTCTGGAACGGGTCCTCGGGACTGATGTCACTCCACTACTTAAGAAGGGATAGAGGCAGAAGAAAGGAAATTGTAGGCCATTTAGCCTGCTTTAGTAGTTGGGAAGATGTTGGACTCCATTACTAAGGATGAGCTTCAGGGTACTTGGATCCACATGATTAAATAGGCCAAAATCTGCATCACTTCCATCAGAGGAAACCTTGCCTACAAATCCATTGGAATTCCTTGAGGAGATGACTGACGGTATAGATAAAGGAGAGTCAATCCATATTGTTTATTTGGATTTTCAGAAGGCCTTTGACAAGATGTTGCACATGAGACAGTTTAACAAGTTAAGAGCCCATGGTATTACAGGAAGGATACTTGCTTGGATAGGAGATTGGATACATGGCAGGAAGGAAAGAGTGGGAATAAAGGGGCTGACTGTCTAGATTGTCCGTCTGGCGAATGGCATCATTCCACAGCGATATACCCTTAGGTCTCTCTCTCGTCCAGAAGACTAAGATTAGATTAGATTATGAGGACACTCACTCCTCGTTTATTGTCATTTACAAATGCATACATGCATTAAAAACTGATACAATGTTCCTCCGGAGTGATATCACAAAATAAAAAAAGGACAAACCAAGACCCACACTGACAAAACCACATAATTACAGCAGATAGTTACAACAGTGCAAAACAATACCGTAATTCGATAAACGCAGACCATGGATGCGGTTTAAAAGTCTCAGGTCCCGCTCGACTCCAATCGTCCCGATATCAGGTAGCAAACGGGAAACTCTCCCTGCCATAAACCTCCAGGCTCTGACAATTAATGCCTCGGAAGCTCCCGACGACAGCAGATTCGAGTCCGTCCGAAAACTTCGAGCCTCCGACCAGCCTCCGGAGCGCCACCCTCTGCCGAGCGCCTTCGACCTCGTCACGGCCGCCGAAACAAGCAAAGCCGAGGTCTCAGAGGCCTTCTCCTCCGGAGATTCCGGACCGCACAGTAGCAGCGGTAGCGAAGCGGGCATTTCAGAAGTTTCTCCAGATGTCCCTCCACGCTATCATGTCTGCCTCCAACAAATCAGGATTGTGCACGGATCCCCTACTTAACACGGAACAGATATCCATTCGTCGGAGAGGCCGTGCGCGCTGGGTCGCGCCGTCATTTTCTCCGCCTTTAAGATGCATCACAGTGAATTTAGCCATTTGGTCTCATAGAAGTTAGAGTGGTGGCAGGAGACCCATGTGTACCGGTATTCCGTAGGGACCTGTCTGGGTCACACACTGTTGGTGATAATAGAAATATCTTGGAGGAGAATATAACTGGGTGGTTTGTAGACAGCTGACTGGTGTTGTGAACAGTGTACAAGTCTGGTAAAGGATAGAGCGGGATGTAGATACGGGTAGAGAAATGGCATATGGAGACCACTTTCCAGATGATTGATAGGGCGGTAAAGAAGGCAAAGTTAAACAAGCTCAGTAAAATGTGTCAGTGATTGAAAACTAACGAGGAGAGTAAAGTCAGAATCAGGATCAGTTTTAAATTCACCCGCATCCGTCGTGAAATCTGTTAACTTCGCAGCAGAAGTACAAAGTAATACATGTTAAAATATAGAAAAATAAATAAATTAAAGCGACTTCATATATGCATATTGAATATTTACATTTATAAAAAAGCACAAAAACAGAAATAATAAAATTGCATGGGTTCAAAGTCAATTTAGAAATCAGATGGCAGAGGTGAGAAGCAATCCCCGGATTTGTTAAGTGCGGGTCATCAGGTCATCGGTCAATCATGGAAAACCCTGAACATCCTCTACATAGCACCATCCAGAGACAGAGAAGCAGCTTCAGTGACGGGTTGCTATCGATGCAATGCTCCTCAGACAGGATGAAGAGATCATTACTCCCCAATGTCATTCGGCTTTACAATTCAACCGCCAGGGGTAAAATATGTTAAAGTGCCGAGGTCAGGACTGAGCTTAAGTTACCATTCAATGTATTTTAGTAAACTATTTAAGAACCTTTTAAAAGCTATTTATTAATGCTTTTTTTGAGAGGGTGATTTTAGATGCATATATTTATACTGAGTTAAGTATTGTATGTAATTAGTTTTTGATACAATAAGTGTATGGGACATTGGAAAAATGTTGAATTTCCCCATGGGGATGAATAAAGTATCTATCTGTCTATCTATCTCTATCTATTGGCAACGATTCAATTAGTGTTAATTTTTTTTTGAATCAGAACACTAAAGTTGGTGACGTTTCACAAGTTGTTCCAATCAAATTGAGGCAGCACTCACTCGGGTATTTAAATAGAGCAGATCAGCCAGCGAATCTCCAGAGCGGCAGTGATGGGGTTTGGAGCGGCTGCTCCCTTCGGGCGCGGCATCATCCCACAACTGAATACCCTCAGGTAAAGGTCCCGGGATCGTGACGGTGGGGCTGTGTTGGTGGACACTACCGGACCGTTGTTACCGAGACGGGGACGTTGTGATGGGTCGGGTCGGGTCAGGGACGGGGACAGATACCAGTACCGGCGACGCTTCCCACACAGGGATTGCGGGTGGCGGTGGGAGAGAAAGAGTCTGTGTGCCGGGAAACTGTGCTGAGCCAGGGTCGGGGTTTATACGAGAAACGGGACTGTCCAGACTTTCTCTGAAAGTAAAGTCCTTTACTAATCGAAAAAAATCGAAAGATTTGGCAACACAACCTCGCCACCCTCTGGTCCGGCAGCACCAGAGATCGATAAGATGCAGAGAGATTCTGATCTATTACTCCGTATCTCTGTTCATGAAAATATCTCACAGTTCGTGTATCAACCAGAGCGGCTGGGAAGCGGGCTGCTGTACTTGGCGCAGGTGTGGCCAGTCGCCCGCTCCTTCAGCTCGGAAATCACCCGAGCCGACTTCATATTCCTCTGGCGATCCAAGATGGAGCGGGTCAGACGGACCACCACGCACGTCCCTGGACAATGGGGGCAAAACCGTTCCCAATGTCGCCCTCACCCTGATGGCCAGCTTCGTGTGTGGCTGCATCAGGTTGTGTGTGGATCCCAGGTACGTGGGCACCAAGTACCACTATGTGGCCAGATTCTACGAAGGATGGGTCTGGCCCCTTTCCCGCGCAACACCCCTGTCAGCTGGTCGTGCCGCTATACCTGTCCTTCGTAAAGAAGTTCTTTCAGGTCAACGCCTTCGACCACAGGGCCATCAGGCAGTGGTCAGCACGTAAGGTCTTGCAGACACTGCAGGAGAAAGACGTGATGGACACAGTGGGATGGTTCCCTGAGCAGACAGTTCAGTTCATCTGGTAAAATGCCTCATCGCCATACCTCACCAACAGGCACCAAGACCTCGCCTGGCTGGCGGTGAGAGGGGCCCTCCCAGTCCGATCCCTCCCGTACGCCCGGAACGTCACCTCCACACCCCTCTGCCCACGGGAGGACTGCAGTGAGGAGGAGTCGGTGACCCACCTCTTTGCACACTGTGGGTTCGCGGAGAAGGTGTGGAGGAGGATGGAAGGGACAGTGTCGAGGTTCATCCCCAGCAGCTGCGTAACAGAGGACTCTCTGATCTACGGGCTGTTCCCAGGGACGCACACCGAGACCAACATCCGGTGCTGCTGGCAGATCATCCACTCGGTCAAAGACGCTCTTTGGTCGGCCCGAAACTTGATGGTCTACCAGCACATGGAGATGTCCGTGGGGGAATGCTGCCGACTGGCACACTCTCGGCTGCAGGACGTGCTGAGGGACGCACTCAAACTCGGTGCAAGGGTCAGGTGGGGAAGGACCACAGTCTAGGGTTCTTCTCCCGCGGGAGTTGAAGGGTAGGGGGCGGGGTGTATACCCCTCAACAAGTGTATGTAAATGTGAAATAACAGAGTGCCGCCTGGGTGGCAAAGTGTGGGAATGTAAAGATTGTAATGGAAACATTTGTAAAGGACTGAGAGTCATTGAATGGTTTATTGTACATAATTTTATTTTTGAATAAAGTTTATTTTGTTTAATTTTTAAAAAAGAGCTGGAAAGGTGATTCATCAGCCTCCAACCTGATGGCATGAACATTGATTTCTCTAATTTCCGTTAATGCCCCTCCTATCCTTCTTACCCCATCCCTTATTTATTTTCCTTTTTTTTCTCTCTCTCTGCCCCTCTCACAATCACTCCTTGCCTGTTCTCCATCTCCCTCTGGTGCACCCCTTCCCCTTCCTTTCTCCCTAGGCCTCCCGTCCCATGAGATCTCCAACTTCCGTAATTACCTCCCTCTCTTCCCCAACCAAGTTTCACTCTGCCTCTTCCTCCTCCAGCTGCCTATTACCCCTCTCATGATTCTGCCTTCGTCTACTACACATAGGGCTTTCCACTTACATTCCTTCACCTTTCCTACCTACCCCCTCCCGCACCTCTTGATCTTTCCTCTTACTGGGTTTTCACACGGCACTTACCAGCTTCTCCTTCCCACACTCCCCCCAGGGCCCCTGCCCCCTCTCTCTTCCTGACGAAGGGTCTCGGCACGAAACGTTGACTGTTCGTTTCCGGGGATGCTGCCCGACCTGCCGAGTTCCTCCAGCGTGTTGTGCGTTTTGCCATAAACCTTTCCTTCGCCAGCTCTGTATCCCTTTGGCCAATCACCTTTCCAGCTCTTAGCTTCACCCCTCCCCTCCCGTCTTCTCTTATCATTTCAGATTCCTCCTCCCCCTTTCATATCTCTTACTATCTTTCCTTTCAGTTAGTCCTGACGAAGGGTCTCGGCCCGGAACGTCGACAGTGCTTCTCCTTATAGATGCTGCCTGGCCTGCTGTGTTCCACCAGCATTTTGTGTATGTTGCTTGAATTTGCAGCATCTGCAGATTTCCTCGTGTTTGCGTCCTGCCAATGAGGGTGGGGACGCTTGCTCAGTCACGTGCTCCCCACCACCGTCCACGGGGATTGAGAACAGAACAGAGTGAGAGGGCGAGTTATCGATATCTAGTGTTAGGCTGCAGTTTCTTTAGCAACTGTCTGGTTTTTGTTTGGATGGAAAGTGACGGAAGGCGGAGCCGGTCTGATTCAAACCATTATCTCTGGCCTTGAAGTGTGGTGCTCATTCCACGAAACCATGTGAGGGGAGGGAGGAGAAGAAGTGGTAGCACGGGGGGAGGCAGAGAGTCAGTAGACAGGGAGGGGAAAAGGGGCAGGAAATCAGAGTGGTAAAGTAAGGGCAATGCAGGGAAAGGGTGGCAGATTTAAGAAGGACATACAAACGTCTTGCAGACAACGTTGGATTGAACTCTGAATTCTGACGCCCCGAGCTGCCCGCTAAGCTATGGCGATGCCTCGTCTTGTGAGGAGAACAGACAGTGGCATCCTTCTTGGCCACTGGGTGTATGTGGTTCGACCAGGACAAGTGGTGATGTTCACTTCTGGGAACCTAAAACTCTCACCTGGCTCCACCTCAGAGGGACAGGAACGTGTACTCTGCCCACCTCCTAGAGTCCATGGCCATCTCCTTCATCCCCTCCTCCCTGACTGGGCAGGGAGATCAGATCTTTACTGATGAATCACAGTAGTTATTTAATAAGCTGAGTGACCAGTTACAATAAAGGTCATCAGATTATACAGCGCAGAGAACAGGCCCGTCGGCCTAGCTGATCCATGTTGAATGAATTGTGTACCTGGTTTGGTCCCATTTCTCTGCCTTGGGCCCATGCCCCTCTAACCCTTTCCTCTCAATGTACGTGTCCAATTATCTCTTAAATATTGTTATTGTACCTGTCACTATCACTTCCTCTCGTTCCATTTACTCACCACCCTCTGCATGAATTCTTTAACCATCAGTCTCTTTAAATCTTTCACTGGAGTCCCGTGCCCTCTAGTTTTAAACTTCGGAATCAGGTTTATTTTCATCGGCACGTGTCGTGACATTTGGCAACTTAGCAGCAGCAGTTCAATGCCAATAATGAATAATAAGTAAATACAGTATACCTATGTTGAATTGATTAAAAATCGTGCAAACAACAAAACAACAACAAATACATGTTAAAAAGTGAGGTACTGTAGTGTTCACGGGTTCAATGTCCATTTAGGAATCGGATGGCGGAGGGGAAGAAGCTGTTCCTGAATCTCTGAGTGTGTGCCTTCAGGCTTCTGTATCTCCTACCTGAAGGTAACAGTGAGAAAAGGGCATGCCCTGGGTGCTTTAGAGCCTTAACAATGGACACCACCTTTCTGAGACACCGCTCCCTGAAGACGTCCTGTGTAATTTGTAGACTTGTACCCAAGATGGTGCCAACTAAAACCTTCCAGTCCCAGTAACAGCTTCATAAATCTTTCCTGTACCCTCTCCAACTTAATGACATCCTTCCTATGACTGGGTAAACAGAACTTCATAGAATTCTCCCAGTGTGGTCTCAGCAATGTCTTGTACAACTGTAATATGACATCCCAACTCCTGTGCTCATTTCAGTCATACATGATGCCCAGTGTGCCAAACACCTTCTCACCACCCTGTTTACCTGTGTGACCCCATCAGTGAATTACTCTCCTATAACACTGGGTATCTCTGTCTACAACTCTCAACTGACAGTGTGTCAGAGGGCGAAGATGTCCTCAGAGTGATCTCCAGGCCCATGAGACATCTTGTGAGGGCAGGGATCCGGATGACAGTCTAGACTGAGGCAGTGTGGCTGAGTGCTCGCCCGCATCACTGAGCCACTGTCTGACCAGCCACTGCCAGCCGAGCTGCCTCGCCGAACCGTTAGCTGACTGACTGTGTTCTCTCAAGAATTTTATGTCTTTATCTCCTATCTGTTTGCTGTGTCTGTTTCCTGTGTTTTCCACATGTGCAGTGGGTGAGGGACGGGAGCATTCAAATATCCCAGGAGGGATCCAGACTGGCACCTGTTGCCCTGTCCCTGCACCTGGACAGGTGTGGTCCGATTCCATAGCTCACTCCTGACCTCAGTCTTTCTCCTTCCTCAGATTCCTCGCAGTCTGTGTCTGGGTGATAACTGTCGGATCTGTTCTTGGTAAGTTTACCCCAGTGTGGAGGAAGCTTCACTCTGTCTGAGCCCGAGAGTATGTGACGGGATGGTGGGGAGCTTCACTCTGTGTCTGACCCCGGGAGTGTGTGATGGGACGGTGTGGAGGGAGTTTCACTCAGTGTCCTACCCCGGGAGTGGGTATTGGAACGGTGGGGAGTTTCACTCTATCTGTCCCCAGGAGTGTGTGATGGGACGGTGTGGAGGGAGTTTCACTCTGTTTCTGACCCCGGGAGTGTGTGATGGGACAGTGTGGAGGGAGCTACACTCTGTGTCTGTCCCTGGGAGTGTGTGACGGGATGTTGGAGAGTTTTACTCTGTGTCCTACCCCGGGAGTGAGTATTGGAAAGGTGGGGAGCTTCATTCTATCTGACCCCAGGAGATTGTGATGGGACGGTGTGGAGGGAGCTTCACTCTGTGTCTGACCCCAGGAGTGTGTGATGGGACAGTGTGGAGGGAGCTTCACTCTGTGTCTGAGCCCGGGAGTGTGTGATGGGACAGTGTGGAAGGAGCTTCACTGTGTGTCTGACCCCGGGAGTGTGTGATGGGACGGTGGGGAGGGAGCTTCACTCTGTGTCTGACCCCGGGAGTGTGTGATGGGACGGTGGGGAGGGAGCTTCACTCTGTGTCTGACCCCGGGAGTGTGTGATGGGACGGTGTGGAAGGAGCTTCACTGTGTGTCTGACCCCGGGAGTGTGTGATGGGACGGTGGGGAGGGAGCTTCACTCTGTGTCTGACACCAGGAGTGTGTGATGGGACGGTGGGGAGGGAGCTTCACTCTGTGTCTGACCCCGGGAGTGTGTGATGGGATGGTGTGGAGGGAGCTTCACTCTGTGTCTGACCCCGGGAGTGTGATGGGACGGTGTGGAAGGAGCTTCACTGTGTGTCTGACCCCGGGAGTGTGTGATGGGACGGTGGGGAGGGAGCTTCACTCTGTGTCTGACACCGGGAGTGTGTGATGGGACGGTGTGGAAGGAGCTTCACTGTGTGTCTGACCCCGGGAGTGTGTGATGGGACGGTGTGGAAGGAGCTTCACTGTGTGTCTGACCCCGGGAGTGTGTGATGGGACGGTGGGGAGGGAGCTTCACTCTGTGTCTGACACCGGGAGTGTGTGATGGGACGGTGGGGAGGGAGCTTCACTCTGTGTCTGACACCGGGAGTGTGTGATGGGACGGTGGGGAGGGAGCTTCACTCTGTGTCTGACCCCGGGAGTGTGTGATGGGATGGTGTGGAGGGAGCTTCACTCTGTGTCTGACCCCGGGAGTGTGTGATGGGACGGTGCGGAGGGAGCTTCACTCTGTGTCTGACCCCGGGAGTGTGTGATGGGATGGTGGCGTGCTAAAGGTGGGAACATAATGGTAATGACCTCCCCCGAACCCCATTGACCACGAACATAATTCTCCCAACAGATCAGCAGGGCACCTGCGATCTCATTCCCAACACCAGCTCCTTCAGCTGCCCCTGTTTTCCGACTGCTGCACAGAGCCTGCACCTTCACAACATTGCAGGACCCTTCAGAGATGTCTGCACCAGGGGGGAGGGGAACGGACTCTGCTGTCAAAACGCCACCCTGGCCAGAGTGGATGCTGACCGTGTTATCCTGATCTACAGCTGGGTTATCTCCCGCACCATCTACTGTGAGATCGGCCTCGGCACAACAGGTAGGTGCTGGGGGAGAGGGTCCGATACTCTGTGATCCCACTATTCCGATTGTTTAATATCCGTGTTTCCCCTGTCTCCCATCTGCATATCCACGTCAGCCAGTTTGTTCTCCCTCTTGAACTTAGAACTGTTAATTGAATGCCTAACTAACCTAATCCCTTCTGTCTACACAATGTCCATATCCGTCCATTCTCCATACATTCATGTGTCTATCTAAGGACATCTTAACTCTTGTATTGTATCCGCTTCCCCATTACCCTTGTTGGCTCATTCAGCAGTCCATCACTCACTGTGATTTCCAAAACATTGACAGTAAAAATCAAATAAAGTTACCAATTTTGGTTAATGTTAGCCCTCTAGTTTTAGACGTCTTGACAATGGGGAATGATGTGGCTGTCTTCTATCTATCAAGACGAGGGGCATGGATGGGGTGAATACACGTAGCCTTTCTTCCAAGGTTATGTAGAGTTTTAAGCAGCATTTTCACCTGGCAGAAGATCCATACCTGGAATGAGCAGCCAAAATAAGAGCTTGATGCAGGTTCATTAACAAGAAATAAGTCACTCAGAAAGGGACATGGATGGGAAAGGTTTTGGAATAAATGCAGGCCAATAGGACTGGCTCTGTTGGTTTGTGCCCCAAAGGGCCTGTTTCTCTGGTTATGATTATGTCGCTGTCCTGGGACAGACCAGCTCTGGTGGACAGGCTCATCCCTTGCTCCCTTTGCACCGAGCTCACCGCTCCTCCCCACAGGACTCGTCTGACCTCGAAGAAGTGCGGATCTAAGGACAGCAGCTCGGTTCTGAGGTGTACCCGCCGTGTTTTGCAGGCATGGAGTGTCCCGGCCAGAGGATACAAGTAGACCGGTTGTCTATACCACCACAGGTGACATCTCAGAAGCCAGTGACCACCGGGACAGACGGAAGAGAGGTGGAGGACACGACTATGAGTGCAAATGTGTGGATAGTAATTCCAGGTGAGCCTTTCCCTTCCGTACCTGAAGATTGAAGTGAGCTGTTCTAGGATGTAGGAGCAGAATGAGGCCATTCAGCCCATTGAGTCCTCTGCTCCATTCTTGCACGGGTGATTTTTCTCAGTCCCATCCTCCCACCTTCTCCATGAGAATCAAGAATAAATGTTGGACCATGGAAAATTAGGCTGGAGAAGTAATAATGGGGGGGGGGGGGCCGCCAAGAAATTGCCAACCAAATCAATATGTATTTTGCATCTGTCTTCACTGTGTAAGACACCAGCAGTATGCCAAAAATCCGAGAGTGTTGGTGTAGAAGTGAGTGTTGTTGCTATTTCTAATGAGAATGTGACTGGGAAGCTGGAAGGTCTGCAGGTAGATACGTCACCTGGACCATGGACGATACACCAGGGTTCTGAAGACACTGAGGCATTGGAAATGATCGTTCAGTTAGCCCGACTTCACTGGTTGGGAAGGTTGAGGATGAGGTTTCTCGATACTTGCAGGCACATGATAAAATAGGCCAAAGTCAGCATGGGTTCCTTCAGAGGAAATCTTGCCTGACAAATCTTGATGGAATTCTTTGGGAAATAACAGGCAGGTTGGACAAAGGAGAGCCAGTGGGTGTTGTTTACTTGGAATTTCAGAAGGCCTTTGATAAGCTGCCACACATGAGACTGCTAAAGATGATAAGAGCTCATGGTATTACAGGAAAGATTCTGTTATGGATAGAAGATTGGCTGAAGGGCAAGGGGATAAGAGTTGGAGGGGTGGAAAAAGGAGACATTTCTGTTTGGCTGCCAGTGAGTAGTGGTGTTCCACAAGTTTTAGTGTTGGGACCACTTCTTTTCTCGTTGCATATCATTGGTTTGCTTCAGGGAATTGATTGCTTTGTGGCCAGGTATGTTGTGTTACGTACCCCGTAACTGGGTGTCTGACCAGCAGAGAAAGAAGAATCCGTTGGAGTCTGGTGGTACTATATATCAAAAGTGTTTATTAGTAAAATAAGCAAAACAATACCAATAATGCAATTATACATATAAAACAAGTTAGCAGTAATAAACCTAAGTGTAGGAAGAATAATCAATAATAAACAAGCTCTATCGATGTCTAGGGGTAAATGAATTGTCATAGAAAAGTATAAAGTTTCTTTCAGTTCATGAATGCTGATGTAGTTATGGTTGTTGTATTGAAATCGTTGGAGAGAGAGAGAGAGAGAGAGAGCGAGCAAGAGGTAACAGCTACAGCAGCCAAACCTTCCTTTGCTTTCTTAATCCGTCGTATCTTTGTGGTCATTCAGCTATGACCCACCCCTCTGGTCTTCAGCTTCTGTGGTGGACTCGTCACTCAGGCATGAGTGGACACACACACAAGTCCCCACCGGCCCTGCTTTTACACTGATAGCCTTACTGACCGACCTCCTGGTTCGGTCTTCGAATCCCCCGACCTTTCCTTGTGGGTTCCAACACTCAATCAGTGTCCACTGGCGTGTCTGAAGGGTGTCTCTCCAGACCTGTCTTTTATCCCTACCAACGGGGGCTCAGCTATCCTTCAATCCTGAATGACCGTCCATTAAATAATGCCACTCCTACAGTCCACTGAGGAATGTTAACGAGCAAAGTAGTAGGAAGTAAATAATCCTTATAGAAATCATAATACAGTTAATCATCATTCTCTCTCTCCCCCTCTTATCTGTAACAAATGTTCTTGCCAGGGCTTTATCTCTCTCCCATGAGCAGCATAACAACAGCAATAGTTCGTAGTTCTCGGGGGGGGGGGGGGGGGGGGTTGGGAATGGTTAACTCTGTACCCCATTTCCATCAGGTCTGTTCATCACTCATAACAGTTGATTGTGCAAATAGAAGTGGAGAAGTAGGTAGTGTTGAGGAAACAAGAAGTGTGTGGAAGGTCTTGGACAGATTCGGAGAATGTGCAAAGAGGTTGCAGATGGAACACGGTGTAGGGAAGTGTGTGGTCATGCACTTTGGTAGAAAGTGTGGACTGATTGTTGCCAGACAGGGTGTTTGAGTATCTCAGAAACTGCTGATCTCCTGGCATTTTCACACACAAGTCTCCAGAGTTTACACAGAATAGTGTGAAAACAGAACAAAATAAAATCCAGTCAGCAACAGTTTTGTGGGTGAAAATGCTTTGTTAATGAGGAATGTCAGAAGAGCATCTCCGAATGCATGAGATGTCAAACCTTGAAGTGGATGTGTGACAGCAGCAGAGACCATGCACTTTCACGCAGTGGCTACCTTCTTATCCACCTAAATGCTTTGTCTCAATCTGCAGATTCAACACTTTCCGAATGACAAATTTCCTCATCTTATTTCCAAAGTGACTTCCCTTTATCCTGTCACAAACAAGAGTAAAACTACAGATGCTGGAATTCAAACTACACACACAAAATGTTGGAGGAACTCGGCAGGCCAGGCAGCATCTATGCAAAACAGTAAACTATTCCCAATGAAGGGTCTCGGCATGAAACGTTGTCTGTTTACTCTTCTCCATAGATGTCGCCTGGCTTGCTGAGTACCTCCAGCATTTTGTTCATGTTTCTCTATCCTATCATTGTTTCCTCAGAATCTGGTGGAAACCTCCTCCCTGCATCCACTCTATCCAGGCCTTCTGTATCCAGGAGGCTTCAATGAGACCCCCTTCCCTCATCATTCAGAACTCCAGCGAATACAGTCCCAGAAACATCAAACTCTTCCCAGTAGTTATTGTGAACTTCTGGACTGACCCCCCGGAATGGCACCTTTCAATCAAAGTAACTAGAAACACACTGACCAACACAATATTCCAAATGAACCCTCACCAGTGTCTTGTACAACTGCAACGTAATGTTCCAGCTACTATACTCGGTGCCTTGACTGATGAAGGCCAGTGTGCCAAATTCACCATCCTGTCTACCGGTGACACCATGTTTACAGAACCCTGTACTTGTGATTTAGAGACGAGATGGAGAGATACAAAAGGCAGTGAAGATGGGGAGTATGTGGGACTATGGGTTAGATGGAGGAATGGCTGGGATGGATGTGGATGATGATGTAGACATGGGAGTGGGGAGGAGGATGGGGATCAGACTTTCCCATATCGATCGAGTTTGTTTCTGGTGAAACCAGTCTAATTGTAACATTTCCATTCTACAGTGGTGCTGCTGGGAGTCATTATGCTTGCTGCCCTGGTTCTCATTCTGTGGTAAGTGACCTTGTTGCTTCCTGGGGAATCCTAGTGTTCAGTTTTCTCAACTACGACATCTTCGCTCACGGCCTGTCCGATGCCCCACATCACGCACCGCCTCTGACCTATCTCTGTCACTCGGTGAAGACTCTCAGTGACCTTCACCTCTGTTGCACCTCCACGAGACATCGGGAAAAAATGTCGGAGAATGTTGGCCTGGATGGACATGCAGAGGGTGCCAATGCAGAGTGAGATCCCACAGTCAGCAGGGTTGATACCTCAAGCAGCACGTCCATCAAGTCTGCCCTCAGGAATCTGCTCCAACCTGTTCAATCACTACACATGACTAAACCCCCACCAGCCGATCCCGACAACATCATAGTGTATCTCCTCAGCTCTCCCTCCAATGTGACCCCAGCCTTCCTGTAGTGGAGTCAGCTGATCTGTACACAGTGACCCCAGTGCAGTCTGACCAGTATCTTGTCAAGTTCTAACATAACATCCCAGCTTTTCCATTCCATCCCCTGATCTCTGAAGGGAACTGTACTGTATGACTTCACCATCCTGTCTCATGGTGTAGTTGCTTTCAGGGCTCTCTGGAATTGTATCCCATGGACTCTGTTCCACACCCCCGGTGTCCCTTCATAAATTGTGGATGTTCTACCAGAATTTGACATCCCAGAATACATCACCTTGTCCTCATTGGTATTAAACTCTCATCTGTCTCTATCGGCCCAACTTACCATCCGATCTGTATCCGAGCCAACCTTGTCAATTCTTATAGTTGCCTCCTTAAAAAAAACACTTGCAGAGGGGAGGAATTCCCCTGTGGAAAGACCAGCTGAAGGACCTTTACCTGTGTTGTATAGTTTTGTGACATTCCAGCCCAACCTATTCCCGGTTAGAATTGATGGTTCTCCTAGGCGTCCAATGTATCGGGGGGGGGGGGGGGGGGGGGAGAGATTACTGGACCTCTGGGTGCAAGAGCATCCCTGGGTCAGCTATGTAAACCCTGGCATTGGACTGTGTATACCAAGCACAGGCATTTCACACAGTTCAAAATCTCATGCGACTAATTCCTGCCTTTCCCACACCTCTTAAGGAATTAGATGTGGGAATGATGAAGTCTGCTTTCTAGGATGCGAACAGCAACTATCCCTCCCTGCTGTGAGGGGGATCAGTGTTGTAAATATTTATTGTGGTTATCTTGTATTTATGGCAATATATTATTGTTACATTGAAGTGTTTGGCCCAGAATGAGGGAGTAGGGGATGGAGATCGGAAATGTAATCCGGAAATAATGGAAACATTCAGCAGGTCAGGTAGCAACTGTGGAAGCTATTGTATGAGTCTTGTGACTTCTCAATCTTCCAATGAGCACATTGTGGCCCTGATTGTTTACCTGCACCCGATTTTCTCTGTAACTCTAACAGTATTGTGTATTCTGTTTCCCATTTGCACTGCACTGAGGTGCTGATGTAGGCATGATCTTTCAGGACAGGACACAAATTAAAGCTGCTCACCGTTCCTCAGTACAAGTGAGAATAATAAAGCAATTATCAAAATGGAGAAGCAGGTAAATTGTAAATTCTGCTTGTGGAACTGCAGGGAGGAGTGGGGGTGGAGGATGTCTCTGATGGGGAGAAGGTGCAGACAAACTCACTGAGTGATTGGGAGCAATTCAGGAGTGAGAACAGACAGGAGACCATATGTCAGAGGTTTACAAACACCCAATCTACAGACACCCTCATGCTGTTCAAATAAGTTTGCACATATCACCAAAATTGGTGAGCTAGTGGGCAGTGAAGGGTGTTATCTCACATTTTTGTGAGTTCCAGATGACCTGGGGAACTGAATCAAGGAATTGCAGATGGAGTGTAACTCAGACAAGTAACACACTAGGTTTCACAGTGCCATTAGTTTCACGGTAATTATGGAAAAGGGTAAGTCTGGTCCTGGTATTGACATTCTAAATGCAGAAAGGGCAACTTTGATGGTATTGGAAAGGATCTAGGAAGTGTGGATTGAGACAAGATGTTTTCTAGCAAAGGTGTACTTGGTAAGAGCGAAGCCTTCAGAAGGCTTGTTTGTTTGCGTGTTTGTTGTTTTTTTTAATGGGTTATTTTGAGTTTCTTGTTTTATGGCTGGCTGTAAGGCGACAAATCTCAAGATGGTACATGTTGATGCAATTATGTTGATAAATTACTAATTAATTACTCAAACAACAGTGCAGGCTGAAGGTGGGGAAGACACAATCAGAGACAGTGACAGGGTTTTTTGTAGGTAGGTTCAAGAACCTGATGGTAGTGGAGAGGAAGGTGTCGTTGAACCTTGAGATGTCTGCCTTTAGGCTGCCGTACCTCTGGTCTGATGACATGGTCTGGTTTGTGAGGACCCGTGATGATGGATGTTGTCTTCCCAAGACATTACCTCCTGTAGATGTCCCTCAATCATGGTAAAGGCTGTATCAGTAATAGCTCTCACTCCTTCTACTGTTCTCTGTAGCTTCTAGCCAACATTAAAAGTTGTGAACCCTCAATGTGGAGTTTGCCAACATTAAGTCATTAAAGGTACATGTGCAAATTACATTGTCAAATTTAGATGTAGAATTTGTTACATTGATAATTCAAGGCTACATGTATTATTTGCTGACAGTAAAAGTCATTAAAGTTACATGCATAATTTGTAAATGTTAGAAGTTATTTTACATCCTACATGTAGAATTTGCCAGCATTAAAAGTTGTTGGTCAACATGAAAAGATATTAAAGGTAAATAACGACATCATCAATGTGGGCCGATTGGAAGGTGTCACCATAAAGGAAGGAGTTTGAAAATGTCTCTGTATGGTGGCACAACAACTTCTCACTCAGCATCAGCAACACCAAAGAGCTGATTATTAACTACAGCAGGAGGAAATCAGAGGTCCATGACCCACGCATCATTAAGAGATCAGAGGTGGAGAGCGTCAATTAGCTGTAGTTCCTTGGGGTGAACATGTCAGAGGATCTGGCCAGGGACCAGCACATGAGCCTCATCACAAAGGCACCACAGCACATCTACTTTCTTAGAAGTTTATAGAGATTCAGTACGTCACCTAAAACCGACAAACTCCTAATGAGTTGATGATCTTCCATTGGCCGGATGGAACTCTTTGAACTCCGGTTCCTGGCATCATCATTGTGATGCTTCTGGTGGACGTTGAGGTGATGTGGCAGAATCAGTAGTGATAGTGTATGTTGGGGTGGTGGTGAGGTCTCGGTGGTGAGGAAGTGGATTAGGGCCAGGGTGGGAGTGCCCAATGGTGTCCGAGCATTAAGGGAATGCCTCTGGGACAGGGAGGGAGCAGCAGGTGCTAAATCAATGAAACTCCACATGCATTTGATCAAACCCAATAAGCATTAACCAAGATGTCTCAGAACTGATGGCTGCTCGTACAGTAGCATTACAGAGCAGAGTGGCTTGGGATTCTGATCTTTCAGAGAAAGGGTCTCCTGTGTTGCTGTACTTACAAACCTGACCAATCAGAAAATAGAACTAACTTGGCAAACAACATCAGAGATGCTACCAATGGGTCAGGAAAGAGGGGGATCAATATTACATCTATTACACTCCGGGAGGTGGATGGTGAACTTTCAGGAGGCTGGGAGATGGTGGGCAACCATTCTGTGTTCTAGTATAACGATCGGAATTATAGAAATGGCTGGTATTCTTTTACAATTATTGTGTGATAACAGGATGAAGGAGAGGATAGTAAAGAAGGGAATTGTCACTCATTAAGGTGGACGGATGAAAAGGGAATTTTGGATAGGGCTTTGAAACTGCATCATTGCTTTATATACATATATACACATATTTCAATTACTGTGTTGGGTGAAATGTAGTGTTGTCTTGAAATGACAAAAAGGAGATGATGTGGAAATATACTTTACTTGTTGTAGCAAAATGGAGCCGATATTGCACCAGAGTGCTTTGCTGATAGTGTTCATGCAACATTACGCATGTGGATCCTGCGTCCCAAAGATGAAGTATTCTAAAGGGAGGACGAGGGAACCGTGGCTGAGGAGGTAAATCAAAGACAGCAGAAAATCTGAAAACAGAGCAAAAATTAGTGGGAAATTTAATGATTGGGAAGCTTTAAAAACCACCAGAATGCAGCAAAAACACATGGGGGGGTGAGGGGTATGGAAGTTGAAATATGAAGGTAAGACAGCCAATAATATACAAGAGGGTACTAAATGTTTTTCCTGATATACAAGAGAAGCGAGAGTTAATATCAGACCATTGGAAATGTCTGTGATAACATCTCCTCAACACTGGTGCACATCAGGGGTGTATGCTTAGCCCACTGCTTTACTCTCTATATACACATGACTGTGTGGCAGGGCTTAGCTCAAATACCATCTATATATTTGCTGATGATACAACAATTGTTGGTGACGAGAGGGCATACAGGAGCGAGATAGGCCAACTAGTGGAGTGGTATCGCAGCAAAAACCTGGCAGTCAATGTCAGTAACATGAAAGAGCTGACTGTCGACTTCAGGAAGGGCAAGACAAAGGAACACATACCAAACCCCAAAGAGGGATCAGAAGTGGAGAGAGTGAGCAGTTTCAAGTTCCCGTGGGTCAAGATTTCTCAGGACCTAACCTGGGGACCTATATTTCATTAGGAGTTTAAAGAGATCTGGTATGTTAACAAATACATTCAAAAACTTCTACAGATGTACTGTGGAGAGCATTCTGACAGGCTACATCACTGTCTGGTATGGGGGGGGGGGGGGGTCTACTGCACAAGGCATGAAGAAGCTGCAGAGGGTTAAAACTCCACCTTGGGTGCTAGACTACAAAGTACCCAGCACACCTTCAAGCAGTGGTGTCTCAGAATGGCAGCGTCCATTATTAAGGACCTCCAGCACCCAGGGCATGCCCTCTTCTCACTATTACCATCAGGTAGGAGGTACAGAAGCCTGACGGCACACACTCAGCAACTCAGGAACAGCTTCATCCCCTCCGCCATCTGATTTCTAAATGGACGATGTGCTCATGGCTACACTTTGGGTTTGAAGGAAGTGGGAAGAACCAAAGGAGAAATTATTGAGAGTGAGGACCATTTTTGCCAGATGGAGGAGAACTGGCTGGGTCTGGAGGTGAAAATTGTGAAAATAAGATGATCGGGGCGATAGAACCTGACATTCTGTAAAAACGTCAGTAGGATGTAGGTAGGAACAGACCGAAACAGGGGTATGCAGATACAGGTTTGGTGGGGCAAGAACAAGCAGAAACAATGTGTCCATCTATACAGGTAGGTTTGTGGATTTTGGGTATGAGGTTAAAACAGGACATGCAGTGTAAGGGAACTGTGGGGTTGGAGGCAGATCCTTACAGTTGATAGGGTCAGAGGGTACGGCAGACAATGGATCTTGTGCTCCTTAGCGGAGACCTCTTCAAGCGATAAGTAAGAGGAAGTATCTGAGAGTTGTCGCCTGGTTTCAGCAAGGTAGAAGTCAGTCCTCCAAACTATTACAGTACTTCTACCCCATACTACCTGCAGGTTTGATGGTGAGGTTAGGATTAGTGTGGTGAGAGAGGAGAGCATTGCATTCCAAAGCAGTGAGGTTAGAATTGGAGAGAGGTGAAGACAGTTGATGTCTTGTCAGCAGTTAACAATGGAAATATCCAGTGCAGGCAGAAGATCAGATTGGGGTGTTGAGGAAAAGGAGGGTTGAAGACAGAAGAAGGGCTTATCTGTGTGGGTTGGAGAGTTGTTACCAAAGAAGTAGTCTCAGTTCTGGAATGAAAAGGCTCATTCCAAGAGCAGGTGCAGCGGAGATAAAGGAATTGAGAGAAGGGGATGGCATTTCTACATGTTCTCCTTCTTCAAAAAAAAAGAGCTTCCTTTACTCTTACCATCAACATTGTCCTCACCTGTATCCCTTCGATCCACCCACCCGCCCACCCAAGTGTGTGTTGCTTGGATTTCCAACATTTGCAGATTTTCTCTAGCTTGCAGTTCAAAACTTATGTGTGTGTCAGAATATAATTATGACGATAGCAGGTTTGGAGAACCCTGGGTTTCAAGAGATACTGAGGCCCTGGTTAATAAAAAAACATTGCATAGCAGGTAGAGGCATGTAGGAACAAATGAGGTACTTATGGAGTACAGAAATGCACGAACGCTTTAAAAAAAAAAATCCGGAGGGCTAAGACACAAGATTGCTGAAGGAGACATGAAGGAGAATCGTAAAGGATTCTACAGGTATGTTAAGATCAAAAGGATTGCAAGGGACAAAATTGGTCCCTGGTAGATCAGTTGGTAAGCCGTGTGGAGCCTAAAGAGATGTGGGAGATCTTAAATGGAGCTTTTGCATATGTATTTACTCAGGAGTCAGTCACACAGAGTTGTAAAGAAAACTTGGCAAATTAACCTTCATAAATTAAAGTATTGAGTCCAGGATAAGGGATGTTATGGAGATGTTGAATGATATAGTTGAGGCCTAATTTGGAGTATTATGTGTAGGTTAGAAACATAGAAAACCTACAGCACAATACAGGCCCTTCGGCCCACCATCTTGTGCCGAACATGGCCCTACCTTAGAAATTACTGGGCTTACTCATAGCCCTCTATTTTTATAAGCTCCATGTACCTTATCCAAAAATCTCTTAAAAGACCCTATGATATCCGCCATGCTGGCAGCCCATTGCACTCACTCACCACTCTGAGTAAAAAAACTTACCCCTGACATCTCCTCTGTACCTACTCCCCAGCACCTTAAACCTGTCTCCTCTTGTGGCAGCCACTTTAATATGTTGCCACAATATATAGACTGTGTCATTGAAAGATGTGGAAGCAGATCGGTTGGAGCTTAAAAGAGTTCAGAAGGAACTCAGAGTACAGATCAGGAGGGCAAAGGAGCAGTATAGGAGGAAGCTAGAACAAAAGCTGCAGAACAAAAGCATGAAGGAGGTGTGGGATGGGATGAAGATCATCACCGGATGCGGTGCAAAGCGGGGGGCAAACATAAGTGGAGATGTGGAGAAAGCGAACCAGCTGAATAACTTCTTCAATAGGTTCGACAGCACAATCTCATCCTCACCGCAGAACTCCACACCAGGCTTGTCTTTCTACTCGTCCTCCCTCTTACTTCCCTCACAGGAAAATAGCCACTCACAGGAGACCTTGCCCACGCCCGGGATTACGGCTGCACAGGTGAAAGGTCAACTGAGGAAGATCTGTACCAGCAAGGCGGCTGGACCGGATGGAGTTTCCCCACAATTACTGAGGGCCTGTGCGACTGAGCTGGGAGAACCCCTACAGCGCATCTTCAACATGAGCCTGGAGCAGAGAAGAGTACCCAGACAGTGGAAAACATCCTGTATTGTCCCGGTACCGAAGAAACCACAACCAAAGGAGTTGAATGACTTCAGACCTGTTGCCTTGACGTTGCACGTGATGAAGACAATGGAGCGGCTGATAATACAGAATCTGAGGCCACAAACCAGGCACGCACGGGATCCTCTTCAGTTTGCGTATCAGGAGAAGGTGGGAGTGGAGGATGCTATCACGTATTTGCTGCACAAATCCCTCTCTCACCTAGATGGGGTCAGTGGTGCTGTGAGGATTACATTCCTGGACTTCTCTAGTGCCTTTAACACTATCCAGCCCAGGATCTTAAGGCACAAACTAACGGAGATGGGAGTAGACTCTCACATGGTGGATTGGATAGTGGACTACTTGACAGATAGACCTCAGTATGTGCGATTGGGAGACTGTAGGTCTGACACGGTGGTCAGCAGCACAGGAGCGCCGCAGGGGACCGTGCTCTCTCCGGTCCTGTTCACCCTGTACACATCAGACTTCCAATATAACTCGGAGTCCTGCCATGTGCAGAAGTTCGCTGATGACACGGCCATAGTGGGGTGTGTCAGGAATGGACAGGAGGAAGAGTATAGGAAACTGATACAGGACTTTGTGATATGGTGCAACTCAAACTACCTGCGTCTCAATATCACCAAGACCAAGGAGATGGTGGTGGACTTTAGGAGATCTAGGACTCATATGGAGCCAGTGATCATTAATGGAGAATGTGTGGAGCAGGTTAAGACCTACAAGTATCTGGGAGTACAGTTAGACGAGAAGCTAGACTGGACTGCCAACACAGATGCCTTGTGCAGGAAGGCACAGAGGCGACTGTACTTCCTTAGAAGGTTGGCGTCATTCAATGTTTGTAGTGAGATGCTGAAGGTGTTCTATAGGTCAGTTGTGGAGAGCGCCCTCTTCTTTGTGGTGGCGTGTTGGGGAGGCAGCATTAAGAAGAGGGACGCCTCACGTCTTAATAAGCTGGTAAGGAAGGCGGGCTCTGTCGTGGGCACAGAACTGGAGAGTATGACATCGGTAGCAGAGCGAAGGGCGCTGAGTAGGCTACGGTCAATTATGGAAAACCCTGAACATCCTCTACATAGCACCATCCAGAGACAGAGAAGCAGTTTCAGCGGCAGGTTGCTATCGATGCAATGCTCCTCAGACAGGATGAAGAGGTCAATACTCCCCAATGCCATTCGGCTTTACAATTCAACCGCCAGGGGAAAGATATGTTAAAGTGCCGGGGTTAGGACTGAGCTTAAGTTACCATTCAATGTATTTTAGTAAACTATTTAAGAACTTTTTAAAAGCTATTTATTAATGCTTTTTGAGAGGGTGATTTTAGATGCATATCATATTTATACTGAGTTAAGTATTGTATGTAAGTAGTTTTGCTACAATAAGTGTTTGGGACATTGGAAAAAATGTTGAATTTCCCCATGGGGATGAATAAAGTATCTACATATCTATCGAGCTCAACGATGAGGGACAGCAAGGTGTACCAATCAGACCTCAGATTTCTCAACTCGGGCGGGACCTAAATGAAGCGTCGTACTGGGCGGGCCCAGCAGCAGACAGCGGGAGCACAGCTGTAGCGATGGGGTTTGGAGCGGTTCTCCGCCGGGTGTATGGGATTATCACACAGCCGAATATCCTCAGGTAAAAATCCCGGGACCGTGCCGGTGGTGTTGTACTGTTGGACACTACCGGACCGTTACTGCCGAGACGGGGATGTTGTGACAGGTCGGGTTGCCGACGGGGACAGTCACCCGTACCGGCGACACTTAGCGCACCGGGAGCTGGGCTATGGTGGGTGGGTGGGTAGTGTCTGTGTTTAACGAATCTGTGTGTGAATCCGGAACGGAACTGTCCAGATTCTCACTTCTTGTGAGCGAAGGAAGTTAGAGTAAAGTCTTTTATTAATTTAAAGTATCACCAAACATGAGATAAACTACAAAAGCATGACAGAACGGACATGTTCGGCACAGCTTTGTGCGCCGAAGGACCTGTGTTGCGCTGTAGCGTTTCCATGTGTCTATGAAAAGACCAGGAACCGAGTTCCCGCCGGTGAGGAGCAGGAGGGATGGCGCTCGAACTGGCGGAGCAGGAGGGGCGGAGCGCGAGCAGAGGAATCGTATTGCCCCCGGGCGGGGTGGTGCTATTGTGCCTACGTAGCGCCCCACATGCGATATTTTGCGACACTATGTTCCGGCAGCACCAGAGGTTGATAAGATGCAGAGAGATTCTGATTCATTGCTCTATATCCTTGCCCATGTATATTTCTCTGAGCCTTTTACACACTTGTCATGTGGGATTCCACCAGCACATTCCAGGAATTCACCACTAAGGAAAACTTGCCATGCACATTCGCTTTATAGCTGCACGTCCTCCTAGTGTTGGACATTACGACCCCGAGGAAAAGCCAACGGCTGTCTGCTCCCTCTATGCTTTTGGTAATGTCATAAACTTCTATCAGCTCTCCCCAAACGCTCCACAAACCACCCCAGTTTGTGCAACCTCTCCACGTAGCAGGTACCCAACAATCCAGGCAACACCCTGGTTAACCTGTGCTGCACCCGCTTCACACCCTTCCTGTACTGGGTGACCAGAAGTCAACACAACAGTCCAGAGGGGCCATCGTCTCTAAGCATATTGACACATACGTCCACAGTTTCATCCAGCTGAGGTCTCAGTACGGATCTCTCCACAACACCACTAGTCCAAATACTTCCAGTCAGAATACATCTCATCAACCACTACCTTCTGTCTGATGTGGGGAAGCCAATTCTGAAGTCAAACAGCCGATTCACTCGGGATCTCACGCACCTTAAACCCAATGAGCCTCCTATAAGGCCTTGTCAAAGGCCTTGCTAAAATCCATGTCGGCAGCATACACTGCTCAGACTTCATCAGTCCCTCTCGTAAAAAAAAAAACTCAATCAAATCAAAAACACACAATTTACCTCGCACACAGGCAGGCTGACTGACCCCAATTCGGGCATGGTTTTCCATTAAATCCAATCCCAAAAGTATAATTAAGACTAGATGGCCGCCTGGACAGTTCCTGTCTGAGGTGGGATCCGATTCTGCAGATTTCCCGCCTCACCTCAACTTATCTTTCTCCTCAGGACCTCAGGAGGTGCGGGAGTCTAGGACCATAGGGCATAGCCTCGAAATAGACGGACGTTCATTTAGAACAGAAATGAGAATGGATTTCTGTGGAATTTATCGCCATGGCCGGCTGTGGAGGTCAAGTCATTGAGATATTTAAAACACCGATTGGTTAGGGCGTGAAAAGTCACAGGCACAAATTGGGTAAACAGGACCTACTGAAGGATTTCGGCCCGACATTTTGACTATAATATTTTCTATAGATGCTGCCTGGTCTGCTGAGTTCCCTGACCATTTTGTATGTGTTGCTTGGATTTCCAGCATCTGCAGATTTTCTCTTGTTTGTTATTGGATCACAACACCACATTTATAGATTTCTGAGCCATGGCACTTGTACCGTTGTGCAAAACAACATATCACCTTTATAAAGAAACCCGATTCTAATACGCAGCCAACAGACAAAAACCCTCAGCTTATTACTGTCTCAGCTCCGGGGTAATTCACCCCCGGGGTCCCGCCTTGCAGAAGGGGATTCTACACCTGATTCTGTCCGCTCATCATGCCGGCCCGGCCCGGCCCAACCCCAGCCTCCGCTGCTTGCACCGATCACACGGCTCCCGGTTCCCTTCCTTCTGAACGTTCCCCACACCCGCCCCCTCCAATCCATGGTCATGTACCTGTAGTGGGATGATACTGTGCACTCCTCTCGCTTACCGGCCCTAAAGTCCGGGGTCGGATTTGCAGCCCGCCATTTTTTCTCTCTGCCGGGAGACATTTTCCGCAGTTGCTGTTCCAACGCAGAGGGTGAAGCCGCTGTAATTCCGAGATGGGACAGCGAGCGGAGCTACAGCTAAACGCCAGCTGCGCAGGCGGGAGGCCTTCGTCACAGAAAGAACCACACACAGTCCGTCAAACACACACAAAATGCTGGTGCAACACAGCAGGCCAGGCAGCATCTATAGGGAGAAGCGCTGTCGACGTTTCGGGCCGAGACCAGTCCGTCACTGGGATGGGGTCTCTGTCCTCACTGGGGGACGAGCCTCTCTCACATACACATATTGCGAAATTCCATCTCGCAACCCTTCATCTTGACCCACTGGGAGGGTCTGACCCGGAACGTAGAGAGTCCCCTCTGCCTCCACAGTCACTGCCGTTCCCACTGAGCTTCCCCAGCCTTTCAGGAATTCCGGCATGAACGCTCTCCGGTATTCCTGGACACAGAGAGCCATCTGTTCTCTCCATTCGGCGCAGGATTGCAGAGTCCTGAATCTTCACTTTCCAACAAAATGAAACTTCCCCACGCTCAGTTATTTTCGCGCCATAATAATCCCCACCTCCCCCGTTCCGGCTCCTTATTGGCTGTCCACGCAAGACAATTATTGACCCATCTAGAGATTTCGCCTCCCTACCAATGATGGCTCGGTCTCAGATTCGTATTTCAGTTTCTCAACGGGAATAACCAATATACTTCGGAACCAGAACTGACCTGCAGTGTGCGGTCTATGAATTGGCCACAGGGAAAGGGTAGGCGAAACGAGGTGGATAGGATGTGGATGTAGATGCTGCCGGAGAGAGATATGGAGGCGGGCCCGGAGAGAGATATGGAGGCGGGCCCGGAGATTAAGGAAAGACAGTCTAGAGTTAGCTTGCAGTTTCCTTAGCAATTGTCTGTTTTTCCGGATGGAAAGCCTCTGGCCTTGAAGTCCGGTGCTCATGCCACTAAAGCAGTGAGGGGAGAAGGGGTGGTCAGAGAGGGAGGGGGAGAGGCAGGTGAGGCCACAAGAGGAGTGGAGGCAGCACAGAGGATGGCAGAGAGTGAGTAGGGAGGTGGAAAGGGTCAGGAGGTCAGAGGGAGTAGTAAAGTGAGAGGGGTCAGAGAGGAATGTGGGGAAAGGGTGGCAGATTTAGGAAGGTAATGAGGGGGGCAAATATTGTTTAATTTTTATTTATTTCAAGATACAACTCAGCAGCACTCTCAGTAATCCACCTATTTAACCATCACTGATTAACAGGACAATTTATAATGATCTATTTACCTACATCTTTGGTCTGTGCGAGGAATCCAGACTGCCTGGGGGAAACCCACACTCTCATGGGAAGGACGTACAAACGTCTTATAGACAGCGTTGGAATTAAACTCTGAATTTGTTGGAGTTTAAAGGTCCTTTTTAAAACTTTCACCGGAGGCCCGTGCCTCTAGTTTTAAACTTCAGAATCAGATTTATTATCACTGGCATGTGTTGTCACATTTGTTAACTTGGCAACAGCAGTTCAATGCAATACATGATATAGAAAAAATACAATAATAACAAATAAGTAAATCAATTACAGTATACGTATATTGAATATATTAAAATCGTGCAAAAACAGAAATAATATATACTTAAAAAGTGAGGTAGTGTTCAAGGGTTCATTTAGGAATCGGATGGCAGAGGGGAAGAAGCTGTTCTTGAATCGCTGAGTGTGTGTCTTCAGCCTTCTATACCTCCTGCCTAATGGTAACAGTGAGAAAAGGGCATTCCCTGGGTACTGCAGGTCCTTAATAATGGACGCTGCCTTTCCTTGAAAATGTCTTGGTAAGTTGTAGGCTAGCACCCAAGATGGAGCCGTCTAGATTTACAACTCTCTGTGCAGTAGCCCCCCCACCATACCAGACAGTGTTGTAGTCCATCTTCTCCCCCCCCCCCCCACCCAGGGGAATATTCTGTGATTTACCAACGCCTCTAATTATTTTTAAAAAACTGAGCTTCCCAGCCCCCTTCACTCCTGAGAAAACACTCTAATCCTGTCCTGTCCTCACATACCACACCCAACCTACAGACACTAAACACCCAACCTACAGAAACCCTCACACACCAAACACTCAACCCACACTCACACACCAAACACACAACCTACAGAAACCCTCACACACCAAACACACAACCTACAGAAACCCTCACACACCAAACGCACAACCTACAGAAACCCTCTCACACCAAACACACAACCTACAGACACCAAACACACCTACAGAAACCCTCACACACCAAACACACAACCTACAGAAACCCTCACACACCAAATACACAATCTACAGACACCAAACACACAACCTACAGAAATCAAACACACAACCTAGACACCCTCACACACCAAACACACAACCTACAGACACCAAACACACCTATAGAAACCCTCACACACCAAATACACAACCTACAGAAACCCTCTCACACCAAACATACAACCTACAGAAACCCTCACACACCAAACGCACAACCTACAGAAATCAAACACACAACCTAGACACCCTCACACACCAAACACCCAACGTACAGACACCAAACACACAACCCACAGACACTCACACACCAAACACACAACCTACAGACACACTCACACACCAAACGCACAACCTACAGACACACTCAAACACCAAACACACAACCTACAGAAACCCTCTCACACCAAACACACAACCTACAGACACCAAACACACCAAACGCACAACCTACAGAAATCAAACACACAACCTAGACACCCTCACACACCAAACACACCAAACACCCAACCTACAGACACCAAACACACAACCTACAGACACCAAAAACACAACCCACAGACACTCACACACCAAACACACAACCTACAGACACACTCACACACCAAACACACTTACAGAAACCCTCACACACCAAACACACAACCTACAGAAACCCTCACACACCAAACACACAACCTACAGAAACCCTCTCCGACCAAACACCCAACCTACAGACACCAAACACACAAACTACAGACACCAAACACACCTACAGAAAACCTCTCACACCAAACACACAACCTACAGAAACCCTCTCCGACCAAACACACAACCTACAGACACCAATCACACCTACAGAAACCCTCACACACCAAACACACAACCTACAGAAACCCTCACACACCAAATCACAATCTACAGACACCAAACACACAACCTACAGAAATCAAACACACAACCTAGACACCCTCACACACCAAACACACAACTTACAGACACCAAACACACCTACAGAAACCCTCACACACCAAATACACAACCTACAGAAACCCTCTCACACCAAACACACAACCTACAGAAACCCTCACACACCAAATCACAATCTACAGACACCAAACACACAACCTACAGAAATCAAACACACAACCTAGACACCCTCACACACCAAACACACAACTTACAGACACCAAACACACCTACAGAAACCCTCACACACCAAATCACAATCTACAGACACCAAACACACAACCTACAGAAATCAAACACACAACCTAGACACCCTCACACACCAAACACACAACTTACAGACACCAAACACACCTACAGAAACCCTCACACACCAAATACACAACCTACAGAAACCCTCTCACACCAAACACACAACCTACAGAAACCCTCACACACCAAACACACAATCTACAGACACCACAGAACCTACAGACACTAAACACACAACCTACAGAAATCAAACACACAACCTACAGACACCAAACACACAACCCACAGACACTCACACACCAAACACACAACCTACAGACACACTCACACACCAAACACACAACCTACAGACACACTCACACACCAAACACACAAACTACAGAAACCCTCTGACACCAAACACACAACCTAGACACCCTCACACACCAAACACCCAACCTACAGACACCAAACACACAAACTACAGAAACCCTCTGACACCAAACACACAACCTACAGAAATCAAACACACAACCTAGACACCCTCACACACCAAACACACAACTTACAGACACCAAACACACCTACAGAAACCCTCACACACCAAACACACAACCTACAGAAACCCTCACACACCAAACGCACAACCTACAGAAATCAAACACAGAACCTAGACACCCTCACACACCACACACACCAAACACCCAACCTACAGACACCAAACACACAACCTACAGACACCAAACACACAACCCAGACACTCACACACCAAACACACAACCTACAGACACACTCACACACCAAACACACAACCTACAGACACACTCACACACCAAACTCACCTACAGAAACCCTCACACACAACCTACAGACACCAAACACACAAACTACAGAAACCCTCTCACACCAAACACACAACCTAGACACCCTCACACACCAAACACCCAACCTACAGACACCAAACACACAAACTACAGACACCAACACACCTACAGAAAACCTCTCACACCAAACACACAACCTACAGAAACCCTCACACACCAAACACACAATCTACAGACACCACAGAACCTACAGACACTAAACACACAACCTACAGAAATCAAACACACAACCTACAGACACCAAACACACAACCCACAGACACTCACACACCAAACACACAACCTACAGACACCAAACACACCTACAGAAACCCTCACACACCAAACGCACAACCTACAGACACACTCACAGAGAGAGAGGGAGAAGGGAGGGAGAGAGAGGGGAAGGGGGCGGCGAGGGAAAGAAAGGGAGAAAAGAGGGAGAGAGTGAGGGGGGTTGGGGCATGGAGAGTGAGGGTGAGAGAGGGCGAGAGAGAAGCAGAGAGAGAGGGGAGGGAGAGGTGGAGTGAGAGCGGCAGTAGAGGGAGTGAGAGGAGGGAGGGGTGGAAAGAAGGAGTGACAGAGAGGGAGGAGGAGAGACGGAGAGGGAGGGAGGGAGCGGGAAGGGTAGAGAGGGAGAGAGACAGAGAAAGAAGATAGGAAGGAGGGAGGGAGCGGGAGGGGTAGGGAGGGAGAAAGAGAGGGCGAGAGAGTGAGAGAGAAAGGAGAGGAATAGGAAGAAGTAAGAAGGAGGGAGAGAGATTGAGAGGAGAGGCAGGGGTAGCGAGAGGGACGGAGGGAAAGAAAGAGGGAGAGAGTGGAGAGAGTGTGAGAGAGAGGGAGAGAGAGAGAGAGAGGGAGTGAGAAGGAAGGAGAGGAAGGGAGGGAGAGGGAGCGAGAGTTAGAGAGAGAGAAGGGGACAGAGACCGAGGGAGAGGGAGGGAGAGAGAGGAGAGGTTTTGGGAGGGTGAGAGTTAGGGCGATAGAGAGTAATACTGTAGAATTGGATGGGGCGGAGGCGGGGCTGAGCCCGTCTGGCATTGGATTGGAGAGAGAAGATTGCGTCAGTCGGCGAGGCGACTGTGGAAAGTGAGAGAGAGAGGGAGCGAAATTGAGAGGCAGACAACGGAATCGGTGACGGGGTATGGAGAGAGCTTCTGAGAGGTATTTGACGGACCCGGTGCTTTGCTACTGGAGAGAAGAAATAGTAATTGAAGTGGAGGGGCGGAGTCGCTTTTGCGCGTGGAGATATTTATTTGTCTGTCGGTGCTGCGATTGTGGAGACAGAGAAAACTTGAGAGGTAGTCAACGGAATCAGTGCCCGGAAATTGAGGGAGAAACTGATAGGTATTTGACAGACCCAGTGATTTGGTAGAAGAGAGGGAGAGACTGGGAAAGAGGGAGAGGGAGAGACTGGGGGAGAGGGAGAGACAGAGGGGATGGGGAGAGAGGGAGATGGAGGAAGGGGAGTTACGGAGAGGTGGGTGGGAGAGAGAGAATAATTTTAGAGGCGGTCAACGGAATCGATTCCGGGGGCTTGGTAGTTGAGAAAGAGAGAAACTGAGAGGGAGGCAGCGGTATCGATGGCGGGGTATGGAGGGAGAGTCTGAGAGGTATATGACAGTTCCGGTGCTTTGGTAGTGGAGAGGGAGAGTGCGTGAAAGTGGGAGGGAGGGAGACAGGGAAAGAGGGAGAGACAGAGAAGGAGGGGGAGACGGTCACTGGGAAAGAGGGTGCAGAGACAAACAGAGAGGGGCAGGGAAAAGGTGAGGGGGGAGAAATAAAAAGAGGGAGAGAAAAATTGAGAGACAGTCAACGGAATCGGTGGCGGGGTATGGAGAATGCGCCTGAAAGGTATTTGACAGACCCGGTGCTTTGGTAGGAGACAGAGCGAGACCTTGAAAGAGAGAGAGGGAGAGACCGTGAAAGAGGGAGAAGGAGAGTCCGTGACCGAGAGAGAGAGGGGGAGACAGGGAAAGAGGGATAGATAGAAAGCCAGGGAGAGACAGAGAAGGAGTCAGAGGGAGAACAGAAAAGAGGGAGAAAGAGACGGAGGGAGAGAGAGAGAAGGAAGTGGAGAGAGAAAGAGGGGGAGAGACAGAGGGAGAGAAAGGGTGAGGGAGGGGGAGAAAGATTTAAAAAATTGAGAGGCAGTCAACGGAATCGGTGGCGGGTTATGGAGGGAGAGTCTGAGAGGTATCGACAGACCCGGTGCTAGAGGGAGTAGGGTGGAAAAAGACAGGGAGAAGGAGGGAGAGAGAAGAAAATTGGAGGCAGTCCACGGAATCGATGCTGCGAGTATAGAGAGTCTGAGGTATTTGATAGACCCGGTGCTTTGGTAGTAGAGAGGGAGAGAGAGAGAAAGAGAGAGGGAGAGAAAGACGGAGAGAAAAAATGAGAGCCCGTCAAAGGTGGACGGAGAGGGAGGGAGAGAAAGGTGGAGGGAGAGGGAGGGAGAGAGACAGAGGCGGGGGGAGTGAGAGGGACAGAGAAAGGAAGGGGGAGAGATAGGAGGGAGGGAGAGAGATTGAAAGGAGGGGGTGGGGTGCGAGAGGGATGGAGGGAGGGAGGGGAGGGAGAGGGGAGGAGATAGAGGGAGAGAGAGCGTGGGAGGGGAGGGAGATGGAGAGAGAGAGAGGGCGAGAGGGGGGAAAGAGAGAGAGGGAGGGAGTGAGGGAAGGAGAGGGAGCGAGAGTTAGAGAGAGAGAGGGGAGAGAGATAGGGCGACAGAGAGGGAGGGAGATAGAAAGGGAGGTTTGGGGAGGGTAAGAGAGAGGAGAGAGTAACACTGTAGAATTGGACGGGGCGGAGCCGGGGCTGAGACCGTCCGGCATGGACGTGGAGAGAGAAGTGTTCGTCAGTCGGCGCGGCAACTGTGGTAAAAGAGAAAAGAGAGAAAGAGAGAGAGAGAGAGAGAGAGGTAGAGGTATGGGGAGAGCGTCTGAGAGGTACTTGTCGGGCCCGGTGCTTTGGTAGTGGAGAGAAGATGTAGTAATAAAAGTGGAGGGGCGAAGTCGCTTTTGCGCGTGGAGATATTCATTTGTCTGTCGGTGCTCCGATTGTGGAGAGAGAGAAATTGAGAGGCAGTCAGCGAGAGAGAGAGGGGGGGGTTGGAGGGAGAGTGAGGGTGGGAGGGAGAGGGATGGGGAAATAGAGAGGGAGAGAGAGGGTGAGAGAGAGAGGGTGTGTGAGAGAGAGGGAGGGAGAGGGAGGGATAGAGACGGAGAGGGAGAGAGAGAGGGTGAGGGAGAGAAAGAGACGTTTTGGGAGGGCAGGCATCCGGATGACTGTCTAGATTGAGGCAGTCTGGCTGAGAGCTCCCCTTCATCGACAAGCCACTCACTGATTAGCCTCTGCGACCCTAGCTGCCTCGCCGAACCGCTGTCTGACTAACTGTGTTCTCTCAAGAATTTTACGTCTTTATCTCCTATCTATTTGCTGTGTGTGTTTTCTGAAGGATTTTCTGTGTTTTCCGTGTTCAGTGGCTGAGGGACAGGAGCTGTGAAACATATTGTGAAATATCCTGGGAGGGGGGTGACCGGACCTGCCGCCCTGAACCCGCACCTGGACAGGTGTGGTCCGATTCCATGGCTGACTCCTGACCTCAACCTTTCTCCCTCCTCAGGTCCCTCGCAGTCTGTGTCTGGGTGATGACAGTCGGATGTGTTATTGGTAAGTTTACCCCAGTGTGGAGTGGTCTTCACTCTGTGTCTGACCCCGGGAGTGTGTATTGGGATGGTGGGTAGGAGCTTCACTGTTTGTCTGACCCCTGGAGTGTGTGACGGGACAGTGGGGAGGGAGCTTCACTCTGTGTCTGACCCCGGGAGTGTGTATTGGGATGGTGGGGAGCTTCACTCTGTGTCTGACCCCGGGAGTGTGTGATGGGACGGGGTGGAGGGAGTTTCACTCTGTGTCTGACCCCGGGAGTGTGTATTGGGACGGTGTGAAGTGAGCTTCGCTCTGTGTCTGACCCCGGGAGTGTGTGATGGGACGGTGTGGAGGGAGCCTCACTCTGTGTCTGATCCCGGGAGTGTGTGATGGGACGGTGTGGAGGGAGCCTCACTCTGTGTCTGACCCCGGGAGTGTGTATTGGGACGGTGTGAAGTGAGCTTCGCTCTGTGTCTGACCACGGGAGTGTGTGATGGGATAGTAAGTTGCTGAAGATGGGGAGGTAAGGGTGTTGACGTCCTCCCCCCTCCCCC
Organism: Hemitrygon akajei; assembly: GCF_048418815.1. Classification (NCBI taxonomy): domain Eukaryota; kingdom Metazoa; phylum Chordata; class Chondrichthyes; order Myliobatiformes; family Dasyatidae; genus Hemitrygon; species Hemitrygon akajei. The sequence goes on along the minus strand of NC_133124.1, from coordinate 175,968,595 downwards.
GGCCCCATTGACCAGGAACATAATTCTCCCAACAGGTCAGCAGGGCACCTGCGATCTCATTCCCAACACCAGCTCCTTCAGCTGCCCCTGTTTTCCGACTGCTGCACAGAGCCTGCACCTTCTCAACATTGGAGGACCCTTCACAGATAACTGCACCAGGGGGGAGGGGAACGAACTATGCTGTCAAAACGCCACCCTGGCCAGAGTGGATGCTGACCGTGTTATCCTGAACTACAGCTGGGTTATCCCCCGCACCATCTACTGTGAGATCGGCCTCGGCACGACAGGTAGGTGCTGGGGGAGAGGGTCCGATACTCTGTGATCCCACTATTCCGATTGTTTAATATCTGTGATTCCCCTGTCTCCCATCTGGATGTCCATGAAAGCCATTCTGTGCTCCCCCTTGAAATTAGAACTCTTAATTAAATGCGACTACACAATGTCCATATCCGTCCATTCTCCATACATTCATGTGTCTATCTAAAGACACTTTAACCCTTATATTGTATCTGCTTTCCCCATCACCCTTGGCAGCACATTCCAGCAGTCCATCAGTCACTGCGATTTCCAAAGATTTTTTAAAAAGTTACCAATTTTGGTTAAATATCTAGTGTTAGATATCTCGACAATGGGGGAATGATGTGGCTGTCTTCTGTCTATCTCTGTATCTATTTATCATGACGAGGGGCATGGATGGGGTGAATACACATAGCCTTTCTCCCAAGGTTATGCAGAGTTTCAAGCAGCTATTTCACCCAGATGGCCCATACCTGGAATGAGCAGCCAAAATAAGTGTTTGATGAAGGTACAATAACAACTTTTAAGTCGCTCAGAAAGGTACATGGATGGGAAAGGTTTCGGAACAAATGCAAGCCAATGGGACTGGCTCTGTTGGTTTGTGCCCCAAAGTGCATGTTTCCCTGGTGTGTGATTGTGACACTGAGTCCTGGGACAGACCAGCTCTGGTGGACAGGCTCACCCCTTGCTCCCTTTGCACCAAGCTCACCGCTCCTCCTCACAGGACTCGTCCAACCTCAGAGAATCACACGCAGATCTAAGGACTCTGAGGTGTACCCGTTGTGTTTTGCAGGTGTGGAGTGTCCCAGGCAGAGGACACCAGTAGACCAGTTGTCTAAACCACCACAGGTGACATCTCAGAAGCCAGTGACCACCAGGACAGACAGAAGAGAGGTGAAGGACACCACTACGAGTGTGCATGTGTGGATAGTAATTTCAGGTGAGGCTTCCCCTTCCGTACCTGAAGACTGAAGTGAGCTGTTCTAGGATGTAGAAGCAGAATGCGGCCATTCAGCCCATTGAATCCTCTGATCCATTCTAGCACAGCTGATTTTTTTTCCTTTCAGTCCCATCCTCCCACCTTCGCGAGAAACAAGAGTGGATATTGCACCAATGGAAAATTAGGCTGGAGAAGTAGTAATGGGGGGCAAATAAATTGCCAATCAAATCAAGTATTTTCCATGCATTTTCACTGTGTAAGACACCAGCAGTATGCCAAAAATTTGAGAGTGTTGATGCAGAAGTGAGTGTTGTTGCTATTTCTAATGAGAATGTGACTGGGAAGCTGGAAGGTCTGCAGGTAGATACGTCACCTGGACCATGGACGATACACCAGGGTTCTGAAGACATTGAGGCATTGGGAATGATCATTCAGTTAGCCCGACTTCATTGGTTGGGAAGATTGAGGATGAGGTTTTGGATATTTGCAGGCACATGATAAAATAGGCCAAAGTCAGCATGGTTTCCTTCAGAGGAAATCTTGATGGAATTCTTTGAGGAAATAATGGGCAGAATCGACGAAGGAGAGTCAATGGGTGTTGTCAGTGGATTTTCAGAAGGCCTTTGATAAGCTGCCACACAAGAGGCTGTTAACAAGATAAAAATTCATGGTATTACAGGAAAGGCTCTGATACGGGTAGAAGATTGGCTGACTGGCAGGAAGCAAAGAATTATGGGGGTGGGGATAAAGGGAGACCTTTTCTGCTTGGCTGCCAGTCAGTAGTGGTGTTCCATAAGTTTTGGTGTTGGGACCACTTCTTTTCTCATTGCATATCAATAATTTGCTTGAGGGAATTGATTGTTTTGTGGCCAGGTTTGGATGATGTGAAGATAAGTGGAGGGGTAGGTAGTGTTGAGGAAACAAGAAGTGTGTGGAAGGTCTTGGACAGATTAGGAAAATGTGCAAAGAGGTTGCAGATGGAACACTGTGTAGGGAAGTGTGTGGTCATGCACTTTGGTAGAAAGTGTGGACTGATTGTTGCCAGACAGGGTGTTTGAGTATCTCAGAAACTGCTGATCTCCTGGCATTTTCACACAACAGTCTCCAGGGTTTACACAGAATATGTGAAAACAACACAAAACAAAACAAAAAAATCCAGTGAAAAAGTTCTGTGGGTGAAAATGCTTTGTTAATGAGAGAGGTCGTAAGAGAATGGTCAGACTGGTTCAAGCCAACATGAGGGTGACAGTAAGTCAAAAAGCTACACATTGCAAGTGATGCACAGAAGAGGATCTCTGAACACATGAGATGTCAAACCTTGAAGTGGATATGTGACAGCAGTAGAGACCATGTACATACACTCAGTGGCTACTTTGTCCACCTAATGATTTTGTCTCAATTCATAAATTCAACACTTTCAGAATGGTGAAATTACTCATCTGATTTCCAAAGTAACTTCCCTTTATCCTGTCACAAACAAGAGAAAAGCAGCAGATGCTGGAAATCGAAGCAACACACACAAAATGCTGGTAGAACTCAGCAGGCCAGGCAGCATCTATGGAAAAGAGTAAACTATTTCTGATAAAGGGTCTCAGTCTGAAACGTTGACTGTTTACTCTTTTCCATAGATGCTGTGCTCTTCCAGCATTTTGTGTGTGTCCCTTTATCCTGTCACTGTTTCCTGGATTCTGGAATCTCCTGCTGATGGGAAGGTCCTCCCTGCGTCCCAGGACTTTCTGTATCCAGGAGGCTTCAATGAGACCCCCTTCCCTCATCATTCTGAACTCCAGCAAATACAGGCTCAGAAACATCAAACACTTCTCATTTGTTAACACTTTCATTCCCAGTAGTTTTTGTGAACTTCTGGACTGACCCCCGGAGTGGCACTTTTCATTCAAAGTAACTAGAAACACACTGACCAACACAATATTCCAAATGAGCCCTCACCAGTGTCTTGTACAACTGCAACGTAATGTTACAGCTTCTGTACTCTGTGCCTTGCCTGATGAAGGCCAGTGTGCCAAACACCTTCTTCACCATCCCATCTACCGGTGACACCATGTTTACAGAACCCTGTACTTGTGATTTAGAGACGGGATGGAGAGATACAGAAGGCAGTGAAGATGGGGATAAAGTGGGACTATGGGATGGATGGAGGTACAGCCGGGATGGGTGTGGATGGTGATGCAGACATGGGAGTGGGAAGGAGGATGGGTATCAGACATTCCCATGTCTATCGAGTATGTTTCTGGTCAAATCAGTCATTGTAACATTTTTATTCTACAGTGGTGGTGGGAGTTGGCGTGCTTGTTGCCCTGGTTTTCATTCTGTGGTAAGTGACCTTCTGCTTCCTGGGGAATCCTAGTGTTCAGTTCTCTCAACTATGGCATCCTTGCTCACCGCCTGTCCAGTACCCCACCTCGCTCACCGCCTGTCCAGTACCCCACCTCGCTCACCGCCTGTCCGGTACCCCACCTCGCTCACCGCCTGTCCGGTACCCCACATTGCTCACTGCCTGTCCGGTACCCCACCTCGCTCACCGCCTGTCCGGTACCCCACATCGCTCACCGCCTGTCCGGTACCCCACCTCGCTCACCGCCTGTCCGGTACCCCACATTGCTCACCGCCTGTCCGGTACCCCACATTGCTCACCGCCTGTCCGGTACCCCACCTCGCTCACCGCCTGTCCGGTACCCCACATCGCTCACCGCCTCCGTGACCCATCTCTGTTGCTCGGTGAACAGACTCTCAGTGACCTTCCCCTCTGTTGTACCTCCAGGAGACAACACCGGAGAAGATGTCGGAGAAGGTTGGTCTAGATGGAGACGCACAGTGAGATCCAACAATCAGCAGTTTTTGACTAAACCCCCACCACCCGATCTCACCGAGGGTTTGAGACCTGTCGGATACCCTCACCTGGTTTAGCCGGCTTGTCGAGGCCGTTGCCCGGGGTGTGGCTGCTGTCGCATGTAAATAGCTATGGGGAGCCACAGGTGAAAGCTGAATGCCAGGTGGGGACCAAAGGTGGACAAACTGCCTGAAAAGGACGCGACATATTCCCCCACCAGAGGTGCTACTCCTCCGACAACGCATACACCCCAAAGACCTTAATAGAGTGTATGTAGATAACATCTACCTCACTGCCTTTTTCTACTGTCTTACAAAAAATCAGGCCAATTAGATGGACAGGAATTCACTCTACAAAGATAACCTAAGATGCCTATACCTGTGCTATATAATTTCATGACTTTCTGGGCTAAAAGCCAGTCGGGATCCACGGTTGTTTTTCTCTCAGGACGTGCCACGTATAAGGGAATCTCCAAACCCCTGGGCGGGCATGATCCCTGAGACAGCTGTGCAATCTGGGATGTCCTGGAAGTAATTCCTGCCCCTTTCCCACATATGCGGGAATGACGAACATAGTTCTCTGGTCTGTGAACAAAAGTGACCCCTGGTGTGAGAGGGATCAGTGTTAAGTATGAATTTTAGTATTTGTTGTTATTAATTGTTCTATGACAATACATTGTTAAATTAAAGTGTTCAGCCTGGAGTCATGGATTATGAAAAGAGATTGGGAATAAAATCAGGTAATGGTGGAAACGTGGGGTGGTGAACCCTTTTGATCACGTGTGCCAAAAATGAGTAATAATCTCCTGAAGAGTGTGCCATTGTAATTTTGAGAAGAGATTATCATTGCTTAATGAATTTGTAAAATAATTATGCACTTTTAAAGGAAGAATGGCCCGTCTATTATTGACGTGTTTATTGTTTTCCCATGAATAAAAGTATAAAAGACAGATTGCCATCGACGCTTCTCTTCCGTCTCGAAATCAGAAGAATGTTGTCACAATGCTGTTCGTGCACTGCTGCCGGTTTAGAATAAATCAGAGTGTGGCGCAGCATCGTGCACTTTCAGTTCCAACAATTCTCAAAGTACAACACTGTCTGGGACAGAGCTGCCCGATAGATCAGCACCCCACACACTCACCCTGAGCGACCCCTCCCTCCACAGTGGCTGCAGTGCACGCCGGCAATGGAATGCACCATGGTTACCCGCTCGGCTACTCCGACGGCACTTCGCTCCAAACTCTCCCAGCCCAGATGTACGAGGGCAGGGGCATGGGAGCTGGGGAACACCACAGATCCCGGGAGTGAGCTACAGGCTGAAACCTAATCCAGTGGCTCATGGTTTTACATTATAGAATAACAGATCCTGCGGAGTGTGTTTCAGGTAGGGATCTAATACGAGGGATCTCCGGAGGCTCTATCACCCCTCAACTTCCTAATGGAGTGTCGCATTAGAGTTATCGGGACCCCCAGCCTCAGGGGCCACTGAGACAATTGGAGGATCGTGAGGGAGCTGTCTGTAACAGATAGAGGAAGTAATAAAGAGGGATGGAACAGGAGGATGCATCTGTAACAGAGGGAGGTAGGGTGGAAGCTAGTGAGGGATTGTCCTTACACACAGCAGGAATAGGTTACCTGTTGGGATCTAATCCAGGGGTTTGGGGTTTATATATAGAATAAAAGATCACTGAGAGTGGGGTACGGGCTGGGATCTATTCCAGCAGCTTGGGGAAATTTATATATGGAATAACTGGATGGGAAAAGCGACTCCATCCCAGGGGAATGCATGAAGTGGCGGGCAGTGAGCAGTGAACGAGGGGAGAGTAAAAGGGTGGTAAGGGAGTGTCTCCAGCACGGGGAGGGAGAGTGACAGGACAGTTGTATCAAACGCAACACAACCTCTGTCCAGCAGCCCTCACTTCTCCCTACGTCCCTCCCAAACTTCTTTCCCACAGCCCTGACACTCTCCTCCCTCTCAGACACCCCTTCTCCCTCTCCCATCACTGACACCCCAACTCTCTCTCCCCCCACACACACCGACTCCTTTTGTCCCCAACACCCTCTCCCCTTCATGCACAGAAGCACACATACATACCAACACTGAGGAGATGTCTCTCTCTCTCTCACACACACACACAGCCCCCCGAGCAGTAGGAGAAGTTCTTATCCAGCAGCAGAAGCTGCCTCTTCAATCAGCTGCCGACAGCCCCAATCAAAGTCATTTCAATCACTGCAGTACAGCCTTGTTCTACCTGGCTGTAACAAAATGGATGTGCAGAAGGAAAATGTTCACTATACCTCAGAAATATGACAATAATAAACTAATTTATCAATGGATTTATCAGTTGAGCCTTTTAATCACCATTGAGTTGCCACTTTCAGCGAGCTTTGGACCTGCACCCCACTATCTCTCTGTACATTACACTAGGAATCCAGTCTCCCTTCTTACACTTCGACCATAATTCATGGCGACAGGATTCAAGCACTCGGCCCTTTGAGTCTACTCCACCATTCCATCAAGGCTGATTTATTATCTTTCTCAACCCTATTGTCTGGTACTTATCAGCCTCATCTTTAAAGATCTTCAATGATTTGGCTTCCACAACTGCCTGTGGCAATAAATTCCACAGATTCACCACCCTCTGGCTGAAGAAATTCCTCCCGATCTCTGTTCCAAAGGGACGTCCCATTCTGAGACAGTTGCCTCTGGCCCTAGACTCACCCACTATAGGAAACATCCTCTCCACATCCAATCGGTCTAGGCCCTTAAGTAATTGATAGGGGTCAATGAGATAGCCACCCCAATCTTCTAAACTCCGATTAGTACAAGCTGAGAGCTCCTTATATGTTAACCCTTTCATTCCCTGGATCAATGTTGTGAACCTCCTTTGGATCCTCTCCAAAGCCAGCTCCTCCATTTTTAGAAAAGGGGCCCCAACTGCGTTGAGTACTCCTAGTGCAGTCTGACCAGTGCTTTCTAAAGCCTCAACACGGCACTCTTATTTATATATTCTCATCCTCTCGAAATTAATACTAACATTGCACTAACACCAATCTCTGTCGTTCGGTGAACAGACTCTCAGTGACCTTCCCTTCCGTTATAGCTCCCGGCCACAATGTCGGAAAATGGGTTTGAGAATGTCGGCCTGGATGGACATGCACAGGGTGCCAATGCACAGGGAGATCCCACTGTCAGCAGTGTCGATACCTCAAGCAGCATGTCCATCAGATCTCCCCTCAGCCTCTGACACTCCAGAGGAATCTGCTCCAACCTGTCCAATCACTCCACATGACTAAACCCCCACCACCCGATCCCAACAACATCATAGTGTATCTCCTCGGCTCTCCCTCCAATGTGACCCCAGCCTTCCTGTAGTGGAGTCAGCTGAACTGTACACAGTGATCCCAGTGCAGTCTGACCAGTATCTTGTCAAGTTCTAACATAACATTCCAGCTTTTCCATTCCATCCCCTGATCTCTGAAGGGAACTGCCCCATACTCCTTCTTCACTATCCTGTCTCATGGTGTTGCTGTTTTCAGGGAGCTCTAGATTTGAAACCCACGGACTCTCTGATCCACGCCCCCAGTGCCCCATCTTTCATTCTGGACGTTCTACCCAAATTTGACTTCCCAGAATACATCACCTTGCCCTCATTTGTATTAAACTCCATCTGCCTCTCGCTGCCCAACTTTCCATCCAATCTGTATCCAAGACAACCTTCCTCGCTCTCCACACCACCACCAACTTGTCTTGGCCACAAACCTAACAATCATACCTCCAACAATCGCAACTCAGTTGTTAACACATCGCACATGAGGTACCCTGTGGTACACCACCTGTCACAGACTCTAATCCAGAAAGCATCCTCCTACCTCTACCTTCAACCTCTTAACACCAGCAAATGTTCCTTTCGAAATTAGTACTAACTTTGTATTTGCCTTCCTTACATCGCAGCCTGCAAATTATCCGTTGTGAAACACTACAAGGGCTCCTAAGACCTTTTGCACTACTGCTTTCTGAATTAATTAGAAAATAGTGAATGTCTTTATTCCTTCTACCAAAGTGCATGACAATACTCTTCCCAACACCATATTTCATCCTCAACTTGTTTGCCAATTTTCCTCTTCTGTTCATGTCCTGCTGAAGACTCCCTGCCTCCTGACCACTATCTGGTCCTCCAGCAATCAATGATTGCACCACTCCCTTCCAGTTTCCTCCCACATTACAAAGATAGATGGTTAGGGCTAGTAAGTTGTGGACATGCTATGTTGACGTCAGAAGCATAGTGACGATGCTTGCTGATTTGATCTGATGCAAGCAATGCATTTAACTTTTGATGTAGCTGAGCCAAATAACACCTAAACACAAAAAAAAACAACTCGGGAAGGAATCTTCAGACAGAGTGCCCCACTGAGCAGGACTTCTTGAAGATGGGTGGAAGAAAAGGACAACCTGTGTTTGACACCTGTTGTCAGTCTTCATCTGTTTATGTATAGGCTTTTATAAGAAGTTGTATTGTGTCACTTTTTTCCCTGTAAATGTCTGAAAACATGAATCTCAAGGTAGTATATCGTAACAGTTCTGTACTTCGATAATAACTTATTTTGAGTTTGATGTTGAAGCTGGAGGGAGAAAGGCTGTATGGAAGAGATATCGCCACAGGCAGAGAGGTGTATACACAAAGGTCCTTGGGAACCCTTTACACCAGTAGACTTTTACATTCAGTTTGAAAGAGTTCAGCAAAGCTTCAATAATCGCAATTCCATGGTTTAGGATCTTGATGCAACAAGGGACTCGGTTTCCTGCTTCCTTTAAACTAATGGGAACCCGTTTTCTGTTCCCTTTAAACCCGTCGGGACCAAGTTAATAGGAGACTGACATCGCCGCCGTTGTTGTGGCAAATCTAGATAGCCAAACAGGCGCCCATTCTTCACTGTTACCACAGAGGGAAAAGAAGCAGTCAGCGGCTGACACAACGAGGTCCCACTATAATGATGACCCCGACCGCCTGTCGCTGATGTCATCTTACACTGTGGTCCAAGCACCACTGTCTGTCTTCTCAACTCCCTCCAGTCCCTACACCCCTCCCCATCTCTACAACCACGGCATTCAAGACTGGTGATCCAGAATTACATCAGAAGTCCAGGTGTGAGAGTCACTTGAGGAGTGACTTCTTTCATGAGGAGGCCATGCAGTGTTTGGCTTCCAAAAAACAAATATTAAGCAGAGACTGTACATTTTTGGATTTACAAAGTCCTTTGTTCAGAATACATAATTTAGGATCAAGGGGCACCTTTTTTTTTAATAATCTGATTGATCAAATCCAGCACCTTCTTCCAGAAGCAGATTATCTGGGGGCCCTCCCACATACAATGGAACAGAGACCCCTCTTGGTGATTACATTTAATGCACGTGTCTCTCGCAGTGACTTCTTATCTTGCTCGAAAAGATAAGCTAATCACAAAAAAACAAACGGGGCAAATTTCGGGAAATTTGGGACATTTTCTACAAGTTTCTGGAGAACAACATTCAGGGTGATGAAAGTAACGAACTGAATTGACTGCTTTTTTAATGGTGGGGTGTTTGCTTTTATGTGTGTGTGTTTTTTTTTTCTTTTGATTTTGGAAGAACTCTTCCACAAGGGACAGTGCAGCCTTAGGACATAATGGTTAGCATAACACTCTACAGTACCAACGACGGAGTATCAATAATACCCGCCACTGTCTGTGAGGAGTTTGCATATTCTCCCTGTGATTGTGTGGGCTTCCCGTGGGTGCTCCGGTTTCCTCCCATATCCCAAAGCCGTGCAGCAGGATTCATAAGCACGTATTGGTTAGGGTTAGTAAGTAGTGGGAAGCATGGGTGACACCTGCGGGCTGCACTTACCACATCCTCGGACTGTGATGACACAAACACCACCTTTCACATTGTATGTTACAAATGTGACAAATACAGCTAATCTATCATTATTGGGTGATGCTTGGCGTGTCCTTGACAACTCGCCGACAACCTGTCCCGAGTACGGAGGTGCTGGCCCGGTCCTTGACTCGAACTTCCCACTCCCAACCCGATCCTCCCACGGTGGGGCAGGGGGGGGGCGTGTGGGAGGTGGACGGGGGTGGGGTGGGGTGGGGGAGAGACAGGGTTGTGAAATAGTAATCAGATGAGTGGATGGGTCGGGGAGACTGGCTGGGAGTCGGAGGAGCCGGAGAGATGTTCACTCCTGGGAACTTGAAGCTGTCAGTTACCTCCACATTAGCAGCAAGGATACGACAGGGACGTGTACTCTGCCCGCTTCCTGGAGTCAATGCCCATCTCCTTTGTCCCCTGCTGTTCCCAACTGTATCGGTGACTGGGCAGTGAGACCAGATGAGACAAATAGTTATTTACTAAGCTTGAGAGACAAAGTACAGTGAGGTTCGTAGAGTTATACAGAGCAGAAACCAGGCCCGTTGTCTAACTTATCCATGCCGACCGATGTGTTTCTGGGCTGGTCTCGTTTCTCTGCCTTGGGCCCATGTGCCTCTAAAGCTTTCTTATCAATGTACATGTCCAAGTGACTTTTGAATGTTGTTATGTACCTTCCTCAACCACTTCCTCTCATTCCATTTACGGTACTCACCACCCTCTGTGCGAATTGTTTTACCCTCAGGTCCCCTTTAAATCTTTCCCTTTTCACCTTAGACCTATGCCCTCTAGTTTTAGACTCCCCTACACTGAGGAAAAGACTGTGACTTATCTTCCCCTCATTATAATAAAAAACTGTAAAAGCTCACAGTAAGCTTGAGAGGCCAGAACATAAGCTTATACAGCGCAGAAAACAGACCTAACACGTCCATAGCAAACACATACAAAATGCTGGAGGAAGTCAGCAGATTAGGTAACATCTATGGAAAGGAATAATCAGTCCATGGTTTGGCTGAGACCCTTCATCAGGACCGTCCATGTTGACCTGAGCAGCCTTTGCACATATTCCAACCCTTTCCTAGTCGTGTACCTGTCCACAGTAAAACGCAGAAATTATACTTGCCTCAACCACTTCCTCTGGCAGCTTGTTCCATATACCCATCACCTTCTGGGTGAAAACTTGCCCCCTGGGTCTCTCCTCTCTCACCTTAAACCTGTGTCCTCTGGTTTTAGACTCCCCTACCCTGGGGACAAGACTGTGACCATCCACCTTATCAACACCCCCTCATGGTTTTATAAACCTCTGTAAGGTCACCTTCAGCTTCCTTCACTCCAGGGAAAACAGTCCCAGCCTGTCCACCCTCTCCTGATAACTCAAGGCCTCCAGTCCCAGTGAGTCTTTCCTGCACCCTCTCCAGCTTAATGACACCCCTCTTATACCTACGAGGGTGCTCAATGCCTTCTTCGTCACCCGGTCTACCTGTGGCTCCACAGTGAACTACATTCATAGGCCACTAGGCGCCTCCCACCAGCGTTCACACCGGAAATCCTGACTTGGTTTAATACCGCAATTATCCACCTGACTTTGTAAGATATTTATATATTTATTCGTAATAACATACCTACTGCTTGTATAAAGGCAAACACAGTGCAAAAGTAGGGACATGTTCGGCACAGCTTTGTGGGCTGAAGGGCCTGTATTGTGCTGTAGGTTTTCTATGTTTCTGAATAATTTACATTCTTTGTGTCATTTCATCAATCCTTTCAGTACTGTTAATCGCAACAGACACAAAATGCTGGAGGAAATCAGCAGGTCAGGCAGCATCTATGGAAACGAGTTTCGGGCCGAAACCCTTCATCAGGACTGGAAGGGAAGGGGATTAGTCAGAATAAGAAGGTGAGGAGGGGAGAAGAAGTACAAGATGACGGGTGATAGAGGGAACTGGGAGAGGGAGAGGGGGTGAATTAAAGAGCTGGGAAATTGATTAGTGGAAGTGATAAAGGGCTGGAGGAGGTGGAATCTGATAGGAGAGAACAGAAGACCATGAAGAAAGGAAAGGGGTGGAGTCCCAGATGGATGTGATAGGCAGGTAACAAGAGAGGCGTGAGATGAAAGCAAGAATGGGAAATGGTGAAGGGGGGGGGGGGGGGAATTACCAGAAGGTTGTGAAATCATGTTCATGCCATCAGGTTGGAGGTTACCCCCACCCGGATGGAATACAAGGTGTTGTTCCTTCAGTGGTTCAATGGGCCAATGAGATATCAGAGAATGTATACAGTACACAACCTGAAATTCTTACTCTTCACAGACATTCACAAATCAGAAGGAAACCCCAAAGGATGAATGATGGGAAAAAAGTTAGAACCCCTAAGTCCCCCTACCCCTCTCACACACAAACAGCAGCGTAGCAGCAACCTTCCCCCTCCTCCTCCCCCTCTTGTTCCAGCGGGAAGCATCAGATTGCACCCACCAAACAGGCACTAGCAAGACCCCAGAGACACCGTGATGCAGGTCCATCAGACCATAACCCAGCACTTTGACGTCCCACAGGCTCTCTCTCTCTCACTAACAATTATTCCCTTAATTGATAACGCTCATGTGCGTCTTTGTTTAGCGTGGGGAGGCTGATGCACGGGCAGCCACCACATGGACCCTGACAGATTGGGATCAGAGTCCAGTGGCATTGACTGGGAACCCCACCTTCACTGCCGTTGTGGTGTGTCACCATCGTCCGCCAGATGTACCGTTGGAGTCATGGCTAGATCGCCTTCTGTCTGGAACCAACCTCCTCCTCCCCCCTTGACCATGGGCGGCCCTACCTTGAGCTGAGCGCCAGGTGGCCACATTTCAGACGGGGTCCCTCTCGGATCTCAGGAACTCACAGGCCTACTGGAACAATAGCAGCATTACCGAAGCCAGCAGATGATCCCGAGAAACTCGCAGGTGAAGGGCCGCCTCACCTGGAAGGACTGTTTGGGGCCCTGAACGGTGGCGAGTGAGGAACTGCGGCATTTGTAACTCGATCCGGGGATAAGAGGCAGGAGGAAGATCAGCGCGGAGAGCCGAATGGGCAAGGGGATCGATCCCGACTGAAAGCGGAGAGTAGTGGTTGGGCCGGGCTGGGGGAAAGGGTGGTTTGGAACAGAGGGGTGAGTTTAGTGATAGGATCCTACTTGTAAAAGATAAATGTGTCTCCAGAGGTGAAGGCAGATGGAGAAAGTTAGAGAGCAGCGACAAAGTTGTCCGAACTACTGTGGAATAGGCCCCGCCCCCGGCGGCCGGCTTCCGGCGGAAGTGCGAGTGACACGACAGAATCGACAGCCATGGAGGAGCTCGGCTTGGCGGTGGAGCGGCCGGTGGTAAGGAAGCGGACGGGTCCCGGGAAAATAGGGAGCGTGGACCGGGCGAGATGACTCGGGCTGCGTTCGGATACCCCGCGATCCGGGACGGCAACTTCGTCATTGGGGGAGTAACCAGACTGGAGGAGGGAGGGAGTAATGGATGGGAGCAGAGGCCAAAGGGAAATGGAGGGGAAGAGAGGAGAAAGGGAAATGGAGGTGGAAGAGAGGGAAGGGGAACAGGGAAAGGGTGACGTAGGGGAAAGAGAGGGGGAGGGATGATGGGTGAGGAGGAGAGGGGAAGTTGCAGGAAAGCTTGGGGAGAGTAAGGAGAGGGGGAAGGGGAGCAGGAGTGAAGAGGTCAGAAGGGAAATGAAGCAGGGTAAATGAGGGTAGAACAAAGGGCAGAAGGAAAAGGGTATGGTGTAGGGGAATCGAAGGGATTAGTGTAAGAGAGATGGTAATGGAAGAATCGGAGCAGCGAGTGGATGCACCATGGTGACTTGGTGAGGAACAGGCTCCAGATTTGGGTGGAGGGTCGATGGGTTGGGTGAGTGAGTTGTGGGGGTGTTGGTTACTGAGACACCACGGCCCACAGCGGGTACACAAACATGGCAGTGCTAATTGCTCCACTCGCTTCCCCCTGCCCCCGGTGCTTGGACTCCCTCCTGAATTTCTGTCCCTCTCCTCGTGTTCGCAGGACGAGATTCCGGCGCTGATGACGTCCAGACCACACACGGCTCTGTCCTTCCTTGCTCCAGAGCCGGAGGACTTGGAGGACCTGTATAGTCGGTACAAGGTGAGGGGGAGGGTTTCTGAACCCATTGAGTTGTCTGTGGAAGGTAGGGCTACAGAGAGGGTGGGGTGGGTACTGTTCAGAGGGGCGGAATAGCCTCCCGTGCTCGTCTGAGGTGTTGGACTGGGAATCGGATACGGTTTACCCTGATGGGTTTTGACCTCTGCTTCCTTTGTTCCCCAGTCCCTCTAAGCTCCCGTTGGTCAAAAATCATTGTCGTACCATGAAGAAATAGGCCCTTTGGCCCATCGAGTATTCTGACCTGACCGTGGACACCAATCCTGCTTCATTCTCGCCCTTCCCCAGATTCTGCTCTTCACGCACACATTCATTTACAGTGGTTGTTTCACCTTTGGACGAAACCCATCAGTACTAATCTCTGATCAGGTCAGAGGATCGTTCAGTGCGGAAGCAGCACCTTAAGACCGTGGCACTTCAAATTTATTCTCCAAGGCAGACACACAGAGTGAATAAGTGTCATGAAAAAGGGTTTGTCACAGTCCTGTGCATAAAAACAGTGCACAGTTCCAGTCTCCGTATCCCTGGGTCAGACCCACACCGGGAGCACAGTGTACATTTCCAGTCTCCGTATCCCTGGGTCAGACCCACACCGGGAGCACAGTGTACAATTCCAGTCTCCGTATCCCTGGGTCAGACCCACACCGGGAGCTCCGTGCACAGTTCCAGTCTCCGTGTCCCTGGGTCAGACCCACACCGGGAGCACCGTGCACAGTTCCAGTCTCCGTGTCCCTGGGTCAGACCCACACCGGGAGCACAGTGTACATTTCCAGTCTCCGTATCCCTGGGTCAGACCCACACCGGGAGCACAGTGTACATTTCCAGTCTCCGTATCCCTGGGTCAGACCCACACCGGGAGCACAGTGTACAATTCCAGTCTCCGTATCCCTGGGTCAGACCCACACCGGGAGCTCCGTGCACAGTTCCAGTCTCCGTGTCCCTGGGTCAGACCCACACCGGGAGCACCGTGCACAGTTCCAGTCTCCGTGTCCCTGGGTCAGACCCACACCGGGAGCACCGTGCACAGTTCCAGTCTCCGTGTCCCTGGGTCAGACCCACACCGGGAGCACCGTGTACAGTTCCAGTCTCCGTGTCCCTGGGTCAGACCCACACCGGGAGCACCGTGCACAGTTCCAGTCTCCGTATCTCTCGGTCAGACCCACACCGGGAGCACCGTGCACAGTTCCAGTCTCCGTATCCCTGGGTCAGACCCACACCGGGAGCACCGTGCACAGTTCCAGTCACCGTATCCCTGGGTCAGACCCACACCGGGAGCACCGTGCACAGTTCCAGTCACCGTATCCCTGGGTCAGACCCACACCGGGAGCACCGTGCACAGTTCCAGTCACCGTATCCCTGGGTCAGACCCACACCGGGAGCACCGTGCACAGTTCCAGTCACCGTATCCCTGGGTCAGACCCACACCGGGAGCACCGTGCACAGTTCCAGTCACCGTATCCCTGGGTCAGACCCACACCGGGAGCACCGTGCACAGTTCCAGTCTCCATATCCCTGGGTCAGACCCACGCCGGGAGCACCATGCACAGTTCTGGTCTCCGTATCTCTGGTCAGACCCACACCAAGAGCACTGTGTGCAATTCCAGTCTCTGTATCCCTGGGTCAGACCCACACTGGGAACATGATGCATTGTTGTAGCTTCTGGATCAAAGTGTATTTAAGAAGCTGTTAGATGCATGAATATAAGATCACAAAACCATAAGCATTCGGCCATTTGGCATCGATTTTGCTCCACCATTTCATTATGTCTAATTCATTTCCCTTTGACACCCCATTCTCATGCCTTCTTCCCAGCATCTTTTACACCCTGACTAACGAACAACCTCCTTTCACACCCTGACTAACAAAAAACCTTTCACACCTTGACTGTAGAAGCTTTCAATCTCCGCCTTAAGTACACACAATTACCTGGCCTCCATAGCCGCCCTGCCTCGAGATTTGCCTCCCTCTACTTCGAGAAATTCCTCCTTATCTCTGTTCTAAATGGACTTCCCTCTTAAGCTGTGCCCTCTGCTCCTGGACTCCATAGATAGAGTGGAACACCCTCTCCACATCCACTCTATCTCGCCTTTCAACATTTGATAGGTTTCAGTGAAGTTGCCCCCTCATTCTCCTAAATTCCAAAGAGTAAAGACCCAGAGCCATTTAACATTCCACGTTCTTTCTGGAATCATTCCCATGAGCCTCCTCTGAACCTTCCAGTGTCAGCACATCCTTTCTTACATAAAGGGCCCAAATCTGTGCTTTAATTGTTTGCATGTTTTTTTTTTCTTTTGTGCGTCGTGTTGGTTTTTTATTTTTTATTTTTATTTTTTCTTTAATTGTTTTTTTTTACCAGGTCTCTTGCTTTGTGACTACCTGCGAGCATGCAAATCTCAGGGTTGTATAATTTATACATACTTTGGTAATGAATGTATTTGAATCTTAAAAATTGCTCACAGTACTTCGAGTGAGGCCTAAAACATCATTGCTTTTAAATTCTAGTCATCTTCAAATAAATGCCAGCATTGCATTTGCCTTCCTCGCCCTGACTCAACTTGCAGAAGCCTTTAGGGACTCCTACACGGGGAGTGCATGTCCCATGTCCCTTTGCGCCTCGGATTTTTGATTTTAGAAAATAGCCTATGCTTTCATTCGTTCTACCAAAATGTGTGTCCATACACTTCTCGACACTTTCATCTGCCACTTCATTGCCCATTCTCCCAATCTGTCTAAGTCCTTCTGCAGTCTCTCTGCTTCCTCAGCACCATCTGCCCCTCCACCTACCTTTATATTGTCCAGAGGGATATGGATCATGTAGAGACAAAAAAGGTTTAATTTGCTATTGAGTTTGGCACATATATTGTGGGATTGAAGAGCCTTCCTATTCTGTACTGGTCTTTATAGAGCGTTATCTTAAATTAGTTACATGTAGGCAAAAATAAATACATTAACCACAACAACACAAGTATAACATTGAGAAAATGAGAAAAAGAAATATAAATGGAGGTAGTGGGAGAGAGAGAGACAATAAGACAATCTGAGAGATAATATTCCAGTTTTTTAGTTTACATAGAACGAATTTGTGCCGATCATGGAACCTGCTCTAGAAACTGCCTCGAATTTCCCTAGCGCATAGCCCCCTTTTTCTAAGCTCCATATATCAATCTTAAGAGGCTCTTAAAATACCCTATTGTATCCCGCTTCCACCACTGGCAGTGCATTCTACGCACCCACCACTCTATGTGTGAAAAACTTGCCCCTGACATCCCCTCGGTACCTTTCTCCAAGCACTTTAAAACCATGCCCCCTCGTGTTAGCCATTTCACTACTGGGAAAAAGCCTCTGGCTCGCCATACGACAATGCCCCTCATCATCTTATATACCTCTATCAGGTTGCCTCTCATCCTCCGTTGCTTCAGGGAGAAAAGGCCAAGTTCACTCAACCTATTCTCATAAGGTACACCCTCCAGTCCCAGCAACATCCTTATAAATCCCCTCTGTACTCTCTCTGTAGTACCCACATCCACATTTAGTTCAAGAATCCGATGGCAGTGGAGAAGAAGCTGTTGTTAAAACCTTGTGGTGTAGGTCTCCGGGCTTCTGTACCTCCTGCCTGAAGGCAGCATCAATAAGAGGGTATCACTCAGATAGTACGGGTCCCTGATGTCACCTCTCTATGACGTTGCCTTGTGTAGATGTTGCTCGGTGGTGGGAAGAGCAGAACCCGTGATGGAATCCGCACTGAATGTCCAACTCCCGTTTCAGTGGACTATTTATTGAAGATTCTGTTTTACTATCTTCATTGAATGCTGATGTCTTTGATCTGAGGTTCTGCGGAAATCAAAACTTGTTGCTTTTGAGTGTGTAACACACGTTGTGGAACAAAACAAGAGAAGCATGGGGTGAGGGTGGGAAGAGACCCGAGTGGCAGGGAACAGGACAAAGACAGATCCAACTGGTCTGGTCTTCGTCCGCCAGGTTGCTTTTTCCATTGAATTTCCATAGGTAATAGTTAACCAATCAGATAGCCCCTTTTCAAGTACTGTGAAACCCACACTCAAACAATCACGTGTATATTGGGGATGATATAAAAATACAAACAGACATAAGAAAGCTAAACTACAAGAAAAATAACAGTTCTACAGTCTAATCCAACAAATCTGATGGTTTGTGGCATCGAGAGGTGTGGATAGGATGGACAGACAAAATTGTTTTCCCACAATGTTGTGATAAACTAATTAAACTAGCAGTTAAATGCCCAACTAAACAAATCCCTTTAGCCTACACAATGTCCATATGTCTTCATCTCTGCAGATCATGAGCCTCTGACCCAACTCTGTGGTATCTACCTCACCATAACTCCTGGAGGTGCATTCCAGGCATTTGCCACTCGCTTGGATTAAGAAAAACTCCTTTTTGCACGTGCTCTCTAATCCAGGCAGCATCCTGGTGAACGATGTCAGCATCCATAAGACAGGAGCAGAATATACTATTTGGCCCATTGAAATGCTTTGCCATTCATCATGGCTGATTTATTTTCCCTCACAGCCGCATTCTCCTCCCTTCTCCCTGTAACCTAGGCCCTTACTAATCAAGAATCTACCCTTGATAGCTCCTCTAAGCTTTCCTAAAACAGATATCCTCTGATGTCGGCCATCGCCACCCTGGGAAAAAGTCACTGGCTCTCCAAACTATCTGTGCCTCTCAGAGTCATCAACACCTTTTAATCCTTCATTCCAAAGTCAAAAGCTTGCTCAATGTTTCCTCATAAGACATCTGTAATTCACCAGAATATCCTGATGAATTTTGTCTGCATGTTCTCGAAAGCTTCCACATCCTTCTTATAATGCAGTGTTTCCCAACCCTTTGTAGCCCAATTTCCTTCTGAGGCAATTTCATACTTGCCAACACCCCCCCCCCCCCCCCCCAAAGCAATTTCATACTTGCCAACACCCCTTTTAGGCACAATTTACTTTCTGGCGCCCCCATTGTGTAAAAACATGAGAAAATTGATTATGCTTTAAATTGTTATTTGTCCTTAAACCTACCTTACACAGTACTTGTGCATGTACAACAGCTTCGATATCAATGTGATCCTTGAGCTTGATAGTTTTTAGCAAGAGTTGAAATATCTGGTTCAAGTTGTGACAGCCTTCGGTCCCCATGCGTAACAATGTCCAAGCATTTTCTGTGAGTATGTGGTTCACTGTGTGGGAGCTTCTTCTAGCAAGATAGGAGAATGGAAATGCAATGAAGAGCTGTTTGGCTCTTCTCCAAAGACCAGGAAACTTCCTATAACAGTGTCACCACATCCCACAAAAGCCATTTTTGAAAAGCAGTTTGGCTTCTTCATCATTCTGAATTTTGATTATTTCTTCTTGCTAGCTCCCTCTTCCTGTAGTTCCACCTTGCAAATAAATGGGTTAATTACTCAGTCCGGAATTTCCCGATCGTTCAAATCCTTAAATTGATTCTGAAAATTTTCTTCAGTGACTGCAGGTGTAAATAAATTACTGCCTGAGAAAGAGAGTGGCACTCTTTCCACGCAAGGAAACTGAGAACGTTCTTCTCCCAGTGTTTTGCTTGAATATTTTCAAAAGTGAACACTGCACTTTTTAAAAACGCAAACACGAGGAAATCTGCTGAAATTCAAGCAACACACACAAAATGCTGGTGGAACGCAGCAGGCCAGGCAGCATCTATAGGGAGAAGCACTGTCGACGTTTCGGCCCGAAACCGTTCGTCAGGGCCTCGGCTCGAAACATCGACTGTACTTCTTCCTATAGATGCTGCCTGGCCTGCTGCGTTCCACCAGCACTTTTTGCCTGGATTAAGTTGTAATTCTCACCTTGCAGTTTCACATTTAGGACGTTCATTTTGTCATACAGATCGCCTAGATATGCCACATCTCCATGTAGAAGTTCAGTCTTGTTTCCCAAGCTCCTGTTGACTGAGCAAAAATTCTTGAGTATCGTAAGCAGTTTTGGGCCCATTACTGTATCTAAGAGAGGATATGCTGACATTAGAGAGGGTTCACAGGAGTTTGGGAATGAAAGGCTTATCGTAAGAGGAGCATTTGATGCCTCTGGGCCTGTATGGTGTAATTTGATGAGCTGAATGATCTAATTCTGCTCTTATGTCTTATCCTTTCATGGATAAGGGGTTCAGAACTGTTCTCAGTACTTCCACATGCGGTCTGAGCAATGCCTTATAAAACTTCAGCATTACATCTTTGTTTTTTTATTCTAGTGCTCTGAAAGTGAATGCTAACATGACCTTTGTCTTCCTTGCTACTGAGGAAAGCAGCAGTCCCACCATCAGGCATAGACATAGATGTAGAACAGCACAGCGTAGACACTGGCCCTTCGGCCCACAACGTGGTGCTGAGCCAGCTAAAAAGTAAACAAATTAGCCACCGGCAGCCATTCGGAAGAGCCTCCCTTTGATCCCTTTTGCCAGTCAGCCAATCTTCTGCCCATGCTAGTGTCTTTCTTGCTTCCTCAACACTACCTGCCCATCCTCCGTCTAATGTGGAGGGGCCACTGCACAGGATCGGGAAAAGCTCCAGGAATTTGTAAACTCAACCAGCTCCGTTGTCACAATCCTCCTCACCATTGCGGATATCTTCAAAAGGTGATCCCTCAGAAAGGTGACGTCCTTCATTCAGGATCCCCCTCACGCAGGACATGCCTCCTCATTGCTGCCATCTGGTGGTACAGGAGCCTGAAGGCACACACTCGCCGTTTTAAACAGATTCTTCCCCTCTGCCATCAGATATCTGAATGGACAGTGAACAGAACCTCACTATTTTTCCTTTCCTTTCGCACTGCTTATTTAAATTGTAGATTTTGTGTATTGCACTGTCCTCCTACTTCAAACAGCAAATCTCATGACATCTGTCTGTGATTATAAACCTCTTTCAAAGACCAAAGTAAATTCAGTATCAAAGTACATGTATGTCACCGTATACAACACTGAGATTCATTTTCTTGTCATTTACAGTCAAACATAGAAATGCAATGGAATCAATGAAAAACTACACACAAAGACTGACTAACAGCCAATGGGCTGTGGCCTCTGTCGGTCAGGGTTGACCATGGACATTACATCCTAGCTGTCTAGATTTCACAAGCCAGGGCAGTACAATATGGAGAGCAAGCCGTTGTCCATGTAGCAAGCTCCCCCTCTCCATGCATTGATGAGCCCAAAGGAACGGCGGAGACGGATACAGTCTGGTGTCAGCGGTGTTGCAGGAATTGTCAGTCAGCGTTAAACTCAATGTACGACTGCCTTAGGGACTCCAGATTTTCCCTCGGGGTTTACTCCCGAAGCCACAAGGCAGCGGAGGTTTGAGTTCAGAGTTTTCCTTCTAGATGAGCTGCCAAGCACGGCTGATGAACCCCATCTGGTTTTAGGGCACCAGGAACCCATCTTTGCCCTTTCCCCGTCAATAGAAATGGTTCTGCCGGGCTCAGTAGCTAAGCTCATGTGAAGGCCAGGAGCTGGACTTGGTTGTTAGAGGCTATTTGAGGCACACGCTATTGGGAGCATTTGATAGGTAGTAGTAGCTTATTCCCATTTCCACCCCCGGCTATAACAGCCTCAGAAACCAACCAATGTGCAAAAGAAGGCAAAGTGAGCAAATACAAAAAAAAGTCCAAATAATTTTGATAATTAAGAAATAACTAACTACTACTAAGAACAGGCTGTTGAGTCCTTGAAAGTGAGTTCATCGGTTGTGGAATCGGTTCAGTGCTGAGGTGAGTGAAGTTATCCACCCTGGTTTAGGAGCCTGATGTTGAGGGGTAATAACCGTTCCTAAGGCCTCCTGCCTGGTGGTAGTAGCAAGAGGAGGGCCTGGCCTGGATGATGGGGGTTGGTCTTTGATGATGGATGCCACTTTCCTGCTGTAACCCTCCTTGTAGACCTGCTCATTGGTGGGGTGGGCTTTTCCTGTGATAGATTGGGCTATCCACTACTTTTTGTAGACTTTTCCGCTCATGGGCATTGCTGTTTCCATACCGGGGTGCGATGCAACCAGTCCGGGTACTCTCCACTGGGTATCTACAGAAGTCTGTGAAAGTTTGTTATGACCTGCTGGATCTGTGTAAGCTTCTAACTGCGTCAAATGCCCTGTGTCCATGCAGAAACTGCAGCAGGAGCTGGAGTTCCTGGAGGTGCAGGAGGAGTACATCAAGGATGAGCAGAAGAACCTGAAGAAGGAATTCCTCCACGCCCAGGAGGAGGTGAAGCGCATTCAGAGCATCCCGCTGGTCATCGGGCAGTTCCTGGAGGCGGTCGATCAGAACACGGCTATCGTGGGCTCCACCACAGGTGAGACCCTCCCTCTGCCCGGTGGGGTTTAGAGCAGAGCACACAGTGGTGGGGGAGCTTTCTGGGGACAGTGAATCTCTGATTGTCTAGTGCCGTCATGTTTTCCAAACCATTGGGCGTTATCACAGTCAGGTTTGATGTCACATCTGTCAGAATTGATAGCTTTGTGGCCTAGTTTCAGGGTACCTGGATGCACACAGCAGGCAGAAGTCAGCATGCTGTCCTTAAGAAGAAATCTTGTTTGACAAATCTGTTGGAATTCTTTTTGAGGAAATAACAGGCAGGATAGATAAAACGGGAATCAGTGGATGTTGTTTATTTGGATTTTCAGAAGGCCTTTGTAAAGTACCTTACACAAGGATGCTAAACAAGAGCTCATCTTCTTATAGGAAGGATACTAGCATGGAGAGAAGATTAGCTGACTGGCTGGAGGCAAAGAGTGGGAATAAAGGGGACCTTTTCTGGTTGGCAGCCGGTGATCAGTGGTGTTCTGTGGGGGGTTGTTGTTGGAACCACTACTTTTTATATTATAGGTTAATGATCTGGATAATGGAATTGATGGTTTAGTGACGACGTTTGCGGATGATCTGAAGTTGGGTGGAGGGTCAGGTAGTGTTGAGGAAGCAGGTGTGGGTCGGTTGGTGTTGGTTTATTGTCTCATGAAAAGCTTGTCTTGCACACTATTCATGCATACCAGATCATTACACAGTTCATTGAGGTACAACAAGGGAAAACAAAAGAATAGGTCTTTAAATTCAGAGAAAGAGTGGTCACTGTCTACATCAGCGGGTTGAGAGTAGGATGCATAACGGCTTGGCACATGCCTGCAGAGAGTTGTGGACGCAGCCTCCTCTCTATTGGGATTGTTTATTCTTGCCACACATACCAAGAGACAAATACAAGCTTGTTGAAGTTCACGTTTATTGTCTTCAACAGTATACCAAATGAAATAACATTCTCTCTAACAAGTTGTACAACATAAGACAAAGGAGCAGAATTAACACAGAAATGACACATACTGTGAGTAATATGACCACAAATAAATTAACAAATAATTAGGTGTATTTTCACCTGTATCTTGCGTACGGTTCATACAGATCTGATCATCACACGGTGCATTGAGGTGAAACAAGGTAAAACATTAACAAAATGCAGAATAAAGTGTAACAGCTACAGAAAAAGTGCAGTTCAGATTAACGATAAAGTGCAAGATCATAACCAGGTACATTGAGAGGCCGTGTCCGTCTTATCATACAAGAGGTCCATTCATAAATGATAAAGTTGGGAACGTGGGCAAAGTGGCAGGAGGAAAACAGCACAGGGAAGTGTGTGGTTTGCACTTTGGTAGGAAGAATAAATGTGTGGTCTATTTCCTAAATGGCGAGAGAAACCAGAAATTGGATGTGCAAAGAAACTTGGAAGCATGGGACGTCCTGAAGGTCGTGTCAGCGGTAAGGAAGTTAGTGTTCCTTTCAAGAGGACTAGAATCTCAAAGCATGGGTGTATTAGGCTTCATGGCGTATTAGATCACGGTTGGAGAATTGTTATAAGCTTTGGGCCCCATATCTAAAGAAGAATGTGCTGGTATTGGAGAGGGTCCAGAGGAGGTCACGAGGACAATCCCAGGATGTAAGGGTGAATGTATAAGGAGAGCGTGATGACTTTGGGCTGAACTCGATGAAGATTAGAAGGCTGAAGGGGAATCTCATTGAAGCCTACTGGATCCTGAACATTCCACATTGAGTGGATGTTTCCATCAGCAGGAGAGTGTCAGATCTGAGCATACAGCCTCAGGATAACAGGGTGTAACTTCCGAGCTGAGACGAGGAGGAGTTTCTTTAGCCAGAAGGTGGTGAATCTGTGGACTTTGATGGTACAGATGGCCAATTGTTTAAGGCAGAGATTGATAGGTTCCCGACTGGTGAGGGGTCTAAGGGTTATGGGAAGAAGGTGAGAGGGGAAAATAAGTCAGCCATTATTGAATGGCGGAGACGCGATGGACAAATGGCCTAATTCTGCTCCTTTATCTTACGGTCTTGCACACAGCTGCAACGGAAGCAGCATCAGAGACATGAGAGAAACTTGTACACAATTTAGAGAGTGGATTGGGTCAAGTTGTTTTATGGGAAGGATGTAATAGAGAAATGGAGGTCATTTAAGGGTGAAATTATGAGGGTACAGAATCTTTATGTTCCTGTTCGGTTGAAAGGAAAGGTTAAAGGTTTGAAAGCGCCATGGTTTTCAAGGGATATTAGAAACTTGGTTCGAAAAAAGAGGGATGTCTACAATAGATATAGGCAGCATGGAGTAAAGGAATTGCTCGAGGAATATAAAGAATGTAAAAGGAAATTTAAGAAAGAGATTAGAAAAGCTAAAAGAAGTTACGAGTTTGGTTTGGCAAATAAGGTGGAAGTAAATCCGAAAGGCTTCTACAGTTATATTAAAAGCAAGAGGATAGTGAGGGATAAAATTGGTCCCTTAGAGAATCAGGGTGGTCAGCTATGTGTGGAGCCGAGGGAGATGGGAGAGATTTTGAACGATTTCTTCTCTTCGGTATTCACTAAGGAGAAGGATATTGAATGGTGTAAGGTGTGGGAAACAAGTAAGGAAGTTATGGAACCTATGACAATTAAAGTGGTGGAAGTACTGGCGCTTTTAAGAAATTTAAAAGTGGATAAATCTCCGGGTCCTGACCGGATATTCCCCAGGACCTTGAGGGAAGTTTGTGTAGAGATAGCAGGAGCTCTGACGGAGATCTTTCAGATGTCATTAGAGATGGGGATTGTGCCGGAGGATTGGCGTATTGCTCATGTGGTTCCATTGTTTAAAAAGGGTTCTAGAAGTAAGCCTGGCAATTATAGACCTGTCAGTTTGACATCAGTGGTGGGTAAATTAATGGAAAGTATTCTTAGAGATAGTATTTATAATTATCTGGATAGACAGGATCTGATTAGAAGTAGCCAGCATGGATTTGTGCGTGGAAGGTCATGTTTGACAAACCTTATTGAATTTTTTGAAGTAGTTACGAGGAATGTTGACGAGGGTAAGGCAGTGGATGTAGTCTATATGGACTTCAGCAAGGCCTTTGACAAAGTTCCACATGGAAGGTTAGTTAAGAAGGTTCAGTCGTTAGGTATTAATGCTGGAGTAATAAAATGGATTCAACAGTGGCTAGATGGGAGATGCCAGAGAGTAGTGGTGGATAATTGTTTATCGGGATGGAGGCCGGTGACTAGCGGGGTGCCTCAGGGATCTGTTTTGGGCCCAATGTTGTTTGTAATATACATAAATGATCTGGATGATGGGGTGGTAAATTGGATTAGTAAGTATGCTGATGATACTAAGGTAGGAGGTGTTGTGGATAATGAGGTGGGTTTTCAAAGCTTGCAGGGAGATTTATGCCGGTTAGAAGAATGGGCTGAACGTTGGCAGATGGAGTTTAATGCTGAGAAGTGTGAGGTTCTACATTTTGGCAGGAATAATCCAAATAGAACATACAGTGTAAATGGTAGGGCATTGAGGAATACAGTGGAACAGAGAGATCTAGGAATAACAGCGCATAGTTCCCTGAAGGTGGAGTCTCATGTAGATAGGGTGGTGAAGAAGGCTTTTGGAACGCTGGCCTTTATAAATCAGAGCATTGAGTACAGAAGTTGGGATGTAATGTTAAAATTGTACAAGGCATTGGTAAGGCCAAATTTGGAATATTGTGTACAGTTCTGGTCACCGAATTATAGGAAAGATATCAATAAATTAGAGAGAGTGCAGAGACGATTTACTAGGATGTTACCTGGGTTTCAGCACTTAAGTTACAGAGAAAGGTTGAACAAGTTAGGTCTCTATTCATTGGAGCGTAGAAGGTTGAGGGGGGATTTGATCGAGGTATTTAAAATGTTGAGATATTAGAGAGAGTGCAGAGACGATTTACTAGGATGTTACCTGGGTTTCAGCACTTAAGTTACAGAGAAAGGTTGAACAAGTTAGGTCTCTATTCATTGGAGTGTAGAAGGTTGAGGGGGGATTTGATCGAGGTATTTAAAATGTTGAGAGGGATAGATAGAGTTGACGTGAATAGGCTGTTTCCATTGAGAGTAGGGGAGATTCAAACGAGAGGACATGATTTGAGAGTTAGGGGGCAAAAGTTTAAGGGAAACACGAGGGGGTATTTCTTTACTCAGAGAGTGATAGCTGTGTGGAATGAGCTTCCTGTAGAAGTAGTAGAGGCCAGTTCAGTTGTGTCATTTAAGGTAAAATTGGATAGGTATATGGACAGGAAAGGAGTGGAGGGTTATGGGCTGAGTGCGGGTAGGTGGGACTAGGTGAGATTAAGAGTTCGACACGGACTAGGAGGGCCGGAATGGCCTGTTTCCGTGCTGTGATTGTTATATGGTTATATGGTTAATTCAGTGCTGCCCTCTAGTGTTCGCTGGGTGGAAGACAAGCTGGATTGTAGACAATGTGTTTGTCTGCCGAGCGAGAAGCTTGTTCTTGCTGACAATGCCCGTGTATCACCAATTTGCGGAACGTGTCACTCAGGGATATACGGTAGAGATATATAGCGACTGTTTGTTTACTGCTGTTGTAATTAGATGTGCCCTGTGCTGTGTGTGACTGTTGGTACTGTGTTTTGCTCCTTGACCCCAGAATAATGCTGCTTCGTTGGGCTGTATTCATGGATATTCATGTGTGGTTGAATGACAATTAAACTTGATTAGAAAAAAACTGAAGTCCATTGTAGTACAAAGTGTTGCTGAACTGAGGTAGTGATTAGGGCGTGGGACCTGTTCCTCCTGCCCAGTGGGAGCTGTGAGAAGATGGCACAGTCCAGATGTGGAAAGTTTTGATGATGGATGTCGCTGACTAGAGGCAGCGCCTCCTGGGGATGCTACCGACGGTGGTGAGGGATGTGTCGCGAGGTTCTGGGCTGAGTCCACTACTCTCCGCAGCTTTCTGCGTACCAGACCATGTACTTCCAACAGTACATCCGCAGAAGTTTGGGTGTTCGTTAACAAGCCGAACCTGCTCAGAAAGTAAAGATGCTGAATTGCCTTTCTGTGATTGCATCTATGTGCTGGCCTCAGTTAGGTCACCCGAGATGTTAATGTCCAGGAACTTAAAGTGTGTTTGTGTGTTTATGTATTTCTGTATGAGAGCAAGTGTGTCGTGTGTGTGCTAGAGAGATAGAGACTGTGTGTGTAAAGATACTGGCTTTGCAATGTGTTTATTCTTTGGTATATTTTTGAAAATCTACTTTTGAAGGATAGGATGTGGAAGCATTGGAAGGGTACAGAGGAGATTTACCAGGATGCTGCCTGGTTTAGAGAATATGGATTATGATCAGAGATTAAGGGAGCTAGGGCTTTACTCTCTGGAGAGAAGGAGGATGAGAGGAGACATGATAGAGGTGTACAAGATATTAAGAGGAATAGACAGAGTGGACAGCCAGTGCCTCTTCCCCAGGGCACCACTGCTCAGTACAAGAGGACATGGCTTTAAGGTAAGGGGTGGCAAGTTCAAGGGGGATATTAGAGGAAGGTTTTTTACTCAGAGAGTGGTTGGTGCGTGGAATGCACTGCCCGAGTCAGTGATGGAGGCAGATGCACTAGTAAAATTTGAGAGACGACGAGACAGGTATATGGAGGAATTTAAGGTGAACGGTTATGTGGGAGGCAGGGTTTGAGGGTCGGCACAACATTGTGGGCTGAATGGCCTGTACTGTTCTATGTTCTAAAGATAAAGGTCGTCACTGTAGTGTTGTGGCTAGCACAATGTTTTACAGTGCCAGTGATCACAGATTGGAGTTTGCTGCCTGTAAGGAGTTTGAACACTCTCCTTGTGATCTTGTGGGTTTCCTCTGGGTGCTCCGGTTTCCTCCCAGATTCCAGTGACGTACAGATTGGGATTACTGAGCTGTGGGCATACTGCGTTGCCCCAGAAGCATGGCAACTCTTGTTGGCTACCCCCAGTACAATCCATACTAATTTGATATGATACATTTTACTATATGTTTCAATGTACATGTGACAAATAAAGCTAATGTTTTCTTTAATAAAATCCTCTGCTGCCACCTTCAAGGGTACTTGAGCTTTGAGGGTGCTGGGGAACAGAGGGACCCTGTCGTTCATGCCAGTGTTTGCAGAGATGGATGTGTCACTGCCTGAACTAGGTCACATATCCTTTCAGGATTTGGGAAGTTACTGTGCTGCCATGGGAGAGATGTCAGAAGCCACAGAACAAAGGGACACAGTGAAGGAAATAGATGTAATCTACTCCTGGCAAAAGATCTGACATGTGACCACAAGAAACTGCAGATTTGTGGACACAGCTCAGCTCATCTTGGAAGCTAGCCTCCCCTTCATAGACTCCGGCTGCATTTCTTGCTGCCTCAGTGAAGCAGCTTGCCTGATCAAAGTCCGCCCTTACGCCGGACAGTCTCGCTTCTCCCTCTCCCTTTGGGCAGAAGATACAAAAGTCTGAAAGCATGTACCACCGGGCTCAAGGCCACTCTCCTTCCCTTCCAGTCCTGTTGAAGGGTCTCAGCATGAATTGTTGACTGTTTATTCCCCTCCACAGATGCTGCCTGACTTGTTGAGTTCCTCCAGCACTCTATGTGTTGCTCAAGGTTTCCAGCATCTGCAGAATCTTGTGTCAAGGACAGCTTCTACGCCATTGTGAATGATCTCCCACTGATTCTACCTCAGAAATCTGTCTCATCTTGTCCCTTGTACCTTATTGTCTGCCTGCACTGCACTTTCTCTGTAAATGCGACACTTTATTCTGCATACCGATGCTGGTTTCCCTCAATGTACTGTTGTAATGAATTGATGTGTATGAACAATACACAGGGCAGATTGTCATTGTACCTTGGTATGTACAGCCTGCACTGGGGTACAGTATTATTATATGATACATGTAACACTAGTCAAAGCTATGTATGTGCTGAAATACATTGAGAGGTTGGCCATGGCTGGAATTAACTGCTGCCAAAGCACAGACCTGGACCCTTACAATTTGCCTACCACTGCAATAGGTCTACAGACAAAATCTCTCCACTTGGTTCTGGAGCACTAGGGTAACAGCAACACCTACACCATACTGCTATTTATTGATTCTAGCTCGGCGTTCAACATCATCTCCCTTTCAGTATTAAAAAGCTTCAAAACCTGGGACTCTGCATTATTGACTTCCTCGTTGCAAGATCAGTCAGTGTGGAATGGAAATAACATCTCACGGCCAATTAACACCGACTTACCTCAGGAATGCATGCTTAGCCCACTGCTCTGATCTTTCTACACTCCTGACTGTGTGGTAAGGCACAGCTTAAGTGCCATCTATAAATTCACCAGTGACTGTCATATTGTTGGAAGAATCTTGGATGACAATGAAGAGCATACAGGACTGAGGTGGATCAGCTGGTTGAGTGGTGTTGCAATAATAACCTTGTACTCAACATCTGTAGTACCAAAGACCTTATTGTGGACTTCAGGAAGGGGAAGATGAGGGAGCACACACTAGTTTTCATTAGAGGTTCAGCAGTGGAAAGGGTGAGCAGCTTCAAATTCCTGGATGTCAGCATCTCGAAAAATATATCATGGGTCCACTACGTTGTTGCAATCATGAAGGCACCCCAGCGGCTCTGTCGTGAGGAGTTTGAAGATATCCGGTGCTCACCAAAGACCCTGGCAAATTTGTGTAGACTTACAGTGGAGAGAGCATCGTTGCAGCACTGAGGCTCCAGTGCACAGGAGTGTGAGGGGCTGTAGAGGGATGTGCACTCAGCCAGTTACTGTCAGTTACTGAGGCTCCAGTGCACAGGAGTGTGAGGGGCTGTAGAGGGATGTGCACTCAGCCAGTTACTGTCAGTTACTGAGGCTCCAGTGCACAGGAGTGTGAGGGGCTGTAGAGGGATGTGCACTCAGCCAGTTACTGTCAGTTACTGAGGCTCCAGTGCACAGGAGTGTGAGGGGCTGTAGAGGGATGTGCACTCAGCCAGTTACTGTCAGCTACTGAGGCTCCAGTGCACAGGAGTGTGAGGGGCTGTAGAGGGATGTGCACTCAGCTAGTTACTGTCAGTTACTGAGGCTCCAGTGAACAGGAGTGTGAGGGGCTGTAGAGGGATGTGCACTCAGCCAGTTACTGAGGCTCCAGTACACAGGATTGTGAGGGGCTGTAGAGGGATGTGCACTCAGCCAGTTACTGAGGCTCCAGTGCACAGGATTGTGAGGGGCTGTAGAGGGATGTGCACTCAGCCAGTTACTGTCAGTTACTGAGGCTCCAGTGCACAGGAGTGTGAGGGGCTGTAGAGGGATGTGCACTCAGCCAGTTACTGTCAGTTACTGAGGCTCCAGTGCACAGGAGTGTGAGGGGCTGTAGAGGGATGTGCACTCAGCCAGTTATTGTCAGTTACTGAGGCTCCAGTGCACAGGAGTGTGAGGGGCTGTAGAGGGATGTGCACTCAGCTAGTTACTGTCAGTTACTGAGGCTCCAGTGAACAGGAGTGTGAGGGGCTGTAGAGGGATGTGCACTCAGCCAGTTACTGAGGCTCCAGTGCACAGGATTGTGAGGGGCTGTAGAGGGATGTGCACTCAGCCAGTTACTGAGGCTCCAGTGCACAGGATTGTGAGGGGCTGTAGAGGGATGTGCACTCAGCCAGTTACTGTCAGTTACTGAGGCTCCAGTGCACAGGAGTGTGAGGGGCTGTAGAGGGATGTGCACTCAGCCAGTTACTGAGGCTCCAGTGCACAGGAGTGTGAGGGGCTGTAGAGGGATGTGCACTCAGCTAGTTACTGTCAGTTACTGAGGCTCCAGTGAACAGGAGTGTGAGGGGCTGTAGAGGGATGTGCACTCAGCCAGTTACTGAGGCTCCAGTGCACAGGATTGTGAGGGGCTGTAGAGGGATGTGCACTCAGCCAGTTACTGAGGCTCCAGTGCACAGGAGTGTGAGGGGCTGTAGAGGGATGTGCACTCAGCCAGTTACTGTCAGTTACTGAGGCTCCAGTGCGCAGGAGTGTGAGGGGCTGTAGAGGGATGTGCACTCAGCCAGTTACTGAGGCTCCAGTGCACAGGAGTGTGAGGGGCTGTAGAGGGATGTGCACTCAGCCAGTTACTGAGGCTCCAGTGCACAGGAGTGTGAGGGGCTGTAGAGGGATGTGCACTCAGCCAGTTACTGAGGCTCCAGTGCACAGGAGTGTGAGGGGCTGTAGAGGGATGTGCACTCAGCCAGTTACTGTCAGTTACTGAGGCTCCAGTGCACAGGAGTGTGAGGGGCTGTAAGAGGGATGTGCACTCAGTCAGTTACTGAGGCTCCAGTGCACAGGAGTGTGAGGGGCTGTAGAGGGATGTGCACTCAGCCAGTTACTGTCAGTTACTGAGACTCCAGTGAACAGGAGTGTGAGGGGCTGTAGAGGGAAGTGCACTCAGCCAGTTACTGAGGCTCCAGTGCACAGGAGTGTGAGGGGCTGTAGAGGGATGTGCACTCAGCCAGTTACTGAGGCTCCAGTGCACAGGAGTGTGAGGGGCTGTAGAGGGACATTTTCATGAGGTGGTTCCTCACGAAGCTCACCTAAGGGCCCTCACCATCTCCTCATTACGGGATCAGGCAGAAGGTAGCCTGAAGATGCACAGTCAGTGTTTTAGAAACCGCTTCCTCCCCTCCATAAGATTTCTGCACGGTCTACAAACACTCATTATTGGCTCTCATTTTGTCTAACTTTAAGTTAGCATAAGAAATATAAAATATACTATTTAAATATAAAATATAACATATACAGTGCAATACATATAATATACTATTATGTATTGCACTGTACTGCTGCTTCAAAACAAGAAATTTCACAACCTATGTCAGTGATAATGAACCTGATTCTGATTGATAAATCTGCCTCTGATTCTGGTGTGTGTTGTGGTGAGAGTTTCCTGCTGTAACCTCTCCTCCTGTCCCTCTCGCAGGCTCCAACTACTACGTCCGGATCCTCAGCACCATTGACCGGGAGCTGCTGAAGCCCAACGCCTCGGTGGCCCTGCACAAGCACAGCAATGCCCTGGTCGACGTTCTGCCTCCCGAAGCTGACAGCAGCATCATGATGCTCACCTCAGGTGGGTTGCAAAGAAGGGGATGGCTTTGCGGGGGACTGGGACTCCTCTTCCCATGGCTGGATCGTGGATGCTTCCCTTTGGCCCGATGCCCTGTGCTGACTCGTCCGGGCTAATCCCATGTCCCAGTGTTTGCTGTGGAAGCACTGTTTCCCCGATCGATTCAAGTGCTGGTTGGGAGGGAGGGGGTGTGAGAGAGAGAGAGAGAGAGAGAGTGAGTGGGTGAGGGAAGGAGGGGGAATTGGGAGAGTACAGGCAGACCCCGAGTTACGAACGTCCAACTTACGGACAACTCGTACTTACGAACCGAGGAAGAAGAACGCCGTCCGCCATTTTAAGTCAGATCGCGACGCCTTCCGCCATTTTAAGTCGTTGCCATTGACACTGTGTTGAGTGTTTAACATCCTGATCCCACCCGCCCCCCCCCCCCCTCGTTCCGGTCAGCTGGTGGCGCAGTGAGATCAGCGCCTGGCTGGAGAACGGAGGTTCGCGAGTTCGATCCAGTGAGAGACCGCTCCCGTGCCAGTTTGATGTGGATCCAGTGACTCCCGTACCATTTGTGCCAGGTTGATATCAAGCTTGCAACTCGACCTCGTAAAAAAAAAACACTGCCACGTCCCGTTTAAATTCCCACGCAAAATATTGCGGAGGATCAAATACCCAAACCCAGCACAGCCCCCACTTCTCCCATTTAGCCTGTCTCAGTGCTGTGGTCCTTGGGAGCCGGCAGAACTCGGGACCCACCGCCCGCAGTGTTTCTGTTCCATTGACGGGAAGCGATCGCGATTGAAAATAAAGTGGAAATAATAAAGCGTTTGGAAAGAGGTGAAACGTCATCGGTCATTGGAAAAGTGTTAGGCTACAGTTGGTCAACGATTGGAACAATTTTAAAGGATAAAGTGAGAATAATGGAGCATTTGAAAGGCCCTGCCCCGATGAAAGCTACAATTATTACTTAGCAACGCAGTGGTTTAATTATTGGAATCCATACGTTTCTTAAGTGTTTTATATGCATAGAAAGGTTAAATTATACTATGTACTAAGACAAACGTTTGACTGACACTAAATAACACCGGATGTACTTGTCCGACTTACGTACAAATCTGACTTAAAGATAGACTCAGGAACAGAACTCGTACATAACCCGAGGACTGCCTGTAGGGCAGAGAGAAAATGTGTGGGGGAAGAGAGTGGGGAGTGCATGAGAGAGAGAGTAGATGCTTTTCCACTGTGGTGATGATCTTGCTTCCACTGCTCTCTCCAGCTGTGTAATCAGATACTCACTCCTCCCAGGGCGAAGAAGATCTCCTGCCAGATCCCTTCTAAATCACTTCCTCCTTACCCGAAATCTAGAGCCATTGAGTCACACAGCACCCATGACAGGCCTTCTACCCAATTGGTTCATGCCAACCAAGGTGTTACTGTACGCGAGTCCCATTTGACCAATTTCCCTCAAACCCTTCTTATTCAAACACCGTAACTGTGCCATCTCTGTCACTTCCTGTGGCAGTTCATTCCGTGTACCCACCATACTATGAGTGAAAAGCTGCCCCTTTGAATCTTTCTGCTCTGACCTTAAACCAGTGTCCTCTAGTTTTAGACTCCCCTGTGCT
This sequence comes from Hemitrygon akajei, assembly GCF_048418815.1. NCBI lineage: Eukaryota > Metazoa > Chordata > Chondrichthyes > Myliobatiformes > Dasyatidae > Hemitrygon > Hemitrygon akajei. The sequence continues at coordinate 175,934,411 of NC_133124.1, read as the reverse complement.
GAGGAAATAGACTGTGACCGTCCACCTTATCTACACCCCTTGTGGTTTTATAATCCTGTCAGTCATCACCCCTCAGTCTCCTTTGGTCCAGGGAAACAGTCCCAGCCCGTCCATTCTGTGTCCTCTCCATTATCAGGCATAGCTCTCCATTTCTCTATCATCCATGTGTCTATATCTAAGAACCTCTTAATGTCCTTAATGCCTCGACCATCACCCCCGACAGCGTTCCATGCACCCGTCACTTACTGTGTGAAACAACCTACCTCTGATATCCCCTCTGAACTTTCCTCCAATCACCTTAAATGCATGTCCTCTCGTATTAGCCATTCGTGCTCTGGGAGAAAGGTCTTCAGCTATCCACTCTATCTACATCTCTTCTTACACATCTTTTTCAAGTCATCTCTCATCCTCCTTCTCTTCAAAGAAAAAAGCTCTGTCTCACTCAACCTTTCCTCATAATACATGCTCTCTAATCCTGGTAAATCTTGTCTGTACCCTCTCTGAATCTTCCACATCCTTCCAGATGGGATAATCTTTCTTGGAAAGGAGCAGTTAAAGGGAGATTGAATTGAGGTATTTTGGAAGCAGGAAGGGGTTTTCTGAAATTAGGATGACATCATTTCCCATGGTCAGAGATTGGATGGGATGGACTTGAAGCTACAGGGAAGAGCAGAAAATGGTTCCTTGTGACAAGTTATTGTTATCCTTCTGCTGTCTAGAATGGGATGCATTCGCAAGCAGGTCCCACAGCAGCTTCTGAAAAGTGGGGAGGAGATATGGGAAATGAGGGAGATCGCAGAGAAATGACCCAGGATACCATTTAGGGCTGAGTCACAGAGCCAGGGTGAGATTGTGTGGTTAGAGCATAGTGCTTCCTGACTGCATCAGCAGATGGCGCTCTTGATGCAGGGATGTGTAGATTGACACAGAACTCCATTCCTGGGGCCATGGAAGCTCCCAGGCAGGGCTCTTTCTGGGACTGTGTGGCTCCCAAGCAGAGCTCTGTTCCTAGGACTATATAGGTCACGTGCAGAGCTAGGTTCCTGGGGCTGTGTGGGCTTCCAGGCAGAGCTCTGTTCACAGGGCTATGTGGGTCACATGCAGAGCTCTGTCCCTGGGCTGTGTGGGCTCCAGAGCAGAGCTCTGTCCCTGGGCTGTGTGGGCTCCGGAGCAGAGCTCTGTCCCTGGGCTGTGTGGGGCAACAGGCGGAGTTGCAGTCCGGAGCTGTGTGGGACCTCAAATGAAGCTCTGTACATGGGGCCACCGGCAGAGTTCTGTGCCCAGACTGACTTATCATTGCTCCCACAGATCAGAAGCCAGATGTCCTCTATTCGGACATTGGAGGGATGGACATCCAGAAGCAGGAGGTGAGGGAAGCTGTTGAGCTCCCCCTCACTCATTTCGAGCTCTACAAGCAGGTGAGTGCAGCCCAGATCAGACCTCCGCACTGGAACAGATACTCGGACCAGTGGCGTGCCTGTGGGTTGAAATGCCTGGCCCACTGTCCCTTCTTCGGTAAAGAACGTCCTGTCTCTGACCAGACTCCACTGGTGCGACATACCAGTTCCCAACCAGAGACTCCACTCCGGAGTGGCCTGTGCTCCCCTGGCCCGATTCCATCTGCGGGCACTCACTTTACCCCTTTCCATCTGCCCACCCCTGTTTCACGCCCCCCGACTGTCCCCCCCACCCCATCTGCCAAAAAACCCCTGCCCCCCTCTTGTCTGCAAGTGCCTCCCCCGCCCCTGTCCCCTCCACAAGCAATTCCCTCCTCTCCGTCTGCAGACACACTTCCTCCTCTCGTCCAGACCCTGGACAGTGCCCCCCCAACCCCCACCCCTGTGTACCACCTTCTGACCTGTTCTCTGTGTCCACAGATCGGGATTGACCCTCCTCGGGGGGTCCTGATGTACGGCCCTCCTGGTTGTGGGAAGACCATGTTGGCCAAGGCTGTCGCCCACCACACCACAGGTAAGGCAGAGACCAGCTATTGGAGCACTGGGACCGGGAGAGGCAGCGTAAACAATACCCCCTAAGTGAAGATCAGACACTTCCCCACACCCCTTCCCCTCCTCCCCCTCCCCCTCACTGTAGGGCACTGGGGTGTGTTACAGAGCAGAGAGACCATGCTGAATCGAAGCATAATTCCCTGAAAGTATTGACACAGGTAGACAGGGTGGTGGTGAAAGTGTTTGACACACTGGCCTTCATCAGTCAGGGCACTGAGTACAGGAGGTGGGACGTTTATATTACAGCTGTACAGGACGTCAGTGAGACCACACTTGGTGTACTGTGTACAATTCTGGGTGCCCAGCTACAGGAAGGATGTCTTTAAGCTGGAGAGGATGCAGGAGAGATTCACAAGGAAATTCCTTAGAGATTTTTTATTGAATAATCAGGGGAATAATCAGATAAAATGGATAATCACAGTCTGAAAGAGGAATTGCGGGAAGCTTTTCATACAGACGGTGGTCTGAATATGGAACGAGCTGCCAGAGGAAGCAGTTGAGGCAGCTACATTAACAACATTTAAAAGGCATTTGGACAGGTACAAGGATAGGCTTAGAGCAGTGGTTCCCAAACTTTTTTATGCTATGGATCCTTTACCATTAACTGAGGGATCTGAGGATCCCAGGTTGGGAACTCCTGGTTTACAGGAATATGGCCAAGTGTGGATTGGTTGGGATGGGAATCTGGGTCAGTGTGGACTGATTGGGATTGGAATCTGGGTCAGTGTGGACTGGTTGGGACTGGAATCTCAGACAGTGTGGACTGTTGGGACGGGAATCTCGGACAGTGTGAACTGTTGGGATGGAAATCTCGGACAGTGTGGTTGGGATTGGAATCTGGGACAGTGTGGACTGTTGGGGTGGGAATCTGGGACAGTGTGGACTGTTGGGGTGGGAATCTGGGATGGTGTGGACTGTTGGGATTTGAATCTGGGACGGTGTGGACTGTTGGGATTGGAATTTCAGACGGTGTGGACTGTTGGGATGGGAATCTGGGACAGTGGACTGTTGGGATGGGAATCTGGGACAGTGTGGACTGATGGGATGGGAATCTGGGACAGTGTGGTTGGGATTGGAATCTGGGACAGTGTGGTTGGGATTGGAATCTGGGACAGTGGACTGTTGGGATGGGAATCTGGGACAGTGTGGACTGTTGGGATGGGAATCTGGGACAGTGTGGACTGTTGGGATGGGAATCTCGGACAGTGTGAACTGTTGGGATGGGAATCTCGGACAGTGTGGTTGGGATTGGAATCTGGGACAGTGGACTGTTGGGATTAGAGTCTCAGACGGTGTGGACTGTTGGGATGGGAATCTGGGACAGTGGACTGTTGGGATGGGAATCTGGGACAGTGTGGACTGTTGGGATGGGAATCTCAGACAGTGTGGTTGGGATTGGAATCTGGGACAGTGGACTGTTGGGATGGGAATCTCGGACAGTGTGAATTGTTGGGATGGGAATCTCGGACAGTGTGGTTATGATTGGAATCTGGGACAGTGGACTGTTGGGATTAGAGTCTTGGACAGTGTGGACTGTTGGGATGGGAATCTGGGACAGTGTGGACTGGTTGGGACTGGAATCTCGGACAGTGTGGACTGGTTGGGACTGGAATCTCGGACAGTGTGGACTCATTGGGATGGGAATCTCGGACAGTGTGGACTGTTGGGATTGGAATCTCGGACAGTGTGGACTGTTGGGATTGGAATCTCAGACAGTGTGGACTGATTGGGATTGGAATCTCGGACAGTGTGGACTGATTGGGATTGGAATCTCGGACAGTGTGGACTGATTGGGATGGGAATCTCGGACAGTGTGGACTGATTGGGATGGGAATCTCGGACAGTGTGGACTGATTGAGATTGGAATCTGGGACAGTGTGGACTGACTGGGATGGGAATCTCGGACAGTGTGGACTGGTTGGGATGGGAATCTGGGTGGGTGTGGACAGGTTGGGATGGGAATATTGGACAGTCTGGACCGGTTGGGATTTGAATCTGGGTCAGTGTGGACTGATTGGGCCAAAGGACGTATTTCCAAGCTGAGAGACTCCATGACGTGTCTGTGAGTACTGTCCTGACCCCCTGCCTGTTCCTAGCCATACCCCATAATCTCTGCCTTCTCCCTTCCTCTCCCCCGTCAGCTGCCTTCATCCGCGTGGTGGGCTCCGAGTTTGTCCAGAAGTACCTGGGCGAAGGTCCCAGGATGGTCCGGGACGTGTTCCGGCTGGCCAAAGAGAACGCGCCTGCCATCATCTTCATTGACGAGATCGATGCTATTGCCACCAAACGCTTCGATGCACAGACGGGAGGTAAGTTAACCGCTCCCATGTCATCTCCATCCCTCTGCTTTGGATAAATCCCTGCCTTTTCCCTTTCCCACATCTTGGTGCTTTTAACAGGCTGTCTATGCAGAGTAGCCCAGTGGCATTGAGAGTAGAGCCACTTCCACCCAGGTTCAGACTTCTGGCTCAGTGTGTGTGTTCTTCCTTCGACCTTGGGCTTCCCCCGTGAGCTCTGTTCTTTTCTCCCACGTCCCCAGAATAAGATGTCCAAGTTGTGTGGGTTAGTCTTGATAATTTCACCCCTCCTCCGCCCACACGTGCGGGCAAGTGTGTCGGTGGCCGCCCTTCTAACCCGCCTTCTGTTTACCAGCGGACAGGGAGGTGCAGAGGATCCTGCTGGAGCTTCTCAACCAGATGGACGGCTTCGACCAGAATGTCAATGTGAAGGTATGTGCTTCCTGGGAGCTCACAGCTGGAACTGTGACGGGGTTTCCTTTACATTCCCACTAGCACCTCTCTGATCTCCTCTAACACTGAGCCTTCCAGCCCATCCGTGGTCACCGTGTCCCCCCCCTCCCCCATAAATAATCCCAATCTCCTGTGTTCAGCCCTTATCCATGTACCTGACCAACTGCTTCTTGAATGAAACTATTGTACCTGCCTCAGACACTTCCTCTGGAGGCTTATTCTGTGTGAAATTGCCCCTCAGGTCCCTTGGAAGCCTTTCCCATCTCACCCTCAGATGATGTCTGCCACTGTTTTGGGCTCCCCTAGCCTGGGGATTAGAAGGAGAAGGAGGTTAACTTTATTTGTCACATTTCTCTCATTTTCTGTGTTCCAAGAAGTAAAGACACAGCTTGGCCAACCTCTCCCTGTAACTCAGGCCTTCCAGTTCTGTGGCAATATCTTCATAAATTTTACCTGCACTCTTCCTCATTTAACTGGGGTGGCCTCACCCATGACTGATACGGCTGCATTCACTCCTTTTGTCACAAACTTAAACATGTGTCACAGGCAAAACTTTACAGGCATTAGAGTAAAGGTCAAGTTTATTGTCACGTACACGTCTGTGTCTGCACAGGTGCAATGCAAAACTTCCCTGCAGCAGCTTTGTGGGCACAGAGCCCCAGGGACCCAACATTCACAGGGGAAACATACTAAACACAAATTGCACACAATTTTCACTAGTGATAGGTACGTAGAACGTGCTGCCAGGGGTTGTGGTAGAGGCAGATCCGTGGGGCATTTAAGAGACTCTCAGATAGGCACATGGATGACAGGTTAGGTTGATCATGGAGTAGGTTAAAGGGTTGGCATAATATTGTGGGCTGAAAGGCCTTCAATCTGTTTTCCACTACAGCCACAGCCACTACAGGCATAAATCTGACCTGCGCACGAATGACAAAAGTCAAAATTGTCAGGCGTGCAAGTCTAGGTATGTACAGGTCAAATTAAAAAACTTACTTGCAGCAATTTCACAGGCAGAGAGCATCAGATACGTACCATTCGCATGGAAACAAGTCTTAAACATAAATTAGACTATTTTTACAAGAAAGAACAATTAGAATGAAACAAAGTCTGTTGTAGTGCAAAGTAGTCATAGTGTTGCTTTACTGAAGAAGTGATTAGGGTTGTACCGGTTGGTTCAGGAACCGAGTGGTTGAAGGGAAGTAGCTGTTCCTGAAGCCAGTGGTGTGGGACTTCAGGCGTCTGTACCTCCTGCCCGATGGGATCTGCGAGGTGATGGCCTGGCCTGGATGGTGGGGATCTGTGATGGATGTTGCCTTCTAGAGACAGCACCACCTGTAGATACCACGAATGGTGGGGAGGGATGTGTCTGTGATGTATTGGGCTGAGTCCAGTAATCCCTGCAGCATTTTATGGTTCTGCGCATTTGAATTAGAAACACAGAAAACCTACAGCACCATACAGGCCCTTCAGCCCACAAAGCTGTGCTGAACATATCCTTACCTTAGAACTACCTAGGGTTACCCATAGCCCTCTATTTTTCTAGACCAGTCAGGGCACTTTCAACAGGCCATCTCTAGAAGTTTGTTAGTGATTGGTGACAAGCCACACCTACTTGACCATTTGAGAAAGTAGATACTGACGTGCCTTCTTTGCGATTGCATCCTCCCATCGGGCAGAAAGCATGTACCGCCAGGCTCAAAGACAGCTTCTACCCCACTGCTATAAGACTGTTGAACAGTCCCCTGGTACATTCAGATGTACCCCCGACTCTCGTGATCTACTTTTGGTATGATCTTGCACTTATTGTCTATCTACATTGCACTCTCTCTGAACTGTAACACTTTATTCTGCATTTTGGTATCGTTTGGAAGGAAATAAACAGACAACATTTCAGTTCGAGACTCTTCATCTGACTGTCCTAATGAAGAGTCTGACTTTGGGTTCCCCTGGTGTGTTGTGTGTGTTGCTTAAAACTTCCAGCATTTGTAGAACACCTTGTGTTTCTGTTATTGCTTTGCCCTGTACTACCTCGATACACCAATGTGATGACAAGATCTGATTGGATGGCATGCAGAACGAAAACTTTTCACTGGACTTTGGTACGAATGACGATCAGTCAACCTCCCTGGTTCTCACCCCGCAGGTCATCATGGCGACAAACCGTGCAGACACTCTCGACCCCGCCCTCCTCCGCCCGGGACGCCTGGACCGTAAGATCGAGTTCCCCTTGCCCGACCGGAGGCAGAAGAGGTTGATCTTCACCACCATCACCAGCAAAATGAACTTGTCCGAGGAGGTGGATTTGGAGGACTGTATCCTTCGACGGAGAACGGGGAAGGTGCTGGGGGTAGGGGGGGGTGGGGCGAAGGCGGGCATCGCCATCCCAGCGGGTTGTAGAATTACACATCGTGGAAATGAGCCTTTCGGCCCAACCCGTCCATACCACCCCGGATTCCCAATGACTGTTTGACCCGTATCCCTACAAACCTTTCCTGCCCATGTTCCTGTCCAAGTATCTTGAAGTACCAGATACAAAGGGCGGCAGGAACTCAGTGGGTCAGACAGAAGAAGATTAAGATGAGCTTTGTACACGTACTGTTACATGTACAGTGAAATGTCATTTACGTCAGTGATCAACGTGTGCCCTCGAGAGTCTCCATGCTTCCAGCGGGCCCACAACTTACTAGCCCCAACCGGTACATCTTTGGAATGTGGGAGGAGACCGGAGCACATGGAGGAAATACACGCACGCACGCACACACACACACACACTTCAACCTCCTTACAGACAGCGGCAGCAATTGAAATCTGATCTTACAGCTGCCTCCGTAAAGCGTTATGCTAACTGCTAGGCCGCTATGCTGCCACGTCTCTGAAGGGAAATGAACAGGCTTTCATTCAGAGGCCTGAAACCTCGCCCGTCTACTTCTCTCCACAGATGCTGCCTGACTTGCTGAGCTCCCCAGTGCCTTCTGTGTACTGCTCCAGATTCCAGCATCTACAGTCTCTTGTGCCTCCTTCCTCTGGCAGCTCACTCCATATTTGTACCACCCTCTGCGTGGAAAAACTTGCCCCTTTTAATCCTACACCTCTCACTTTAAACAGTGTCCTCTGGTTTTAGAGTCTCCTAACCTGGGAGAGAATCTGTGACCTCATCTTTGCCCCAGTCCTGGTAACACCCTCTTGAATCTTTCGTGCACCCTTTCCAGCTTAATGACACCCTTCCTACAATACTCCCAAGTTCGGTAACATGATGTCCCAACTCCTGTATTCAGTGCCCTGACTGATGAAGGCCGGTGTGACAAATGCCTTCTTTACCACCCTGTGTACCTGTGACTCCACTTTGCGGGGACTGTGTGTTTAGGTAACCCTGGGTCTCATGGTTCCACAACACTTCCCTGATCCCAAGCTGTGATGTGACCTTCCAACTCCAAACTCATCACCCTCACAGGGTGACACATTCCCATTTGGGACCGTTCTGTGTTCAACGAGGGGTGGGGTTAGGGAAGGTATCAGGAATGAATCAGATGGGGAATTCCCAGACCAGGGAGAGCAGAAGAAACCTCTTCCCCCTTTCTCCTGTTGCAATTACTTCCCTGTTCTGTTTCCTGAGTGATAGATAGTTGGGTTTGTCAGGGGGCATGACCACCTCCCTGTCATAAACCACGGTGGCAGCGTGTTCCACCCCTCCCCCATATGGTCCACAAGCTGTTCTCTGCCTCCAGCTTCACAGTGTTCCAGCCTTGACAGGACTCCACAGACATCGCGCGCCCGGACAAGATCTCTGGTGCCGACATTAACTCCATCTGCCAAGAGGTAAGCGTGGTTAGCTCCGTTAAACTCCGCTTCTGCTGAGGGGGTGCAGGGCGCAAAACTGCTCTCAATACTCCAAGTGCGGTCTGACTAATGCCTTATACATCTTCAGCTTAAATCCTTGCTTTATATTCTAGTCCCCCTCCTGTTTGCCTTCCTGCCGTTGACTCAACTTGTAAGAATCCTGCAAACAGACTCCCAAGTCTCTGCACCCTTAATTTCACAATTTGCTTCCTGTTTAGAAAATTGTTTATGCATTTATTCCTTTTACCAAAGTGCATGACCGTATTCTTGCTTGCACAGTATTCCATCTGCCACGTCTTTGCCTATGCTAATCTGTCCAAGTCCTTCTGCAGACTCCCTGCTTCCTCAACACGACCTTTTCTCCACCTTTTATATGCAAATTTGGCCATAGAGTCATCAATTCCTTCATTCAGATCAAAGAGAAAAATAGTGGACCCTGGGGAGCACAGTTAGTCGCTGACAGCCAAACTGAAAAGGATGCCGAAATTCCCTAATTCTGTATCCTTCTCCTGGGATGGAAAATCTGGGCCCCGGCTGCTCTGGCACGGCTGTCGACCCTGCCGGTCGGGTGGGGAATGAAGAGCTCTGATGCTGTTACGGGGAGGAGACCGCATGGTTCGTCTCCTCCTGGGTGTTGGGAAACAGAAAAAGGGTAGACAGACTGGAGGAATTCAGAGCCGAGGATGAATATTGAAGGAGGGGTTTAGATTGGAGAGGATTTCGGTAATGTAAGGGAGATGGGAGGAGGAGACCCCTTGCCCCTTTGAAACTGTCTGCCCTTCCCCTACCTCTTGTTTGCCCTGCACCCACCAGAAAGGGAGGGGGAAGAGGGGTGGGTGGTGTGGAGAGGGTGGGCACGGGCACCTTCATGGAGGTGGTTGAGAGCCTCCCTCAGTGTGATGCACTCTTCGCTCCCCTCTCTCCTACCTCAGGCAGGGATGTTGGCCGTGCGAGAGAACCGATACATTGTTCTGGCCAAGGACTTCGAGAAGGCGTACAAGACCGTTATTAAGAAAGACGAGCAGGAACACGAGTTCTACAAGTGAAGAGGGGCGGAGGAGAGACCCTGCCCCCATACCTACCTTCTCCCTGGACATCCCTGGGACACCCTTACATGGAATGTTTTATTGTTTGGTTGGATTGAGTCTGAATAAAGTCTACTTGATGTGTGTTTGTGAGAGAGCTCCGCCTTGTGTTGTATCTGCTGCCACTGGGGAGACCTCCTGCATGCTCCGCTTCCCTTCCACATTCCACTCTCCAAAATAATTCAGAGGCGTGTGGGATCAGTGGGTTATGGAGAGTTGGTGATGCAGAAGGAGGGTGGGACAGAGAGCCAGCACCCAGGGGCTCACCTGTCTGAGTCTGGGGAGGGTGATGTCACAAGCCCTTCTAGTAGTGCCCACTGATCTATGCTGATGCTGTTTCATTTCTATCTCCCCCCCCCCCCCCCCCCCCCCCCCCGACATGCACACAATTCAACCATCAACCAATTACTCCCACGCAACAGTGACGGGTCACATACAGACTCCCTCTCGGGCACGAGGCAGAGCGGCCTATCAGACTGCCACATCGACAGGCCACTCATGCTCCTAGACGGAGCACACAGGAGGTGGTGCTGCCCCCCTCTGTGCCAGCCCCTCCTGTCCCCCTTCCTGTGTTGCATCCCTTCAAGCCAGAGCTTACACAGCAGGAGACGGGATGGAGGAAAGGAAGGAGTGTGGCATTGGTGGAGGGGGTGGGAGTGTGTGGAAGGCAGCCGTCACAGGAAAATCCCAGGCTGCTGGATGAAGACGAGAGCAGTTTCACTGTGGGAGGACATCCATTGGAGACTCTTGTTTCTCCTGCCCCCTGCTTGCGTCCCCCTCCCGCAGCTATGCGCTCTGTCCTCAGCCGTTGGGTGTGGATGAGTGTAACAAGGCAGGGAATAGTGTAGCATCTGAGGGGCAGAGTGTGTTGTGGAGATGGGGACTGCACAGAGGTTCACACAGGGGTCACCTTTCTGTGTGACAGCCAGTAACAGATTAGTACAGCATAGGACAGGCCATTCAGCCCACAATATTGTGCTGAACAAGCTGAAAAAGCAAATTTAAATCATCTAAATGCTAGTCCCTCCTATGTGTCCCTCCATTTTCCTTACTTTTGTGTGTCTATCCAGATGTCTCTTAAAAGCCTCATGTATTTGCCTCTACCACCATACCAGACAATGAACTGGGATAGTGGGCAGCATTATCCGCAAGCAACACACACAAAGTGCTGCTGGAACACAGCAGGCCAGGCAGCATCTATAGGGAGAAGCGCTGTCATGTTTCGGGCCGAGACCCTTCGTCAGGACTAACTGAAAGGAAAGATAATAAGAGATTTGAAAGTAGGAGGGGGAGGGGGAAATGTGAAATGATAGGAGAAGACTGGAGGGGGTGGGGTGAAGCTGAGAGCCGGAAAGGTGATTGGCAAAAGGGATACAGAGCTGGAGAAGGGAAAGGATCATGGGGTGGGAGGCCTCGGGAGAAAGAAAGGGGGAGGGGGGAAGCACCAGAGGGAGATGGAGAACAGGCAGAGTGATGGGCAGAAAGAGAGAAAAAAGGGGGGAACTAAATATATCAGGGATAGGGTAAGAAGGGGAGGAGGGGCATTAACGGAAGTTAGAGAAGTCAATGTTCATGCCATCAGGTTGGAGGCTACCCAGCCAGTATATAAGGTGTTGTTCCTCCAACCTGAGTTGGGATTCATCTTGACAGTAGAGGAGGCCATGGATAGACATATCAGAATGGGAATGGGACGTGGAATTAAAATGTGTGGCCGCTGGGAGATCCTGCTTTCTCTGGCGGACAGAGCGTAGGTGTTAAGCGAAATGATCTCCCAGTCTGAGTCGGGTCTCACCAATATATAAAAGGCCACACTGGGAGCACCGGACACAGTATACCACACCGGTCGCCTCACCTGGAAGGACTGTCTGGGGCCCTGAATGGTGGTGAAGGAGGAAGTGTAGGGGCCGGTGTAGCACTTGTTCCTCTTACAAGGGCAAATGCCAGGAGGGTGATCGGTGGGAAGGGATGGGGTGGGGGGGGGGGGGAACGAATGGACAAGGGAGTCACGTAGGGAGTGATCCCTGTGGAAAGCAGAAAGGGGGGGGGGGAGAAAGATGTGCTTGGTAGTGGGATCCCGTTGGAGGTGGTGGAAGTTACGGAGAATTATACGTTGGACCCGGAGGCTGGTGGGGTGGTAGGTGAGGACAAGGGGAACCCTATCCCGAGTGGGGTGGTGGGCGGATGTGCGGGAAATGGGAGAGATCTGTTTGAGAGCAGAGTTGATGATTGAAGAAGGGAAGCCCCTTTGTTTAAAAAAGGAAGACATCTCCTTTGTCCTGGAATGAAAAGGCTCATCTTGAGAGCAGATGCGGTGGAGACAGAGGAATTGTGAGAAGAGGATAGCATTTTTGCAAGAGACAGGGTGGGAAGAGGAATAGTCCAGGTAGCTGTGAGAGTCTGTAGGCTTATAGTAGATATCAGTAGATAAGCCGTCTCCTGAAATGGAGACAGAAAGATCAAGAAAGGGGAAGGAGGTGTTGGAAATGGACCAAATAAATTTGAGGGCAGGGTGAAAGTTGGAGGCAAAGTTAATGAAGTCAATGAGCTCAGCATGCGTGCAGGAGGCAGCGCCAATGCAGTCGTCGATGTAGCGAAGGAAAAGGGGGGGACGGATACCTGTATAGACTTGGAACATGGACTATTCCACAAAGCCAACAAAAAGGCAGGCATAACTGGGACCCATACGGGTGCCCATGGCTACACCCTCGGTTTGGAGGAAGTGGGAGGAGCCAAAGGAGAAATTATTGAGAGTAAGAACAAATTCTGCATAACGGAGGAGAGTGGTGATAGAGGGGAATTGGTTAGGTCTGGAATCCAAAAAGAAGTGGAGAGTTTTGAGACCTTCCTGGTGGGGGATGGAGGTATATAAGGACTGGACGTCCATGGTGAAAATAAGGTGGTGGGGGCCAGGGAACTTAAAATCATTGAAAAAATTCAAAGCGTGAGAAGTGTCAGGAACATAGGTGGGAAGAAATTGAACGGGGGGGGGGGATAAGACAATGTCAAGGTATGCAGAAATGAGTTCAGTGGGGCAGGAACAAGCTGAGACAATGGGTCTACCTGGACAGGTAGGTTTGTGGATCTTGGGTAGGAGGTAGAAACGGGAAGTGCGGGGTGTGGGAACTATGAGGTTGGTGGCAGTGGATGGGAGATCCCCAGACCTGGGAGGTTGGTGTTTTTAAATATATTAACCTTATCAGCTCTGAGGATCTCCCATCCTCTGCCACCAACCTCATAGTTCCCACACCCCGCACTTCCCGTTTCTACCTCCTACCCAAGATCCACAAACCTACCTGTCCAGGTAGACCCATTGTCTCAGCTTGTTCCTGCCCCACCAAACTCATTTCTGCATACCTTGACACTGTCTTATCCTCCCTTGTTCAATCCCTTCCCACCTATGTTCGTGAAACTTCTCACGCTTTGAATTTTTTCAATGATTTTAAGTTCCCTGGCCCCCACCGCCTTATTTTCACCATGGACGTCCAGTCCCTTTATATCTCCATCCCCCACTAGGAAGGTCTCAAATCTCTCTGCTTCTTTTTGGATTCCAGACCTAACCAATTCCCCTCTATCACCACCCTTCTCCGTCTAGCAGAATTAGTTCTTACTCTCAATAATTTCTCCTTTGGCTCCTCCCACTTCCTCCAAACAAAGGGTGTAGCCATGGGCACCCGCATGGGTACGAGTTATGCCTGCCTTTTTGTTGGCTTTGTGGAACAGTCCATGTTCCAAGTCTATACGGGTATCCGTCCCCCTCTTTTCCTTCGCTACATCGACGACTGCATTGGCGCTGCCTCCTGCACGCATGCTGAGCTCGTTGACTTCTTTAACTTTGCCTCCAACTTTCACCCTGCCCTCAAATTTACCTGGTCTATTTCCGACACCTCCCTCCCCTTTCTTGATCTTTCTGTCTCCATCTCAGGAGACGGCTTATCTACTGATATCTACTATAAGCCTACAGACTCTCACAGCTACCTGGACTATTCCTCTTCCCACCCTGTCTCTTGCAAAAATGCTATCCCCTTCTCACAATTCCTCCGCCTCCACTGCATCTGCTCTCAGGATGAGGCTTTTCATTCCAGGACAAAGGAGATGTCTTCCTTTTTTAAACAAAGGGGCTTCCCTTCTTCAATCATGAACTCTGCTCTCAAACAGATCTCTCCCATTTCCCACAGATCCGCCCACCACTCCATTTGGGATAGGGTTCCCCTTGTCCTCACCTACCACCCCACCAGCCTCCGGGTCCAACGTATAATTCTCCGTTACTTCCACCACCTCCAATGGGATCCCACTACCAAGCACATCTTTCCCTCCCCCCCATTTCTGCTTTCCGCAGGATCTCTCCCTACGTGACTCCCTTCTCCACTCATTCCCCCTCCCCATCCCTTCCCACCGATCTCCCTCCTGGCATTTATCCTTGTAAGCGGAACAAGTGCTACACCTGCCCTTACACTTCCTCCCTCACCACCATTCAGGGCCCCAGACAGTCCTTCCAGGTGAGGCGACACTTCACCTGTGAGTCGGCTGGTGTGGTATAATGTGTCCGGTGCTCCCGGTGTGGCCTTTTATATATTGGTGAAACCCGACGCAGACTGGGAGACCGTTTCGCTGAACACCTACGCTCGGTCCACCAGAAAAAGCAGGATCTCCCAGTGGCCACACATTTTAATTCCACGTCCCATTCCCATTCTGATATGTCTATCCATGGCCTCCTCTACTGTCAAGATGAATCCAAACTCCTTGTTGAAGTTGGAGGAACAACTCCTTATATACCGGCTGGGTAGCCTCCAACCTGATGGCATGAACATTGACTTCTCTAACTTACGTTAATGCCCCTCCTCCCCTTCTTACCCCATCCCTGATATGTTTAGTTCTCCCCTCCTTTTTTGCTCTCTCTTTCTGCCCATCACTCTGCCTGTTCTCTATCTCCCTCTGGAGCTCCCCTCCCCCTTTCTTTCTCCCTAGGCCTCCTGTCCCATGATCCTTTCCCTTCTCCAGCTCTGTATCCCTTTGGCCAATCACCTTTCCAGCTCTCAGCTTCACCCCACCCCCTCCGGTCTTCTCCTATCATTTTGCATTTTCCCCTCCCCCTCCTACTTTAAAATCTCTTACTGTCTTTCCTTTCAGTTAGTCCTGACGAAGGGTCTCGGGCCGAAACGTCGACAGTGCTTCTCCCTATAGATGCTGCCTGGCCTGCTGCGTTCCACCAGCATTTTGTGTGTGTTGCTTGGATTTGCAGCATCTGCAGGTTTCCTCGTGTTTGCGTGGATGCTTGGGCCAAAGGGCCGGTATTGGTGCTGTGTTGCTTTTAGTCTGCATGGAAATGTCTAAGATTCGGAGATGAGTTGAAAGGTGGGCAGAGAGATTCCAGAAACGGGATGCGGGTTGGGCAACCAGAGGTAAGTATCGCTCGCCAGTCAAGGATGTGGATGGATATCTTCTCAGAACGAGTGCACACAGAGCGAGATCTGTGCACAGCCGAACTAGGCAGTCCTGTGAGAATGCAAAACCCACTTAAGTGTACAACAATAATCAGCCAGTATTGATGAATTCCAATTGCCCTGATACCATTTCTCCATGACCTCAAGATCATGCTCATCACTGACAGTGCCAAGATTTGCAGGAAAGAAGTCTGACAGACAGACAGACATACTTTATTGATCCCGAGGGAAATTGGGTTTCGTTACAGCCGCACCAACCAAGAATAGTGAAGAAGTATAGTAATATGCAACCGTAAATAATTAAATAATAATAAGTTAATCATGCCCAGTGGAAGTAAGTCCAGGATCAGCCTATTGGCTCAGGGTGTCTGACACTCCGAGGGAGGAGTTGTAAAGTTTGATGGCCACATGTAGGAATGACTTCCTATGACGCTCAGTGTTACATCTCGGTGGAATGAGTCTCTGGCTGAACGTACTCCTGTGCCTAACCAGTACATTATGGAGTGGATGGGAGACATTGTCCAAGATGGCATGCAACTTGGACAGCATCCTCTTTTCAGACACCACCGTCAGAGAGTCCAGTTCCACCCCCACAACATCACTGGCCTTACGAATGAGTTTGTTGATTCTGTTGGTGTCTGCTACCCTCAGCCTGCTGCCCCAGCTCACAACAGCAAACATGATAGCACTGGCCACCACAGCCTCGTAGAACATCCTCAGCATCATCTGGCAGATGTTAAAGGACCTCAGTCTCCTCAGGAAATAGAGACAGCTCTGACCCTTCTTGTAGACAAATGCAGCAAATGCAGAAATTGAATCTTTAGTTACATGCTGCATTTCATGGTTTTGTGTACTTGATGCATGTTATCAACCAGCTTACACGTAAATTGGCGCCCTGTAGTTGTCACAAAATTTTTCAGCAACGTCCTTGAATACCCTCCATCTGCTTTCCTCCAGCTCCACTAGATTCTTTGAATCGCCTGTTTATTTGTGGACCAACGAAATGCCTTCCTTAGTAAGACTTAAGACATGGAGTAGAATTAGGGCATTCAGCCCATCGAGTCTGCTCTGCCATTTCATCATGGCTGATCCAGGATCCCATTCGACCCCATACATCTGCCCTCTCACCATATCCCTTGTTGCCCCAACCAATCAGGAATCTATCAGCCTGCTTTGAATATACCCACGGACTTGGCCTCTGCTGCAGTTTGTGGCAGAGCATTCCACAGATTCACCACTCTTAGGATAAAAAAATCACTCCTTACTTCTGCTCTATTTTGAGGCTATCCCTCAATTTTGAGGCTGTGCCCTTTACTTCTGGATACCCCCACCAGAGGAAACAACCTCTCCACATTCATCTTATCGAGTCCTTTCAACATTCAGTAGATCCCCCTGCATTCTTCTAAATTCCGGTGCACACAGGCCCAAGGCAGCCTCTTCATTCCTGGAATAATTCTCATGAATCTCCTTTGGACTCTCTCCAATGACAATATATTTCTGAGATAAGGAGCCCAAAGCTGTTAACATTATCCAAGTGTGTCCTGACTAGAAAGATTCAGTGTTATTTCCTTGTTTGTATATTCTATTCACCTTGAAGTATATGCCAACACTGCATTTGCTTTTTTTTACCATGGGCTCAACCTGTGAATTAACCTTCTGGGAGTCTTGCGTGAGGTCTCCTAAGTCCCTTCGCACCTCTGTTGTTTGAATTTTCTCCCCATTTAGATAATAGTCCACACTTTTGTTCCTTTTACCAAAATGCATTATCGTACATTTCCCAACACTGTAATCCATCTGCTACCTTTTTGCCCATTCTTCAAATTTGTCCAAGTCCTGCTGCAATCGCATTGCTTCCTCAGCACTACCTACGCCCCACCTATCTTTGTATCATCTGCAAACTTTGCCATAAGGCCATCAATTCCATTATTCAAATCACGGACAAACAATGTGAAAAGTAGCCGTCCCAATACTGATCCCTGAGGAACACCGATAGTCACTGGCAGCCAACCAGATCCTTTCATTCCCACTCGCTGCCTCTTGGCTGTCAGCCATTCCTCTATCCATGCCAGTATATTTCCTGTAACACCATAGGATTTTATCTTGTTAAGCAGCCTAATGTGAGGCACCTTACCAAATGCCTTCTGAAAATCCAAATAAGTGTCATCCACTGCCTCACCTTTATCCACTTTGCTTGTTACTTGCTCGAAGAATTCTAACAGATTTGTCAGGCAAGATTTCCCTTTACAGAAACCATGCTGACTTTGACTTATTTTATCATTAGTCTCCAAGAACCCCGAAATCTCGTCCTTAGTAATGCACTCCAACACTTTCCCAACCATTGAGGTCAGGCTAACTGGCCGATAATTTCCTCTCTTCTCCCTTCCTCCCTTATTAAAGAGTGGCATGACTCTTTAATTTCCCAGTCATCCGGGACCATGTCAGAATCAAGTGATTTGAAAGACCCTGACCATTGCATTTGTTATCTCTTCCGCATCCTCTCTCAGGACTCTGGAATGTGGTCCATCTGGCCCAGGTGACTTATCCACTTTAAAACCTTTCAGCCTGCCTAGCACTTTTTCTTTGTAAAAGTAATGGCACCCACTCCCGCTCCCCGACACTCACGGACTCCCAATGTACAGCTAGTATCTTCCCCGGTAAAGGCTGAAGCAAAGTAATAATTAAGTTCATCTGTCATTTCTTTGACCCCCC
The DNA here is from genome assembly GCF_048418815.1 of Hemitrygon akajei. Taxonomy (NCBI): domain Eukaryota; kingdom Metazoa; phylum Chordata; class Chondrichthyes; order Myliobatiformes; family Dasyatidae; genus Hemitrygon; species Hemitrygon akajei. Next base: position 175,916,577 of record NC_133124.1, on the reverse strand, counting down.
CCCCCCCCATTACTACCTCAGCAGCATCATTTTCCAGTAGTCCAATATCAACTCTCACCTCCCTTTTTTTCTTTATATTACTGAAAAACTTTCAATATCCTGCTTTATATTATTGGCTAGTTTATCTTCATATTTCATCTTTCCCTTCTTGTAGCTTTTTTAGTTGCCTTTTGTTGGATTTGAAAAGCTTCCCAATTATCCCACTCCCCACTCACTTTAGCCATAAAACATCGGAGTAGCATTAGACCATTTGGCTGATCCTTTTTTCCCCCTCCTCCGCCCCATTCCACGACCTTCTCCCTGTATCCTTTGATGTTGTGTCCAGTTAAGAACCTGTCAAGCTCTATAAGCTACCTTATATACCCTTTCCTTGGCTTTTATTCAGACCTAGCTTCCCCAGTCAGCCACGGTTACCTAGCTCTGCCTCTTAGAACAACTTCTTCTGTGGGACTTATCTATCCAGTGCCTTGTGAACTATTCCCAGAATCTTCAGCCATCTCTGCTCTGCCGTCATCCTTGCCAGTACCCCCCTCCAAACCACGTGATCAAGCTCCCCTCTCATGCCTCTGTAATTCTCTTTACTCCATTGCGATACTGATGCATGTGAGTTATGCTTCTCCCTCTCGAATTGCAGTATGAATTCAATCATATCCTGAGCACTGCCTCCTCAGGGCTCTTTCACATTAAACATCAGGGTTACTGCACAACACCCAATTTAAGATGGCCTTTCCCCTAGTAGACTCGAACACAAGCTGCTCTAAGAAGCCAACTCATAAGCAGTCGACAAATTCCCTCTCCTGTGATCCAACCTAATCTTGGCATCAATTATTCTGTGAAACATCTGTATCGAATATCGAAATACTTCGTGGGAATTTATATCCTTTGTAAAACCTGGCCCGCAATGCAGCATCCGCCCTGCCTAAGCGTGCCCAGGCATTCCTGGGCAAGGTAGAAAACTTTTCAACTTACATTGTGGGCAACATTTTCATGAAAACCATAAAGCATAGGAGCAGACTTAGGCCATTTGGCCCAGTGAGGTTGTTCCACCATTCAGCACGGCTGATCCTTTTTGCCCCTCCTCAGCCCCACTCCCCAGCCTTCTCCCCGTAACGTTTGATGCTGTGTCCTATCAAGCTCCACCTTAAATACACACACGACCTGGACTCCGCAGCTGCCTGTGGTAATAAAATCCACAAGGGCACCACTTCTGGCTAAAGAATTTTTCCACATCTGTTTTAAATGGACACCCCTCTATCCTGAGGCAGTGTCCTCTTGTCCTAGACTCAACCACCGTGGGAAACATCCTTTCCACATCTGCTCTGTCTAGGACTTTCAACATTTGAAAGGTTTTAATGAAATGACACCCCTCATCCTTCTAAATGCCAGCAAGTACAGACCCAGAGCTGTCTAACGTTCCTCCCATGATACCCCTTTCATTCGTGGGATCATGCCTGTGAACCTCCTCTGAACCCTCTCCAATGCCAGCACATCTTTTCTTCGATGAGGGGCCCAAAAAGTGTTCACAATGCTCAAGGTGAAGCCTCACCAGTGCCTTTTAAAGCCTCAGCATCACAACCCTGCTCTTGTATTCTAGACCTCTTGAAATGAATGCCAACATTGCATTTGTCGCTTTCATCGCCAACTTAAACTGCAAGTTAACTTTTACGAGTGTTCTGTATAAGGACTGCCAAGTCCCTTTGCATCTCAGATTTTTGGATTTTCTCCCCATTTAGGAAATAGTCCACACATTTATTTCTACTACCAAAATGCATGACCGTGCATTTTCCAACATTGTACTTCATTTGCCACTTTCTTGCCCATTCTCCTAGTCCTTTTGCATCCTACCTGTTTCCTCAACACTACCTGCCCACCCACCCATCTTTGTATCATCTGCAAACTTGGCAACAAAGCCATTTATTCCATCATCTAAATAATTGATATACAACATAAAAATAAGTGGTCCCAACACTGTCTACTGCGGAACACCACTAGTCACTGGCAGCCAACCAGAAAAGGATCCTTTTCTTTCCACTTGCTGCCTCCTACCAATCAACCGATGCTCTAACCATGTTAGTAACTTTCCTGAAATACCATGGGCTCGTAACTTGGTAAGCAGCTTCATGTGTGGTCCCTTGTCAAAGGCCTTCTGAAAGTTCAAATATACAACATCCACTGCATCCCCTTTATCTATCCTACTTGTAATCTCCTCAAAGAATTCTAACAGGTTCGTCAGGCAGGATTTTCCCTGAAGGAAACCATGCTGACTTGGTCCTATCTTGTCCTGCATCACAAAGTACTCCATGACCTCATCCTTAACAATCGACTCGAACATCTTCCCTACCACTGAGGTCAGGCTTTCTGGTCTGGTCTATAATTTACTTTCTGATGCTTTCCTCCATTCTTAAAGAGTGGAGTGACATTTGCAATTTTCCAGTCCTCTGGCACCATGCCAGAGTCCAATGATTTTTGAAAGATCACAATCTCTGCCAATACCTCTTTCAGAACCCTGGGGTGCAGTTCATCTGGTCCGGGTGACTTATGTACGTTTAGGTCTTTCAGCTTTTTTGAGCACCTTCCCTCTTGTAACAGTAACTGTACCCACTTCTTTGGTGATAGTCACATCAGACATGATAGACTGATTCTTCTGAACATCGGGAAGGTGGCATTTAACCACAATGTGCTGCCTTTTCTAAACTGGGAACCCCTGCTTACACAATCCATGGAAGGCTCATTTATTACACCGTTGCTACCCCAGAAGCAGAGCCGGAGGTGAGGGAGAAAGGCTGGCATCCTGGTGACGTTGAGACAGCATGCTAATAGGCCACCACTCCCTAGCATACTCCCGGTTAACATTTAATCCCTGGACAACAAGTGCGAACTGAGAGCAAGTATCTCCTACCAGTGGGAAAGAAAGGAATGTATCGTTTTGTGTTTCGTGGTGACCTGGCTGATGGAGGTAATATCAGATCATGCCATCCAGCCCTCTGGGTTCTCCCTGTTCCGGGTGGAATGGTCATAAAACATCTGAGCAAGAGTAGAGGAGGTGGGGTATGCTTCATGGTCAATAGTGCTTGGTGCAACCCCCGGCATGTACATGCCCTCAAATCCTTTTGTAGCGCGGATCTGGAGTACTTTCTGCTGCAGTGTAGACCTTTCTGTCCGCCTGGGGAGTTCACGGCTGTTATTATCCCAGCTGTGTATATTCTGCTGCAGGGTAATCCTGACCTGGCTCTCAAGGGTCTGTATGAGACCCTCAGCACCCTGGAGAATGAACACCAAGATGCCTTCATCGTCACCGGAGACTTTAATAGAGCGTCACTGTCTAAAGTCTCCCCAAAGTTTTGTCAACACATTCAGGTGAGCACACGGGGAGATAGCGTACTCGACCACTGCTACTCTCCCTTTCACAACGCTTACAAAGCGCTCCTCCGTCCATTGTTTGGAAAGTTGGATCACTCCTCCATCTTGCTGCTGCCGATGTACAGGCAGAAGCGAAACAAGCGGCAGCCGTAGATAAAACAGTCCACTACTGATTGGTTGGACCAACGGTCTCCGCGCTACAGGACTGCTTTGATGATGTCGCCTGGAATGTCTTTTATGATGAGGTTGTCTCCGAGTTCACAGATGGGGTCATAAGCTTCATCTGGAAGTGCATCGAAGATGTTGTCCCCCAAAAATGGTCCAAACCAGAAGCCCTGGAGCAACAGCACATGTGATAACATGTGATAACAGCACATTTGGAAAGAGGTGAAATCATCGGACAAAGTCAGCATGGATTTGTGAAAGGAAAATCATGTCTGATGAATCTTAGAGAATTTTTTGAAGATGTAACTAGTAGAGTGGATAGGGGAGAGCCAGTGGATGTGGTATATTTGGATTTTCAAAAGGCTTTTGACAAGGTCCCACACAGGAGATTAGTGTGCAAACTTAAAGCACACGGTATTGGGGGTATGGTATTGATGTGGATAGAGAATTGGTTGGCAGACCGGAAGCAGAGTGGGAGTAAACGGGACCTTTTCAGAATGGCAGGCAGTGACTAGTGGGGTACCGCAAGGCTCAGTGCTGGGACCCCAGTTGTTTACAATATATATTAATGATTTAGATGAGGGAATTAAATGCAGCGTCTCCAAGTTTGCGGATGACACGAAGCTGGGTGGCAGTGTTAGCTGTGAGGAGGATGCTAAGAGGATGCAGGGTGACTTGGATAGGTTAGGTGAGTGGGAAAATTCATGGTAGATGCAATTTAATGTGGATAAATGTGAGGTTATCCACTTTGGTTGCAAGAACAGGTAAACAGATTATTATCTGAAAGGTGGCCGATTAGGAAAAAAGGAGATGCAACGAGACCTGGGTGTCATTGTACACCAGTCATTGAAGGTGGGCATGCAGGTACAGCAGGTGGTGAAAAAGTCAAATGGTATGTTGGCATTCATAGCAAAAGGATTTGAGTACAGGAGCAGGGAGGTTCTACTGCAGTTGTACAAGGCCTTGGTGAGACTGCACCTAGAATATTGTGTGCAGTTTTGGTCCCCTAATCTGAGGAAAGACATTCTTGCCATAGAGGGAGTACAAAGAAGGTTCACCAGATTGATTCCTGGGATGGCAGGACTTTCATATGAAGAAAGACTGGATCGACTAGGCTTATACTCACTAGAATTTAGAAGATTGAGGGGGGATCTTATTGAAACGTATAAAATTCTAAAGGGATTGGACAGGCTAGATGCAGGAAGATTGTTTCCGATGTTGGGGAAGTCCAGAACGAGGGGTCACAGTTTAAGGATAAAGGGGAAGCCTTTTAGGACCGAGATGAGGAAAAACTTCTTCACACAGAGAGTGGTGAATCTGTGGAATTCTCTGCCACAGGAAACAGTTGAGGCCGGTTCATTGGCTATATTTAAGAGGAAGTTAGATATGGCCCTTGTGGCTAAACGGATAGGGGGTATGGAGAGAAAGCAGGTACAGGGTTCTGAGTTGGATGATCAGCCATGATCATACTGAATGGCGGTGCAGGCTCGAAGGGCCAAATGGTTTCTATGTTTCTATGTTAACATCCTGTGCGAGCAGCACTTATCAGGCGAGACAGAGCTTACATTGCCAGTGACCAACAGGAACTCAAACAATGCAGCTACAATCTATGCAAAATCATCAAGGCAGCAAAACGACAATACAGGGACAAGATCCCAGACACAACTCTCCACCAATGACACACAGAGCTTATGGCGCAGTCTGCACACCATCGCAGACTTCAAAGCTAAACGCAGCGGTGCTGCCAACATTCTGCCTCTCTCCCAGATGAGCAAAATCTGCTCGGTTTGATGTTGCCAATGCTGAGCCCCCGAGGAGGACTGGACAGCATCCCTGGGTGGGTATTCAGCATGTGCACAAGTAGCAGGTGTGTTTACAGACATTTTTAATTTCTCCCTCTCCCAATGTAGAGTGCCCTCCTGCTTCAAAACATCCACCAATTGTTCTGGTACCTAAAAAGACCAAGGTAGCATGTCTGAATGACTGGTGTCCTATTGCACTCACCTCAAGTGTTTTGAGAGGCTGGTCAAGGACTACATCTGCAGCACGCATCCGCCCACACTGGACTTCCTACAGTTCGCCTACGGACACAACCGATCAACAGATGATGCAATAGTCACAGCTCTACACATCGTCCTTACACATCTGGAGAAGAAGAAATACTGTGAGAATGTGAGAATACTGTTCTTGGACTAGAGTTATGTATTCAACACCATAATTCCCTCCAGGCTTGACAAGAAGCTCAAAGAACTTGGCCTTCACCCTGCCTTGTGCAGATGGATCCTGAACTTCCTGTCAGATCGCTGCTATGTGGTAAGAGCGGGTACCCTCACTTCTGCCCCTCTGATGCTCAACACAGGTGCCCTTCAGGGCTGTGTCCTAAGCCCCCTCCTTTACTCTCTGTATATACCCGTGACTGTGTCGCCACCCACGGCTCCAATCTGCTAATTAAATTTGCTGACGACACTACATTGGTTTGCCTTATCTCAAATAATAACGAGGCACCCTACAGAGAAGAAGTCATCACCCTGACACTGTGGTGTCCAGAAAACAACCTCTCCTTCAAAGTTACAAAAACAAAGGAGCTGGTTGTGGACTACAGGGGGAATGGAGACAGGCTAACCCCTACTGAGATCAATGGATCTGGGGTTGAGAGGGTGAGCTTGGCATACACATCACTAAGGATCTCACATGGTCTGCACATACTGACTCTGCGATGAAAAAAGCACAACGGCGCTTCTTTCACCTCAGATGGTTGAAGAAGTTTGGCATGAGTCCCTATATCCCAAGGACTTTCTACAGGGGCACAATTGAGAGCATCCTGACTAGCTGCATCACTGCCTGGTATGGGAACTGTACCTCCCTCAACTGCAGAACTCTGCAGAGGGTGGTGTGGACAGCCCAGCGCATCTGTAGATCTGAACTTCACACTAATTAGGACATTTACAGTGACAGGTGTGTGAAAAAGGCCCAAAGGATCATTGGGGACCCCAGTCACCTCCAACCACAAACTATTCCAGCTGCTACCATCTGGGAAACGGTACCGCAGCAGAAAAGTCAGGACCAACAGACCCCCGGACAGCTTCTTCCACCCAGGCCATCAGACTGATTAATTCATGTTGATACAATTGTATTTCTATGTTATCTTGACTGTTCTGTTGTACATACTATTTATTATAAATTACTATAAATTGCTGATTGCACATTTAGACGGAGACGTAACGTAAAGATTTTTACTCCTTATGTATGTAAAGGATGTAAGAAATAAAGTCAATTCAGTTCAATTGTTACTTGAGGGCAGTTGAGGCCATTTTTGGCTGAGAGTTCTTAAAGTATTTTCAAGTAATAAGGAGCTCTCTCAATGGAATATTGTTGTTTCGGGGGAGTGTACAAAGGAGAAAGCGAATTTAGTGAGGTGGGGTTTACATCAATTGATCCAAGTCACAACCATTCCAGTTGGAGGTTACATATCTGGACAAACTGCCTTTCCAGTCTCTGAAAAGAAGAGAATCATAAGAAAAAATCTGCAGATGCTGGAAATCAAAGTAACGTTGGAAGAACTCAGCAGGCCAAGCAGCATCTGTGGAAAAGAGTGAGCAGTCCTGATGAAGGGTTTCAGTCTGAAACATCAACTGTTTACTCTTTTCCATACATGCTGTCTGGCCTGCTGAGTCCCTCCAGTACTTAGTATGTATTATTCTTTCCAGTCACTGAGTTTGTGTGTGTATTTTGATGGGCTCTGGGTCTCTGAACGTATCTGGCAAGATCTGCGGACCATTTAGTTGGTTTGCTGTTCTGATTTCAGGTTTAAGATGACGCTCATGAAACACTGTGATGACTTTCTGGCAGCAAACAACTCTACTAACTAGTCTATTAATCACACTTTTTCTAGACAATGATTACAGCAGGCAGTGAAAAAGGCAAATGGTATGTTGGCATTCATAGCAAGAGGATTTGAGTACAGGAGCAGGGAGGTTCTACTGCAGTTGTACAAGGCCTTGGTGAGACCACAGCTGGAGTATTGTGTGCAGTGTTGGTCCCCTAATCGGAAGAAAGACATTCTTGCCATAGAGGGAGTACAAAGAAGGTTCACCAGATTGATTCCTGGGATGGCAGGACTTTCATATGAAGAAAGACTGGATCAACTAGGCTTATACTCACTGGAATTTAGAAGATTGGGGGGGATCTTATTGAAACATGTAAAATTCTAAAGGGATTGGACAGGCTAGATGCAGGAAGATTGTTTCCGATGTTGGGGAAGTCCAGAATGAGGGGTCACAGTTTAAGGATAAAAGGGAAGCCTTTTAGGACTGAGATGAGGAAAAACTTCTTCACACAGAGAGTGGTGAATCTGTGGAATTCTCTGCCACAGGAAACAGTTGAGGCCAGTTCATTGGCTATATTTAAGACGGAGTTAGATATGGCCCTTGTGGCTAAAGGGATCAGGGGCTATGGAGAGAAAGCAGGTGCAGGGTTCTGAGTTGGATGATCAGCCATGATCATACTGTATGACGGTGCAGGCTCGAAGGGCCGAATGGCCTACTCCTGCACCTATTTTCTATGTTTCTATTACTGCAATCAATAGCCTGTAATCTCTGTACAACAGGCATTTTTATGGTGTGAACTGAAGTCTGGAAGGTGCAAATCGGTTGTGGAGTGGTGTGTATGGATTGAATCGAGGGGGTGGAGACTGGGCCTGCAAGTGACAAATGCTCTGGAATTTGACCGATTTAAGCACCAGGCCAGATTGGAAAGGCCGGTTATTGTCCAAATTGAGGCTACGGGTCCCTGGTAGCAGGGCTGGTGTCGGAGCACGAGGAACGAGCAGATGTTTTGCTGATTCATGGGCTGGTCCAGATTGAAAATGTTAGGGTGTCAGGCCGAAGGCGATGTACAGGCTGGTGTTCAGCTCACTGCTTGGCGAGGTTTAGTTGCTTCTGTGCTGAACTGAGGCTGTGGCCTGCAGCAAGCGGGGTCCTGGGCTGACTGCAGTGACGACTGGCTTCGTGACTGTGAACTCACCTTTGTGATCTTTACTTCTGAATACTATTTGCTTACGTATTATTGTTTGCATGATTTATTCCTATTTTGTGCATTCGGTGTTTAGTGGTCTTTTTTAATGGGTTCTCTTGGGTTTCTTTGTTCAGTGGCTGCCAGTAAGGATATGAATCTTAGGGTATCCCTGTCTTTGTTGCCAGCCAGGCTCATTCTATCTGCTGTGTGATTGTCTTGCATGTTAAGAACTCAACACATCACAATCTATTTCATTTTCATCTTGCAGTTTGTTGTCTGCACTGTACATTCGCTGATGTATTGATTTGATCTGTATGAACCTTAGGCAAGGCAAGCTCAGTATCTCAGTTGTCCTTTCAGGTGGCACTTTTGCCATTTCCATAGCATTTGATTTTATTTTTTACCATGCCGTGCAAGGAGCTGGCCGGATTTGAACTCGGGGCCATCCGCTCCGAAGTCTGGTGCTGATGCCACTAAACCATTGGCCCGCACTGTATATCCAGCATTAATAAACCAATTCCAGCACCAAAACTAAACCACTGGTAGGACAACAGGACCAATCTTAGATTAAGTGTGATCAGCGGCTAACAGACATAAGGAGCTACAGTATCGCTGGAAGCATGCGGAACGCGTTTTGTCAGATTCTGGAACCTATAAACTGATGGTTCCCAATGGGAAATGCAAAGGGAAATTGACCTTTCCCTAGATCCCATCATCACATTTCATGGAACAGATCAAGGAGACCCTTACAGCTGATATTGAACTGAATGGAGGCTCTTCTGTTAAGGATTGGGAGGAAGAATGTATTCCCTGGTGTACAACTGAAGAACCAGGCAACGCATATCAAGAGACCTCTGCTCTACTCTCTCTACACTCATGAAGGCGTGGCTAGGCACAGCTCAAACCCTGCCTATAAACTTATCGTTTATATAACTTCTGCTTGCAGAATCTCAGATGCTACCGAAGAGTTGTGAGGTTTGAGGTAGATTGGCTGGTTGAGTACTGTCGCGACTATAACCTTGCACTCAACGTCACAGAGACTAAGGAACTGATTGTGGACTTCAGGAGGACACAAACCAGTCCTCATAGAGGGTTCACCAGTGAGCACCTCCTCATTTCTGGGAGTCAGCATTCCTCAGGATCTATCCGAGGCCCAACATAAATGATTCAATTACTAAAAAAAGGACGCTGGAAGCCAAATTTCATTAGGAGTTTAAGAAGATTAGGTATGTCACCAAAGAGTCTAGCACATTTCTACAGATGTACCAAGGAGTGCTCCGGTTGGTTATGTCACCATCTGGTATGAATGATCCAATGCACACGATTAGAAGATACTGCAGAGGTTTCTGAACTCAACCATTTCCACCACGGGCTCTAGACTCACACCATTGGGGACATCTTCAAAAGACAATACAAGGGATCCTCATCATCTGGGATATACCTTCTCTCATTATTATCAGGAAGGAGGTACAGGAGTATGTAAGCACACACTCAACTTTGTAGTACCTATCCTACATGCGAGGGGTTAAAGGTTCCCCATACTTGTAAAATCGGGGAGCTGTTGGTACATTGAATATATTTTTCCCAGCAAGAATACCATCTATTTCTTTTTCTTTCTTTTTTTTTGTAATTTATTTTTTATTGAAGTTCATCATCAAACATTTCCATAAGATGTATTTCAGACATTGTACATATATATCATATAATCATATATATCACAAATCTCCACAATGTATTTATCTGAGATATACACTCATAGAAAAGAGTGGAAAGAAAAAATAAGCAAAAGGAAAGAACTATGTACAAGTAGGGAGTGATCTTTTTTACAACAGATTCATTGATTTGTGAGAATAAAGTCAGGCCTATGAGGCATTACTTAGTTAAACCATTTTTCCCAGTATGAATCAAATTGTTCCAAATTGGATAAAATTCTCTTACATTTGATTGGATTTAATAGCCCATTGACATTAAAAGAAATGAATTTTACCTTGTCCTTAGCCATCTGTATTTATCTGTCAATGTATCATTGAAATTACAATAAAACTTAATCTATCTACTCCCTGAACAAATATGAACCAAGAAACGTATATAATAACAAAAATGGCAACGAACGTGTGATTCCAAGGCTGAGGTCACTAGTAGATGACCCTGCGTTGAGCTAGAGGAAAGGTCTAGCTGTGGGGGGTAACCCCTCCTACTTGTGAGTTGAGGGCCCCCAATGCAGTATTCATAAAAGTCAGTGAACAAATCCATTACACAAAGATTTCCCTATGTACTCCTCATATATATATATACACACACACACACACACACACACACACACACACACACACACACACACACACAGATATATATATATATATATATATATATATATATATACACACACAGTTAGATAGAGCTCTTATAGATAGCAGGGTCAAGGGATATAGGGAGAGGGCAGGAACGGAGTATTGATTGTGTATGATTAGCCATGATCACAGTGAATGGTGGTGCTGGCTAGAAGGGCCGAATGGCCTACTCCTGCACCTATTGTCTATTGTCACACACATACATACACATATATTCTCATTTTGGTGGGGAAAAAGGAGTAAGTGAGCGAATAAAGAATAACATCTAAGTAATATAAAATCCACATTATAATAAGTATTTCTCGAGATAGGTATAACACCACGTACTTTTGCTTTCATTTAGCTTCTCAACATTTTTAAAGTTAGCCAAACCTTATGGCTCTTCTGAAGGGGGTGAGGACTGTCTTTGGGAAACTCCCAGTCTCTTCCTGATATATTTCTCTCGGCCTCCTCCCGTCTCCTGCCTTCTCGATTCTCGCACTATTTCCCAAGCGGAGTGGGATAATTCCTCAGCCAGGCTTTCCCTCATTTTGGTGACGCTAACGGGCAACGCTCTGGCCTTCATGTCTGTAGTCGCCTTTTCCACCGTCTGGTACAACCGCGTCCCGTCTCCATAAAACACAAGAAGTTTAGCAGGGTACGGAGTTTGAAATCTAATCTTGTTTTGCTTTAGTACTCGCTTTACTTCAGAGTATTCTTTGCGTTTCTGCAGGACCACGGGGGGGGGGGGTAAATCTTGGTCGAAATATATTAATTTATCGTCGAAAAACACTCTCTTCCTACCCCGGGCCCTTTGTAGAATCTGCGCCTTGGTGCAGTACCGGAGGAATTTAATTATTATTGAGCGTGGCTTTATGTCCCGGGTAGGTTTCGGAACGAACGCGCGGTGGGCTCTCTCGACTTCCAGCTCCATAACCGAGGGAAGATCCAGCGCGTCCCGCAGTAACTTTCCGACAAACTCCGTCATAGACGGGCTCTCCGCTCCTTCGGGAACATTGCAGATTCGGATATTTTTCCGCCATGATCGTCCCTCCAGGTCAAGCAGTTTACCTTCTTGGTGATGTATTATTTTTATTGTCTTGCTCAGTATCCGTTCCACGTTTTGAACGCGATCTTCTACCTTCTCAATTCGAGTCTCTGCCACCGCTACTTTTTGATTAATGCTGGCGAGCTCTGCCTTAATATCACGGAGCTGCTGCTTTATATCTTTCCGGACCTCCATTATTTCTTTCAGGATTTCGAAGATATTCGCCGCTTCGTCTGAACGAGGCCCAGCGGCCGCCTCGCTAGCACGCGGTCGGGTCGGAGAGCCACTCGCTGCACTCCTCTCGGCCGCAGGCTCCGCAGTGTCGCTTTTTAAATTGCCGTTCCTTTTCCCCATTCTTGCCCCTCTTTTCAGTTCAAATATTTTTCGAAAAATATTATATTTGATGGAATAACGGGGCTTAATACGCGTTTTTCCGGAGGAGCTAGTGACTTAAGCTGCCATTCTGATGATGACGTCACCGGAACCCCCTTCTTTTTCTTTCTTCTAACCAAAGATAAATGTGACCTTGTAGTAAATTCCCTTCATTTACTTGCATTGCTTGCCACTGCTTTGCAACATACTTAACTTCAGCTGTGGCACTCTGGATCCCAGTCAACTGGTGCAATCTCTCTTTTGACCTTGGCCACAATGCTACGTGATCCTTAGGGCCTCTCTGTGCAAGCTATACTACGGCAATACAGCCATTCTTTGGAGCGTACAAGGTTGAGGGGGGACTTGATAGAGATATTTAAAATTATGAGGGGGATAGATAGAGTTGACCTGGATAGGCTTTTTCCATTGAGAGTAGGGGAGATTCAAACAAGAGGACATGAGTTGAGAGTTAGGGGGCAAAAGTTTAGGGGTAACACGAGGGGGAACTTCTTTACTCAGAGAGTGGTAGCTATGTGGAATGAGCTTCCAGTAGAAGTGGTAGAGGCAGGTTTGGTATTGTCATTTTAAAAAATTGGATAGGTATATGGACAGGAAAGGAATGGAGGGTTATGGGCTGAGTGCAGGTCAGTGGGACTAGATGAGAGCATTTGGCACGGACTAGAAAGGCCGAGATGGCCTGTTTCCGTGCTGTAATTGTTATATGGTTATATTAGAGCACGGTCCAAATAACATCAAGAGACAGCTGACTGCCCATCTCATCAGAATGCTCTCTCAGTTCCTCAAAATGTAATGAGAGTCAGATTTATTATCCCTGACATATGGCATGAATTTTCTTGTTTTTCAGAAGCAGAAACCAATGGCTTTCACTGAATGAGCATTTAAATATATTTAAGATTTTAAAAATTTTTCTCCAAAAGAGAATCCTTTCAAAGTCGAGTCTATTGTTGTGTCCATGCATGCTCAGGTGTAATGAAAAACATATTTGCAGCAGCACCACACCACATAGCACCACTTATAAGAAAATTATGGATTAAACATAAATCCAAAGGTTCAAGGATTCATTTAATATCAGAGAACCTGAAATTCGTACTCTTCACAGACATCCACGGAACAAGAAACCCCATAGAATGAATGATGGAAACATTGAAGTCCTGAAGCCCCCCTCCCCCCCCCACCAGCTGTACAAGCATCAGCAAATACATCAACCCCTCCCCCGGCATCCCCACTTGTGACAGGAAAAGCACCAACACCCCCAACACCAGGCAAGCAACAGCGAAAGCCCCCCCCCCGCCCCACCCAAGAGACCTTGATCAAGGGTCCATCAAAACTGCAGTCTATCAGCCAGCACATTGGTAACTTAGACAGGCTCCCACTCTCCATAACGGGAGAGAGCTAGCTCTCCAACAACGAGAATGGAGATCAACAACTCGCTGTTCTGTTACAGTCTTCGAGCCGCTTCTCCAAGCCCCCCATCGCGAGGAGGAAGGGAGAGAGAGAGAGAGAGCTCTGCAGCTTCTGACATTCCTGCGTATCTGAATTGGTGTACCAGACCATTATGTATCCTGTTGGGATACTTTAAGCAGTAGATCTATAGAGGTTTGTCGGAGTGTTCTGTGACAAATTGAACCCCCTTAACCTCCCAAGGTAGTGAAGATGTTGGCGCACCTTTCTTATGATTGCAGCTACACTCAGTGGCACTTTATTTAGTACCTCCTGTACCTGTAGGTATGTTCGTGGTCTTCTGCTGCTGTATGCCGTCCACTTTAAGGTTCGATGTGTTGTGCGTTCAGAGATACTCTTCTGCACGTCACTGTTGTAACGTGCGGTTACTTGAGTTACTGTCCCATTTCTTTCAGCTTGAACCAATCTGGCCATTCTCGTCTGGCCTCTCTCATTAACAAGGCGTTGCCCACAGAGTTGCTGCTCACTGCATGGCTTCTCTTTGTTTTTGCACCATTCTCTGTAAATTCTAGGGACTGTTGTATGTGAAAATCCCTGAAGATCAGCAGTTTCTGTGATATTCAAACCTCCCCATCAGGCACCAGCAATCAGTTCACGGTCGATGTCACTTAGGTTACCTCGTCTGGGGCAGGGATGACCTGTACAAGAGGGACGGGCTGCGCCAAAACTGGAAGGGGAACCAATATCCTGGGCTGGAGGTTTGCTAGTCCTGCTCAGGAGTGTTTAAACTAGTTTGACAGGGGATGTTAACCAGAACACCAAGTCAGAAAGAGGATGGACAGAATGGAAGGTAGCTGTAAGCGCCAGCAAAACCAGGCAAGAGTAAAGTAACAGATAGCGTAGGATGGGTAGTTTGTCCTTGCCGGAGAGTATTAAACTGGAGCAGGGCAAATTACAGAGCTAATAAGAGTTCATTGGGACGGCTATTTTTGGGCAAGTCCACATCCGACATGTGGAGGGTGCTTTAAAGCCAACTGCAGAGGGTAAAGGACAGGTATACCCTTTACTAAAGAAGCCAGAAAAGAACTCAAGAAAGGAATTAGGAAAGGCAGGAAGGGACACGCAATGTCCTTGGTAAGTAGGATTAAAGAGAATTCCAAGGCATTCTATAGAAATATCAGGAGCAAGAGGATAATTAGGGTGAGGGTGGGGCCACCCAAGGATAAAGGAGGGAGGGGGCACATTTTTTTAGATGTGAAGGACGAGGGTTAGGTCTTTAATGAACACCTTACATCAATATTTACCAAGGAGAAGGATGTGGAGGATGGGGAGAACAGTGCCAAGAGTATTAATATGCTAGGGCATTTCGAGGTAAGGGAGGAGGTAGTGTTGGGTCCCTTAAAGAGCATTAAGGTGGATAAGACTCCAGGGCCTAATGGGATACAACCCTGATCATCGAGGGAGGCATGTGAAGAGATTGGCTGGGCCTATGATCTTCTTGTCCTCTCTGGTGGGCTCCTGGAAGACTGGTGAGTAGCTAATGTTGTTCCATTGTTCAAGAAGGGAACCAGGGATAATTCTGCACCTATTGCCTATTGTCTATCCAGAGAAATCCAAAAACCAGAATCGAGAAACAGGCAAAGTCAATATTCAGACAGATAGACTATAGATACAAATGCTGGAAAAGCTCAGGAAAATTCACTGGCACAATCTGGCAACAAACAGGTGAAAACACAGGACTGAAATACACTGAACAATAAACAGACAGGCAGATGATAGGTGGAGCAGAACGAGACACAGGTGGCAGCAATACAGGTAATAATGAGAAACAGGTGAGAGGCAGAGTACTCAGTGATACAGGGGCCGGAGTAGAGCGGAGTGGGACAGGGGAACATGGCGATACAAAACCACGGACTGACATCTAGGGGAAACACACAAAAAGACAGAGTTCATCTGGAGGTACTGACACCATGTTAATTATATAAACCCTCATTACAGTTCCGGCAATCTACGACAGTACTCTAGAGCGCATATCATAAATGTGAGATGCTGTAAATCCAAAGCAACATGCACAAAATGGAGGAACTCAGCAGGTCTGGCAGTATCTATGGAAATGAGTAAATAGTTGATGTTTCTTATCGAGACCTTTCTTCAGGACCACGTCTCTGCCCACTCTACATGTAAATGTCAGGCATGTAAATTCCAAGTGAACATTCGGAAGTGGGGGGGGGGGCAGAAGACTCTACTGCAATAGATCAAGAGAGCGATTAGGAGCCAGTGGAGCAGATCGCCTTATAACAAACAGATCTACAAATCTTGGAAATGGTTTATTTTTGTTACGTGTACTGAGATACGGGGGGAATTTCGTTTTGCATGCAACCATACAAATCACCTCATCACGCTTAGCACATTGTGATAGTACAGTGGGGAAAACAGAATGAAGTGTTACAGTAACCGAGAGACTGCAGTGCAGGCAGAGAATAAGGTGCACGGCTAGAACAAAGGAGTTTTGAGGTCGTGACCATCTTATTGTAAGAGGAGGCTTATAACAGTGGGGTAGAAGCCGTCCTTGAGCCTGCTGGTACCTGCTTTCCTGCTCGATCGGAGGGGGGTAGAAGTGAGAATGTCCGCGGTGGGTGGGGTCGCTGATAATTCTGGCTGCTTTACTGAGTCCATGGAGGGCAGGCTGGTTTCTGGGATGTGCTGAGCTGTGTCCACAACTTTTTGCAGATTCTTACGATCACGGGCAGAGCAGGTGTCCTACTAAGCCGTGATACTTTCTGTAGTGCGTCAATCAAAATTGACGGGTGCATACCAAATTTCTGAGGCGTTGGTGATCTTTCTTGGCTGTGGCGTCAACGTGGTTGGCCCAGACTATTGGTGACGTTGACACCTCGGAACGTGAAGCTCTCAGCCCCCTCAACATCAACACCATCGATGTAAGCAGGAGCATGCGCACACCACCGCCCTTCCTCACCTTCCCGGTCAATGAGCAGCTATGACACCATGCCACCAGGCTCTCTATTTATACTCCGACGGATCTTTTTTTTTGCTTGAAAGTTGGCATGGTTTCGTCCCCAGCTGTGCAAATGGAGTTAGAAGAGAGACTGGCCACACCATCCTGACTGAGTCCGTGGAATTGTTCCACGCGTGGAACGCTCTGACGGGGGTTATAGGGGCTGTTACGTTAAGGACACATCTGGGTCTCTTAGATAGGCACATGACAAGAAAAATGGAGGGCTGTATGGCAGATTTGATGCACCATCAATAACTCTGAGACGTGGGTTAAGGTAGGCTTTTATTGGCTGGAAGAAAGCACAAGCAGCAAGTGACCATCACACTGCATACTGGAGACTGAGGAAGGGTCTGTGCCTCCAATCGCCTTTATACAGGGGTCTGTGGGAGGAGCCACAGGAGCAGTCAGCGGGGGGGGGGGGGGGGGGCGTGTCCAGACAGGTATATGTCGTTCACCACAAAATTGATCTTAGAGTAAGTAAAAGATAGGCGCAGTATCGTGAGCCGAATGGCCTGAGCTGTGCTGTAATGTTCGCTCTGCACAGTGAACGTGTCTACGATCGTTATGTTGTTGTGGGGAAAATGCGGCCTGTCCGCAGGAGTCACCCGTGACCTAATTACCATGGCAACGGCGGATCTCCTAGTTGTCATCCTCCGTCTGATTTGAAGGCAGATTGCGATTTGTTTCGCGGAAATAGTGTGCATTCCCGTACTGCGCGGACCGGTGCGTGGCCAGTTGTGACCCCTGGCCGCGTTTCTCCTGATCCTCCCGACCATCAGACAAGGTTTCCGTGCGAGCCGAGCCCGCTGGAGACTCCGGGCGGCGGGCAGTGAGGGCGAGCCCCCGAGACCCGGAGATGGAGTCAGAGCCGCAGGAAGTCCTTGATTCTGCTGCTGGTCATCTCGGGCAAATTCAGCGTGTTGTCGCCGCTCTTCTCGCGGTACCTCGGGTGGTTCCGCCTGTCCTTCCTGGACGTGCCATCGTACCCGGCCGTTTCACTGCGCGAAGAGCTGCCCTTTATTACCCGACACAGGGGCAGCTGAGGGTTTGCTGGCATCCCCTCTCGCACGACTGAGAGAAGGCACTCGGTGCTGAGCCGAGCCGAGCCGAGGAGTCCACGCCACGGCCCTACCTCCCAGAACCCTGTGCCCTTCGCAGCCCCGCCGAGGTTCCCGTCTTATCAGCTCAACCTCTCCAAGGCTTACCCGGTGTTCCGGGCCCAACCTCGTCACACTGTTCTGCTGAGGACCTGGTATCCCCTCTGCGCCTCCACCCTACCCTTAATATCAGCACAGTCACGCCGAGTCTCCGGCATTCCCGTTGCCCACTGATTGTCACCGGTTCTACTCCCTCCCTCTCCGATATGACACTCCATGAGGTCTCGCAGCCCGCTGGGTTGATCGAGTCATTTCCTTCGCTCATTCCCCCCCCCCCCCCCCCCATTTCCTTCGCTCATTCCCCCCCCCCCCCGCTGGATTGTCAAAATGAGATTGGAAGCTGACGCTCCGGATCAGTTTTCACTTCAGACGTGTAACCCAACACAAGGTGCAGTAATTCAGTTGGTAAATAGAGCCAAACAAATATCAAATGTAGTAATCAGAGTGGCGAAACACCAGGGAGGATGAAGCCCCTCTCAGGTTGTCCTCGGGTGCTTGTTAACTCCTCATTTCAGTTAATTTCCTTCCCCCCCGTGTTCCACTGGGCTCCTTGATTAGGGCACCTGATCCTCATTCGAACCCTTTAAACTCCGGCTTTCATCTACTCGCTGCTGGTTCCCTACCTCAGCAGAGCGGCGAGTCAAGTTCCGAGCCGCCACGAGTAAAAGGGGGGAGGCGGTCATCTTCATGAGCTTCTCCGTGACACAAGATTCGTATTGTCTGCTGTTGTTTGGATTCTGTCGTCTCGTTCCCAGCTGAGTAGGTCCGGCCGTTTGCCGCTACTCCGAGCCGAGATAATGAATCGTCTGTCTTTGTTTGGTGTTGTCCTCTCTGTGTTCCAAGTCCGTCTCCAGTTCCAGGCTTCTTGTCCGGTGTCCAAATCAAGTCCAGTTCCAGGCTCCTCTGGTTTGAAGTCCAACGTTCATGTCCCAATTTCCCTCGGGATCAATAAAGTATGTCTGTCTGTCGGTGTAATCATCCAACCCAATCTCCGTGTCACTTGGGTTCGCCCCCAGTCGCTCCATGTAACACTGGTTTCCAACGATGTACTGGGTAGATTACTATGTTATTGTAATCTGTCCCATGATTAGGTTAGGGTTAATCGGGGTTGTGGGGTCGCTGGGTCAGAATGGCTCGAAGGGCTAAAGGGGCATATTCTGTGCTGTATCTCTAAATAAGTAACTACGTTTGCAGGTGACACCAGAATTGTCAGTGTGGTGGACAGAGAACACCGTTGTCTAAGACCCAGATCAACAGGGAAAGTGAACCAAGCAATGGCAGGTGAAATTTAACTCGGCCGAGTGCGAGCTATTCTACTTTGGTCAGTTAAACCAGGGCAGGACTTACAGAGTAAACGGCTGGGACTGTGGAAGTGACGTAGAACACAGGTACAGGTACATAATGACCTGAAAGCAGCATTGCTGGTGGACAGGGAGGGAAAGGAAGTGTTTGGCATACCAGCCGTCATCAACCGGAGCACTGAGTACAGAGGTTGGAAGTTGAATTGGTTTATTATTGCCCCACGTACCAAAATACAGTGAAAAGTTTGTGGTTTGCACACTGTTCATACAGATCAGATCATGACACAGTGCATTGAGGTAGAACAGGTAAAACAGTAACAATTCAGAATGAAATGTTACAGAGAAAGTGCAGTGCAGGCAGACAATAAGGTGGAAGATGGTGAGGTCAAGAATGCAATTTATCATACTAGGGGACCATTTAACAGTCTTATAAAGAAGCTGTCCTCGAGCCTGGTGGGACCTGCTTTCGGGCTTTTGTATTTTATGCCCTATGGTGATGGAGAGGAGAAAATGTCCGGGGTGGGTAGGGTCTTTGATTGTGCTGGCTACTTTACTACAGCAGCAGGAAGTGTAGATAGTCGTTGGAGGAGAGGCCGGTTTCGGTGATAGTCGAATTGTAGTCTGGAATGATGGAGTTAATGCAATCTCACCAAGCACCACCATGATGGTGGATGTCAGAGTCACTGAGCTGCAGTCGTTAAGGCGCATTGTCTTCTTTTCCTTAGTTACCGGGATGATTGTGATCTTCTCAAATCAGGAGTGAACTGTGCCTGAAGCAGGGAGATGTTAAAAATATCTAAATACAAATAACCAACAGACTCTGGGACAGCTTCTTCCACCAGGCCATCAGACAGATGAACTCACGCTGGTCTGAGTGTACTCTATAATACATTAACTGTTCTATTTATTATAAATTACTATGATTCCACATTGCACATTTAGATAGAGTCATAACATAAAGATTTTTACTCCTCGTGTATGTGAAGGATGTAAGAAATCATGTCATTTCAGGAGAAAATCTGCAGATGCTGGAAATTCAAGCAACATACACAAAATGCTGGAGGAACTCAGCAGGCCAGGCAGCTTCTGTGGAAAAGAGTCTAGTCAACATTTCGGGCCGAAATCCTTCAACAGGACTAGAGAAAAAAAAGATGAGGAGTCTTAGTGAGAAGGTGGGGAGAGGGGAGGAAGAAACACAAGGTGATAGGTGAAACCAGGAGAGGTGAACTAATGAGCTGGAAAGTTGAAGTTGATTGGTGAAAGAGATACCAGGCTGGAGAAGGGGGAATCTGATACGAGAGGACAGAAGGCCATGGAAGAAAGGGGGAGGAGCACCAGAAGGAGGCGATGGGCAGGTAAGGAAAGGTGAGAGGGGAATGGGGAATGGTGTGGATTCCTGCATATCGGGAGACTGCTCCATCCACTAGAAAAAGCGGATCTCCCAGTGGCCTCTCAGTTGAATTCCTCTTCACATTTCCATTACGGCATGTCAGTCCATGGTCTCTTCTGTTGCAATGAGGCCACAGTCAGGTTAGAGGAGCAACATCTTATATACTTTCTGGGTAGCTTCCAACCTGATGGCATGAACATCGATTTCACGAACTTCTGGTAATGCCCCCCAACCATTCCCTATTCCAATTTCCCTCCCTGACCTTATCTTCTTATCTGCCCTTCACGCCCCCCCCCCGGTGCTCCTCCCTCTTTTCTTTTTTCCATGGCCTTCTGTCCTCTCCTATCAGACTCCCCTTCTTCAGCCCTGTATCTCTTTCACCAATCAATTTCAACGCCGGTTCTTTACTTCACCCCTCCCCCCCCCCGCCCCCGGTTTGATCTATCACCTTGTGTTTCTTCCTCCCCCCACCTTTTCTTTTCAAATCTTTTTTATTATTATTCGAAAATAACACAGGTCCATCGAAGTAACAATGCTTCAAAAAATTATCTTAAAGATTGAGGATCTTCCATCTTCTTACTCGGACATCTCATCTTTTTTCTCTAGTCCTGAGTAAGAGTCTGGGCCCGAAACGATGATTATGTACTCTTTTCCATCGACGCTGCTATGAGCTCTTCCAGCATTTTGTGTCTTTATTAAAAATATCTGCCCAATTTCGTTCTCTGGCCTGCTATAGTTTGTAAGTCCTTCCACAGTTGATGCCTGGTCTAGAACTTCGTTTTGGAACGGTGCTGCCTCTTAGCATCTCTGATAACTTGGCTCAAGTCATATCTCGATTTGGTGTAAAAGTTAGGGTCGTCTCAGTTGAAATTTCCGACCTGGAGTTCAGTTAGGAGAGGATCTCGTGGTTCACGTTCGACACCCTTCCTACATGTTACAGCTGAACCAGACCTTGGTGAGACCGCACTTGGAGTATTGTGTGGAGTTCTGGACACCCAGCTACAGGAAGGAAGACAAGCTGGAGAGGGTGCAGGAAATATTCATGACGATGTTATCGGAACTGGCGGGGGCGTTATAAGGAGAGGCGAGATAGCCTGTGACTGTTTTCCCTGGAGCGAAGGGGGCTGAGGGATGACCTCATAAAACCATAAGGGGGTAGTCACGGCCTTTTCCACCTAGCAGGGGAGTTTAAAACCACAGGGAACAGGTTTGGGGTGAGACGGGAACGATTTAAAGGGGACATGAGGGCCATGTTTTCTATACAGGAAGGTTGTGTGTATGTGTGTTTGAGGCAAGTACGTTGACAACATTTAAAATACACTTGGATGGGTTCGTGGATAGGAAAGGATTAGAGGGCAAATAGGGCAAGCTCAGGTAGACGATTTGGTTGGTATAGACCAGTTGGGCCGAAGGGTATTATTTCTATGCCGTTTGAGAGATTCTGGCTCTGAATTCACTGCAAACCCGTTCCCTGCTTCCTTTAACATCCCAGGGGCTCTTGCTTGGTCGTTAGATCTAGTTGATGATTGTCACTGAAAAGGTTTGTGTCACAACCACGGATTCCGCAGTGCAGCAGATTCGGCAATTGCGCTTGTGAATGTGCACATGTCAGCTAATTATTTTATTGTGATTATTTAACTCCATTCATTAGTACTTGTCGAGAACACAGCAAGGATTCGCTGCTTCCATTCCGGCTTGCCCGAGAAATTGGACTGTCGAGTCAACTGACTCTGAAGACGAGCGGTATTCGTTTAGTTCTTTGTTGTTCTTTTACAGCCGCAGTGTAGGCTTCATTCTCCATTTGAGAGTTTTAGTTCACGGCCCTGTTTGGCCTGGCGTTTCTTGTTTCCTTTAACACTGTTCGCATTGAAGTCTGTGAACTATCGACCTGCTTCAGTGTCTCGCACTCCGCCCTTGGGCCGTTATCCGAAACAGGTGACAGTTTGTTTGATCTATCATCCCGAAACAGCATTCAAGACACACGTGCCTCGAGGCAGCTCCAGGGAAAGGCAATAAAATGTAGAGTGAAATGTTTCAGTTACAGACAGCGCAGGCGAGGGCCACGATGAGGGAGATTGTGAAGTCAAGAGTTCATCTCTAGATTCAAGGTTGTTTAATGTTATTTCCAGTACACAGGTGTAAAGGAGACAAAATATTTTTTCTCCGATTCCAAGGCGGCATGAAACATAGTAAAATGAAGGACACTATAATAAAAATACGCAGTGAATAGAAATGCACCAGAGAGCTTATATACATAGATATATACGTCCATAAAGTGACACCGGGCGCAAGAGCGGCTGTACAATAAAGTGACTCACAGGAAATGATTAAGTAGTGGTGATGGTGGGTGTCGAGGAGTAGGTTAGCTGCAGTACAGCCCAAAGGCAGATAATGTCACAAAACAAAATAGTTCAAAAGCGGGATGGTGGGAGTGTTCATGCACCATTTGGAAATCTGACGGCAGAGGGCAAGAAGCTACTCCCAAAACACTGAGCATGGGTCCTAGTTTTGTATAGTAAGGCAGTGACTGGGGTTGGTTGAAGGGAAGTAGCTGTTCCTGAACCTGGTGTTGTGGGAGTTCTGTACCTCTTGCCCGATGGGAGCTGCGAGAAGATGGCAGAAGAACGTCCGAATGGTGAACGTTGCCTTCTGGAGACAGCGCCGCCTGTACATGGTGGGGAGGGATGTGCCCGTGGTGTATTGAGCTGAGTCCGTTACTCTGTGAAGCTTCTTACGTTGCTGCGTATTCGAATTGCTGTGATGTAACCTGTCAAAAACACAAGGACTGTTCCTGTTCTGATTGCGTTCCTTCTGGTAAAATTTCTGCATAAATTACATTTTTGTGAACGTTGTGTATCTCATACTATAGCGTGTGATGCCGCTCCAAGCCAGCTTTTAACCGCGCCTGTGCGCACATGGACTTGTGAAACTGACAAACTCGACCTCGACTTTTGACTTCGGAAACCTGCAGTGGTTAACCAAATTAACCGTCAAGTTATCCGCAATGATCGTAGCAGCTGTGCTACCATGTGTTGAGTAAGTTGTTCTCCAAAGCGGTTGTCTGCTCGTGGGTCTTCAGGCGGCTGTGGAGGCCGACCTGGATCCGCATAATCCGGGAAGTTAGGGTGAATTCCATTAGTGACTTTGTAGACGTGGAGAGGCTGATGCACGGGCAGCACCACAGGTTCCTCGAGAGATCGGAGTCAGGGTCCAGTGGCATGGAATGCAAAACGGCTGGGGACCCAACACTGTCGCAGCCTTTACCGCCTTCACCGCCGATCTGATGCGTTATCGTCTTCCGCCAGATCAACCGCTGAGATCAGGGTTGGATTACTCTTTGTCCGGAACCTCCTCGCTTGACCTTACCGTCATAGGTGACCCTACCAGAAACAAGCTCCAGACGGTATCACTCCACCACGCCAACGTGACGATCCTCGGAGACGACGACCAATCATACTGATCGTCCGGCCATGACTGGGAGACCCTCCACTCCTACTCTCCTGATTCCTCCCACTACCCCAGCTCAGTCTATCTCTCACCCAGCAAGGAAAGGCTTTGAAGTCTCCGCTGCAGCTCAAAATTCTCCCGCAGGGAAGGGCGGCCTAATGTTCACAAAGCAGCCAGTTTCTCATCTCTGTCACCCAGTCTGGGAGAGGTAGAAATGAGTGTGAATGGAATGCTGGAATTTATTGTAAGGAGGATTTGATTACAGTTGTATTCAGTTGTACGAGGATCAGTGTTGCTTTCAGTTGTACGAAGATCAGTGTTTTTTAAAAAACTTTATTTTGATTGAACACTAAAACAGAAACACTAAACACATGATAACAAAGACAGGGAATCACACATAAGCAGCAACAAATATATAGAAACATAGAAAATAGGTGCAGGAGTAGGCCATTCGGCCCTTCGAGCCTGCACCGCCATTCGGTATGATCATGGCTGATCATCCAACTCAGAACCCTGCACCTGCTTTCTCTCCATACCCCCTGATCCCTTTAGCCACAAGGGCCATATCTAACTTCCTCTTAAATATAGCCAATGAACCGGCCTCAACTGTTCCCTGTGGCAGAGAATTGCACAGATTCACCACTCTCTGTGTGAAGAAGTTTTTCCTCATCTCGGTCCTAAAAGGCTTCCCCTTTATCTTTAAACTGTGACCCCTCGTTCTGGACTTCCCCAACATCGGAAACAATCTTCCTGCATCTAGCCTGTACAATCCCTTTAGAATTTTATACGTTTCAATAAGATCCCCCCTCAATCTTCTAAATTCTAGTGAGTATAAGCCTAGTCGATCCAGTCTTCCTTCATATGAAAGTCCTGCCATCCCAGGAATCAATCTGGTGAACCTTCTTTGTACTCCCTCTATGGCAAGAATGTCTTTCCTCAGATTAGGGGACCAAAACTGCACACAATATTCTAGGTGCGGTCTCACCAAGGCCTTGTACAACTGCAGTAGAACCTCCCTGCTCCTGTACTCAAATCCTTTTGCTATGAATGCCAACATACCATTTGCCTTTTTCACTGCCTGCTGTACCTGCATGCCCACCTTCAATGACTGGTGTACAATGACACCCAGGTCTCGTTGCACCTCCCCTTTTCCTAATCGGCCACCGTTCAGATAATAATCTGTTTTCCTGTTCTTGCAACCAAAGTGGATAACCTCACATTTATCCACATTAAATTGCATCTGCCATGAATTTGCCCACTCACCTAACCTATCCAAGTCACCCTGCATCCTCTTAGCATCCTCCTCACAGCTAACACCGCTGCCCAGCTTCGTGTCATCCGCAAACTTGGAGATGCTGCAATTAATTCCCTTGTCTAAATCATTAATATATATTGTAAACAACTGGGGTCCCAGCACTGAGCCTTGCGGTACCCCTCTAGTCACTACCTGCCATTCTGAAAAGGTCCCGTTTACTCCCACTCTTTGCTTCCTGTCTGTCAACCAATTCTCTATCCACATCAATACCATACCCCAATACCATGTGCTTTAAGTTTGCACACTAATCTCCTGAGTGGGACCTTATCAAAAGCCTTTTGAAAATCTAAATATACCACATCCACTGGCTCTCCCCTATCCACTCTACTAGTTACATCTTCAAAATATTCTATAAGGTTCGTCAGACATGATTTTCCTTTCACAAATCCGTGCTGACTTTGTCCAATGATTTCACCGCTTTCCAAATGTGCTGTTATCACATCTTTGATAACCGACTCTAGCATTTTCCCCGCCACCAATGTCAGACTAGCTGGTCTATAATTCCCCGGTTTTTCTCTCCCTCCTTTTTTATAACTATTAACTTTAAATACACAAATAAACAAGAAAATCCACTCTGAATACTGTTGGGCAGAAGGAACTATATTTAAAAGGAGTCACAAAACAGAAATATTTACGGAGTTAACCTGAAACGCTGACAGAATTGTACAGTCTTTACAGCTTTCTGGTTTAGGGAAGTTTTCAGAGTATTAACGTATAGTTTGAAGTCTGACGTAAAAATATAAATGAAAGTTTCTTATTTCTGTACTTGCATTTATGGATATAAAATTTGCTGTAAATTAACAAAAGATTTATGATAAAGAAATGATCCCTATGAGATTTGGTATTATTAGTAAACCCAAATAAGACAAAAAGTAAAATCTACATTAATATATTGATCAATAAATTGAAAAACATCAACCCAAAATATTTTGACATATTCACAATCCCAAAACAGATGTGTGCTTGGAATATTGTTGCATTGCTCTGAATCATCACACACAGAGAAAGGTTATTTGCTTAGGAGGTGACTGACCCGATTGATCCCGGAGAAAGTCATAGCGAACTACCGCGCAGAAACAGGCCCTTCGGCCCGTCTAGTCCATGCCCCGCTACTGTTCTGCTTAGATTCATCGACCTGCACCTTACCTCTCCCAAACACGTACTTATCACACACGCCACGATTCCGGAACAGGACGAGTTGGCGGCTAGGGATGACACTGAATACTGGTCCCAGGTCCTGGTATTCTGTGGGGACTCGGGACAAATCGAGGGGTTCCGGGACAGGCGGGGTTGCGGTAGCTTCCCTGGGGGCTGGGCCTGACCGCAGACAGTTAGCTTGGCAAGACTGGCTCCATTTGGCTATCCTCCCGGTAGACCAGTCGATGTGGGGATTGTGTTGGGTCAGCCATGGGTACCCTAGAACTACCGGAGCTTGAGATGAACGAATGAGACTGAACTGTACCTCCTCCCGATGGTTGTCGGATAGGATCAAGGTCAGGGGAGGCGTACAGTGGGTCACCCGAGCCAGCAGTTTTCCGTCCAGGCCCCGGGCCTCCAGGGGTGCAGTTAGCGGCTCGCGAGGTATTCCGGCCTGGGAGGCTATGTCCTCGTCCAGCAGATTGCCCTCGGCACCGGAATCCACCAAAGCGGATAGGGACAGAGACTGTCGTTGGTAATTCACGGTAGCCGGGATCTGCAACCGAGTCTGGGGGAGTGTCGTCAAACTCACCAGAACAGTAGGAGCGGGACAGGTTGGCGGGGGGGGGGGGGGTGGAAGAAGGTGAGGTGGACCGTGGGAAGGCCCGAGGGACGGGGTAACCGGTCTTCTCTCCCAGACGTTCTCGGAGTCGATTGTCCAGCCTGTCCATCACTGAATCCAGGCTGTTAGTGACCCAACACAATCCCCACATCGACTGGTCTACCGGGAGGACAGCCAAATGGAGCCAGCCTTGTCACGCCAACTGTCTGCGGTCAGTCCCATCCCCCAGGGGAGCTACCGCGACCCCACCTGTCCCAGAACCCCTCGATTTGTCCCGAGTCCCCACAGAATACCAGGACGTGGGACCGGTATGCAGTCAACAACGGGCCCTTTCCCTGCCTCCGCACCGCCCATATGATTGTGCCATCGGCCTTCTCCCCGGGGCCTCGCTACCCACCAGTCGCCTTTTTAACCTATGCCGACCGGAGAGAGAGGCCATGGAGAAATACATCAGCGAGACGGGTCGCTTCGTCCTTGTATTGATTACAGAGGCTTAAACAGTATAACAGTTAAGAACAAGTACCCTTTACCCCCATTCGTTCGGCTTTTGAACCACTGCATGGAGCCACCATTTTCTCAAAGCTGGACCTTCGGAACGCCTGCCATCTAGTCAGGGTGAGGGAGGGGGCCGACTGGAAGACGGCCTTTAATACACCTCTGGGCCACTTCGAATATTTGGTCATGTCGTTTGGCCTCACCAATGCTCCCGTCGTTTTTCAAGCCCCCATTAATGACGTACTGAGGGACTCAATTATTCGTTTACCTCGATGATAGCCTGATATTTTCTAGCACCCCCCAAAAACACGTTCACCATGTCCGTCAAGTCCTCCAGAGACTGTGGGAAAACTAATTACTTGTGAAGGCGGAAAAATGTGAGTTCCATGTTCCTTCGGTCAGCTTCCTGGGTCGTATCATCGAGGGCGTGCAGGTGAGAGCTGACCCCGAGAAGATCCGGGCAGTGGAGGAATGGTCCAGGCCCCCGACCCGCAAACAACTTCAACGATTCCTGGGTTTTACAAATTTCTACCGCCGATTTATCAGAGACTACAGTCGAGTGGCGGCACCCTTAACCGGCTTACCGGACTCGCCGTTCACCGACCTGAATGGGCGTTTCACCACCGCTCCCATCCTGGTCCATCCGGACCCAGTCCCTAAATTCATTGTCGAGGTGGACGGCTCTGACTCCGGGATAGGAGCAGTCCTGACCCAACGATCAAGTTCGGATGAAAAGCTTCACCCCGTGCGCCTTATACTCTCGCCGACTGTCCCCCGACGGGCGGAATTACGACGTGGGGAATCGGGAACTCCCGGCGGTCAAGCTAGCATTGGAAGAATGGAGGCACTGGCTGGAAGGGGCAGAACAACCGTTTGTGGTATGGACTGATCATAAAATCCTGGGGTATATTCAGACCGCCAAATGTTTGAACTGCCGCCAGGCCCGCTGGGCGTTATTTTTCGGACGGTTTAAGGTTTCCCTCACATACAGTCCAGGGTCCGAGAACGGGAAGCCGGACGCGCTCTCCCGCCAATACAACTCCAAGGATGACACTTCCAGCCCGGGGACTATCCTCCCACCATCCTGCGTGGTCGCCACCCACACTTGGGAGATCGAGTCGAAAGTAAAAGAAGCCGAACGGGATGACCCCGACCCTGGCAATGGACCGGGCGCTGGCCTGTATGTGCCCGTTTCCGTCGTTCTTCAATGGGGGCAGACGTCTTGGTTCGCCTGCCATCCCGGGAGTGATCGGACCCTAGCGCTCCTGAAAAAACACTTTTGGTGGCCATCCATGGAGCCGGATACCAATTCCTATGTCTCGGCATGTTCCATCTGTGCCCGGGGAAAAGCCTCTCATCGGCCACCTGCGAGTTTACTTCGTCCTCTACCTGTCCCTGGTCGTCCCTGGTCACACATCGCCCTATACTTCGTCACCGATCTACCCCCTCCACAGGGGAACACCACCGTACTCACCGTGGTAGACCCGTTCACCAAGGCGGTGCACTTTATGGCCCTCCATAAACTTCCTTCCTCTCATGAAACTGCATATCTTTTCGTCCGCCACGTCTTCCGTCTTCACGGAATCCCCGCGGACATCGTCTCCGATCGTGGTCCCCAGTTCGTCTCGCAGGTATGGAAGACCTTCTGTCAAGCCTTAGGTGCATCGGTCAGCCTGTCACCCGGCTTCCACCCCCAGCCGAACGGGCAGACGGAACGGGTCAACCGAGACCTGGAGGCGACGGTACGTTGTGTAACGGCAAACAACCCATCGAGCTGGAGCGACCACCTCCGTGGGTTGAGTACGCCCACAACTCTCTAGTGGGCTTGGCCATTGGAAGGTCTCCATTCGAGTGTTCCCTGGGGTACCAACCCCCGCAGTTCCCCGCGCAAGAAGAGGAGATTGCGGTACCGTCGGTTCAGGACCATATCGAGCGGTGCCTTAAGGTTTGAGAGGGACTATTCAATGTCGAAAATATTATTAATCCCGCAGCGGTCCGCCTAAAATTGCCAAGATTTATGCGCATCCACCCAACTTCTCATGTTTCTCAGTTAAAGCCAGTCTCTGTCAGCCCCTTGTGTCCCCTGGCTGAGACACCCCCACCTACCCGAGTCATCGACAACCGTCCGGCATACACCGTCCGAAGACTACTGGATGTGCGCCATAGGGGCAGGGGTTTCCAATACCTGGTTGACAGGGAAGGGTATGGTCCAGAGGAGCGTTCCTGGGTCCCCCGCTCCTTCATCCTAGACCCTTCCCTCATCTAGGATTTTCATCGGGACCATCCATTCAGGCCTGGAGGCTCCCGTTGAGGGAGGAGTACCGTCATGGTCCCTTCTGGCATTCGCCCACCTGGCTATTTACCCCAGGAATTGGGTCTCAATCACCTCGTTTAGTTCCAATCATTCCCAGGTTCCACTAACTACAAACACCTGCTTTCCATCAGCAAATGCAGTATAAAAACCCTGCGACCACAACAAGGAGATGCCAGATCGTTGGTCAACTCCAGTGTGCGTAACCTCGTTTCACGGTTCCTAGGACTGCCAGTTCTCGGTCTAGCATCGCTCCTGGATACCGACTGCACGCTCGCTACGTTAATAACGCCTCCCGACTCTGCCTTCATGCCCGTGTTCTGCACTTGGGTTTGCCCACCGACACGCCGGCCAGTTCGTTTTCCGCTCATGTTCCCCTTCAACATTTCACCTTTCAGCCTTAATCCATGACCTTTACTTCTCGTCTCATCCAACGTCAGTGTGGGAAAAAAGCCTTATATTTGTCTTGTCTATACCCCTCATAATTTTGTATATCTATAAAACACCCCCGCATTCTCCTACACCCCTCAGTCGTGTGAAAAGAGTTTGCAAAACCCCTGAGAGGGTGAAGATGGGGAAGGGCGTGCGGCCCTGTCTGTGGGTCTAGGGCGATGGGTCCCAGCCTCAGAATAAGGGGATAGAAATTGCCGAGCAGAATTGGGCTGTAGGAAGAACTCTGTTCAGGTAGAGAGGACCCTGCTTCCCCTCCCCTCCACACACACACACACACACACACACACACACACACACACACACACACACACACACACACACACACACACACACTCACACTCACACTCACACTCACACTCACACTCACACTCACACACACACACTCTCAATCAACCAATCACTGTGACAGGGTGGATGGGATAATTACTCACAGTGACTTTGAGTGTGTGCGTGTAGGAAGTGGGGAGGCAGGCTTCAGAGACTGAAGGGTGGGGTGTGGTGAGGGGACCATACATGGAAACATAGAAAATCTACAGTACAATACAGTTCCTTCGGCCCACAATGCTGTGCCATACTTTAGAAATTATTGAGGGTTACCCATAGCCGTCTATTTATCTAAGCTCCATGTACCTATCCTAGAGTCTCTTAAAAGACCCTATTGCATCCGCCTCCTCCACAGTCGCAGGCAGCCCATTCCACGCACTCATCCCTCTCTGCGTAAAAACTTGCTCCTGACATCTCCTCTGTGCCTGCTTCCAAGCACCTTAAAACTGTGCCCTCTCGTGTTAGCCATTTCAACCCTGGGGAAAAACCTCTGCCTATTCACACACTCAATGCTTCTCGTCATCTTATACACCTCTATCAGGTCACCTCTCATCCTCCGTCGCTCCAAGGAGAAAAAGCCGAGTTCACTCAATCTATTCTCATAAGGCATGCTCCCCAATCCAGGCAACATCCTTGTAAATCTCCTCTACACCCTTTCTATGGGTTCTACATCCTTCCTGTAGTGAGGCGACCAGAACTGAGCACAGTACTCCAAGTGGGGTCCGACCAGGGTCCTATATAGCTGCAACATTACCTCTCAGCTCTTGAACTCATTCCCACGGTTGATGAAGACCAATACACCATATGCCTTCTTAATCACACAGTCAACCTGCGCAGCAGCTTTGAGTGTCCTATGGACTCGGACCCCAAGATCCCCCTGATTCTCCACACTGCCAAGACTCTTACCATTCATACTATATTCCGCCATCATATTTGACCTACCAAAATGAACCACCTCGCACTTGTCTGGGTTGAACTTCTTCTGCCACTTCTTCTGCCCAGTTTTGCATCCTATCAAAGTCTTGTCATAACCTCTGACAGCCCTCCACACTGTCCACAATACCCCCAACCTTTGTGACATCAACAAACTTACTAACCCATCCCTCCACTTCCACATCCAGGTAATTTATAAAAATTACGAAGAGAAGGGTTCCCAGAACAGATCCCTAAAGTACTCCACTGGTCACTGACCTCGGTGCAGGATATGACACATCTACAGCCACTCTTTGCCTTCTGTGGGCAAGCCAGTTCTGGATTCACAAAGCAAGGTCCCCTTGGATCCCATGTCTCCTTACTTTCTCAATAAGCCTTTCATGGGGTAACTTATCAAAAGCCTTGCTTAAATCCATATACACTACATCTACTGCTCTATCTTCATCAAGGTGTTTAGTCACATCTTCAAAAAATTTAATCATGCTCGTAAAGCAGGACCTGCCTTTAACAAAGCCATGCTGTCTATTCCTAATCATATTATGCCTCTCCAAATGTTCACAAATCCTGTCTCTCGGGATCTTCTCCATCAACTTACCAACCACTGAAGTAAGACTCACTGTTCTATACTGTAATTTCCTAGGCTATCTCTGCTCCTTTTTTTGAATAAGGGAAGAACATCTGAAATCCTCCAGAACCTCTCCCATCCCCATTGATGATGCAAAGCTCATCGCCAGAGGCTCAGCAATTTCCTCTCTCGCCTCCCACAGTAGCCTGGGGTATATCTCGTCAGGTCCCGGTGACTTATCCAACTTGATGCTTTCCAAAAGCTCCAGCACATCCTCTTTCTTAATGCCTATATGCTTAGATTTTTCAGTCCGCTCTAAGTCATCCATCACTACAATCACCAAGGTCCTTTTCTGTAGTGAATACTGAAGCAAAGTATTCATTAAGTATTTCCATTACCGCCTCCGGTTCCATACACACTTTTCCACCGTCACTCTTGTTTGGTCCTATTTTCTGTTGTCTTATCTTCTTGCTCTTCACATACTTGTAAAATGCTTTGAGGTTTTCCTTAATCCTGTTCGCCAAGGCCTTCTCATGGCCTCTTGTGGCTCTCCTAATTTTTATTCTTAAGCTCCTTCCTGCTAGCCTTATAATTTTCTAGATCTCTATCATAACCTAGTTTTTTTTGAACCTTTTATAAGCTTTTCTTCTTGACTAGATTTTCAACAGCTTTTGTGCACCATGGTTCCTGTACCCTACCATCCTTTCCCTATCTCATTGGAACATACCTATGCAGAACGCTACACAAATATCCCCTGAATATTTGTCACATTTCAGCCTTGAAATGTTCTGCCCTGAGAACATCTGCTCCCGATTTATGCTTCCAAGTTCCTGCCTGATAGCTTCATATTTCCCCTTACTCCAATTAAGCATTTTCTTGACTTGTCTGCCCCTATCACTCTCCAATGCTATGGGAAAGGAGATAGAATTATGATCACTATCTCCAAAATGCTCTCCCACTGAGAGACCTGACACCTGACCAGGTTCATTTCCCAATACCAGATTAAGTACAGCCTCTCCTCTTGTAGGCTTATCTACGTATGGTGTCAGAAAACCTTCCTGAACACACCTAACAAACTCCACTCCAGCTAAACTGCTCGCTCTAGGGAGGTGCCAATCAATATTGGGGAAATTAAAAATCTCCAATCACGACAACCCTCTTATTATTGCACCGTTCTAGAATCTGTCTCCCTATCTGTTCCTCGATGTCCGCGTTACTGTTGGGTGGTGTCTAAAAAACCCAGTAGATTTATTGACCCCTTCTTATTCCTAACTTCCACCGACAAATACTCCGTAGACAACCCCTCCATGACTTCCTCCTTTTCTGCAGCCGTGCCACTATCTCTGATCAGCAGTGCCACGCCCCCACCTCTTTTGCCTCCCTCCCTGTCCTTTCTGAAACATCTAAAGCCTGGCACTCTAAGCAGCCATTCCTACCCTGCACCATCCAAGTCTCTCTAATAGCCTGGCATCATAGCTCCAAGAGCTGATCCACGCTCTGAGCTCCATGCTACTGATCTCGCTGTCCACGTCTCAGCCCAAAACAGGGTCCAGAGGTATCTCGCACCCATCAATTGATTCCGTTTGCTTCCCCTTCCCCGGAGAATCTCCCCAATCCCATGGCTCCGGCAAACGGCTGGGAAACAAGAAAGGTCCCTTCTCCGTCTCCGCGATACTTCCGGCCCCTACACCCCTCCCCGCCCCCGTGACGCCCGGCCTCTACACCACATTTCTGTCTGTAAACTAGGTTCTGGAACGGTTATTACCCCTCAGCCAGCAGGCTCTTGAACCAAAGGGAATGACGTCACTCGTCCCACCACTGAACTGTTCCCACAACTAGGGAATCACTTTCGAGGACTTACTGTTACATGTTCTCGGTATTTATTATCCTTTTATTTTTTTCTCAGCTCAAGCTGGTAAAGCCTGAGGTACGGACATAGCCAAGCACACTCATTTCTCAATTGCTAGGAACTTTCTAACTTTTCTAGCGGTGTTTAGTATTGTGGCTTTCTGGAGACTTACATGGGTATTACCGCGTAGCCCTGATTATTTAATGCTATTGTGTAGTGCCTTTGCGATGATACCAGTTGTAGGTATTACTACACAATAGCAAGAGTAACCTGCTCATGTTCCTACACAATAGTTACTACTCAATTTCCTCTCTTAATTCAGCATATTTCTGGCGTTTTTCAATTATTAATTTCTGTAAGTTATGTGTGTTTGGAATGGCTATTGTTATGATACCAGCCCCCTCCTTTGTGAGAATTGCAAGAGCCCTAGTGAAAGGGGGGTCAATGACCCGAGAGAGAGAGAGACAGGCTGAATGGACACAGGAAATGGAAAGACAGCAACGTGCTGGATACCGCATTCCACTGGGACAAAAGCTGGCGACTGTGGCATTGTTCTCAGGAGACACCTGGGAACTGCAGACGTGCCAACTCGCAGGGACATTGTAAAGCCCTCGGGCAAAGTGGGCTGGTTGAGAGAGAGATTGCATCACCTGCAACCTGATTGACACCTGAGATCCCGTGAGGCAGTATAAAGAAGGGTCTGAAAGAGGACGACCCTCAGACGCACCAAGGAGACACCAAGAAGCACGATAACGCTTCCCGTGGGAACGGGAAGCCATTTTGAAATAAGCCACGTGCGTTAAATTCCGAATGCGGGGTTTGTGGCTGGAACCAACGGAAGATCGCTTTTAACTAACAACGGGGAAGATCGCTCCCCTGATTCCACGGATGTTTTGGGCAAGTTTTTCCGTTTTATCTCTCTCTCTCTCCAACACGTGAAATCAAAAGGGAAAAGCCTGCAGACTTCAGAGTGACTCTTTATATTTCCAATTGGACTCAGTATTATACCCTAGACAACGAAAGAGCTTATTTCTGAGTGATTATTAATGTACCTGCGTTTTAGATTGAGTATTGACGCATGTTATCTGAATGTTTGTACTAACCTTAATTTTTGTGCCCCTTTATTAATAAAACTTTTGAAAATAGTACCATTGGACTTCAACTGACATATCTATCTTTGCTGGTAAGTGAAACCAGTTACTGGTTTCATAACAAGTGGGGGCTCGTCCGGGATTTGACACCAAAAAGGGGGAGGTCAGTCAATCGGGATTGTAAGTCAAAAAAAAAATTAATTTGGATCTGGTACGCAGGTAGCCAGACAGAAAAACCAGCAAAGATGGACGTGTGTGAATTTATGAAAAACGCGACTGTGGCGGCGCTAGAGGTGAGCGCCAAAGCAGACTTGTTAAATTTGGCGAAGGGGTTAGAACTGGAGAACGAGCAGGATCAAGCTGAGAGGCAAAGACAGCATGAAATTCGGATCAGAGAGTTAGCAGCAGCCGAGAGAGCGGCAGCGGGGAGAGAAAGAGAGAGGGAGGAGCTAAGGAGAGAGCGGTTTAATGTTAGTCGGGAGCTGAGAGTAGTACCTCCGTTCGAAGAGACGGATGTTGATAGTTATTTCTTGCTTTTTGAAAAGGTGGCAGTGAACCAGAAGTGGCCACAAGAGCAGTGGGTCGCGTTGTTACAAAGTGTGTTAGCAGGAGGGAGGATTTGGGCAGCCAGGATGCCGACCCGCCGACCGGCGAGTACGGTGGCCCCGCCCCTAGAGTCCCAAAGCTATCGCGCATGCGCGGTCACTCGCAGCCTGTCCAGAAAAGCAGTGAGCAGTTTAAATCGGGCCAGCAGTAATCTGGCCAAGATGTTTTTACCAACCCTGTACCATGAGGGTTCCGAGGGTGGTAAAACAGAAAGCAGTAAAGTAAAAGGGGGTAAGGGAGAGGAAATAGCCCTGCCCTTAGTGAAGAGAAAGGTCCTAGAGGTAGGAACTAAAGTTGAGAAACGGATAAAGTTGTTAAAATGTCCAGAGTTGGACATGGTTAATCTGTCTGGTTTGGCAGAATTGTTTGAAGAAGTTCAGAGTTCTAAAGGTGTTCTCGATGGTCCCGAGAGTGAAATGAGGGCAGTCTTAGAGAGGAAGGGTATCCTTGCTGTGGAGAAGTCAGCTGAAATGGCCGAGGAGGTTGTTTCAGCTCGCAGGGTTGCGCCTTCCCCAACGGGGGGCAGCCTAGAGAGTAGCTGGAAGGATCGGGGGACGTTAGAATTTGAAAAAGGTACGGGTATTGAAAGCCTGGAAGAGGCCAATGTCCCTTTTGAGTGTGTCCAAGATGGGGGCGCACGTGGTGCTGAACCTGGTAACAGAGCTCAGGGGAAGTCTGAGGTGTTTGATTCAGGGGGACGGGGCGGCCGTCTTTGTGGATCAGATAGGGTTGGTTCAGTAGGAAAAGGGTTAACCTTGGTAACCGTGGGAAGTGTGAGTTCCACGGTGTTTGTATTCGAGAGTGGGGCCAAGGTTAATGCCGAATTTAAGGGGGGAATGAGGATTGTTATTGAAGGAAACGGAAAGTCTGTAGTTCCCAAGTCGAAGGAAGAAATTTTAAACCTGGCAGATCGCTCACAGAGTGAGTCGGGAAATAGCGGGGCCCCCCACTCTATTGTTACGCCAGGGTGGGGTGTGAAGAGGTTGCATTCGAAATACTACCTGAAAGAGGAGTTGGAATTAAAAACAAATAGCCTGAAGGGTCTTGACAGTTTGGGGCATGGTGTTGAAAAAATAGCCCCGATGAACGAGGCGGGCGGGAGTTCACCACGCCAAATTACTCAAAGTCCCAACGGGGGGACTTGCCAGAAAAGAGGTGACGGTTAATGGGGATGCCATTTTTTTTTTAAACAGCAAAGCAGGTTTTACGGGTTGCGCCAAAGCCTGTGAATAATAAAGACAGACCTTTGGAGACCTGCCGGCGAAGTAAACCGACCGAAACGATTAGTATTCGCATAAACTTTTGTAGATGCACCTAAGCTAAGATCACACCTCCGCAGTTTTGTGGCTGAAAACAATAAATAAATAGGTGGTTATTGAATTGAAGTCTGATGCTACAAGACTTTAAGATATTAAGATGTTAAGATATTAACTAAAGGGGCACTGTACTTGTTAACTGTTTAGATGCTGACTTGAATGTATAACTGTATTACTCTGTAGTGAAAAGAAAAGCTTCTGTATTGTATTAGATTCAAAATTTCTGAAAGACTGTACCACTCTGGGTTTTAACCGCTGGTAAAAACCTTTTTAAGAGGGGAGGTGTTATGATACCAGCCCCCTCCTTTGTGAGAATTGCAAGAGCCCTAGTGAAAGGGGGGTCAATGACCCGAGAGAGAGAGAGACAGGCTGAATGGACACAGGAAATGGAAAGACAGCAACGTGCTGGATACCGCATTCCACTGGGACAAAAGCTGGCGACTGTGGCATTGTTCTCAGGAGACACCTGGGAACTGCAGACGTGCCAACTCGCAGGGACATTGTAAAGCCCTCGGGCAAAGTGGGCTGGTTGAGAGAGAGATTGCATCACCTGCAACCTGATTGACACCTGAGATCCCGTGAGGCAGTATAAAGAAGGGTCTGAAAGAGGACGACCCTCAGACGCACCAAGGAGACACCAAGAAGCACGATAACGCTTCCCGTGGGAACGGGAAGCCATTTTGAAATAAGCCACGTGCGTTAAATTCCGAATGCGGGGTTTGTGGCTGGAACCAACGGAAGATCGCTTTTAACTAACAACGGGGAAGATCGCTCCCCTGATTCCACGGATGTTTTGGGCAAGTTTTTCCGTTTTATCTCTCTCTCTCTCCAACACGTGAAATCAAAAGGGAAAAGCCTGCAGACTTCAGAGTGACTCTTTATATTTCCAATTGGACTCAGTATTATACCCTAGACAACGAAAGAGCTTATTTCTGAGTGATTATTAATGTACCTGCGTTTTAGATTGAGTATTGACGCATGTTATCTGAATGTTTGTACTAACCTTAATTTTTGTGCCCCTTTATTAATAAAACTTTTGAAAATAGTACCATTGGACTTCAACTGACATATCTATCTTTGCTGGTAAGTGAAACCAGTTACTGGTTTCATAACACTATAACTATTAAATAAGCCGTTCTTGCTTCTTTACCCTGTAATATTATTTATATCCGATTGGTCGTTATGGATTGCCCTATTATTATTATTTCCTGTTGTATTTATACAGTATTATTAATGGAGCCAGTGATCATTAATGGAGAATGTGTGGAGCAGGTTAAGACCTACAAGTATCTGGGAGTACAGTTAGACGAGAAGCTAGACTGGACTGCCAACACAGATGCCTTGTGCAGGAAGGCACAGAGTCGACTGTACTTCCTAAGAAGGTTGGCGTCATTCAATGTCTGTAGTGAGATGCTGAAGATGTTCTATAGGTCAGTTGTGGAGAGCGCCCTCTTCTTTGTGGTGGCGTGTTGGGGAGGAAGCATTAAGAAGAGGGACGCCTCACGTCTTAATAAGCTGGTAAGGAAGGCGGGCTCTGTCGTGGGCAAAGTACTGGAGAGTTTAACATCGGTAGCTGAGCGAAGGGCGCTGAGTAGGCTACGGTCAATTATGGAAAACCCTGAACATCGTCTACATAGCACCATCCAGAGACAGAGAAGCAGTTTCAGCGACAGGTTACTATCGATGCAATGCTCCTCAGACAGGATGAAGAGGTCAATACTCCCCAATGCCATTAGGCTTTACAATTCTACCGCCAGGACTTAAGAACTTTTTAAAAGCTATTATTAATGCTTTTTGAAATAGTGATTTAGATGCATATCATATTTTTTACTGAGTTAAGTATTGTATGTAATTAGTTTTGCTACAAGTGTATGGGACATTGGAAAAAAGTTG
Organism: Hemitrygon akajei; assembly: GCF_048418815.1. NCBI lineage: Eukaryota > Metazoa > Chordata > Chondrichthyes > Myliobatiformes > Dasyatidae > Hemitrygon > Hemitrygon akajei. Next base: position 175,877,646 of record NC_133124.1, on the reverse strand, counting down.
AATTTCCCCATGGGGATGAATAAAGTATCTATCTGTCTATCTATCTATCTATTTCTTTGGCACATTGGTAGTTTGTTCGTCCTTTTGGGCGTGGTTTTTCATTGACACTGTTGTGTTTCTTGGATTTGTTGTGCCGGCTCGCAAGGAAACGGTACGTACATTGATAATAAATTTACTTTAATTTTGTTGTACTTTGTAAACCCCTTTGGGAACTATAGTCCTCCCCGTCTGTCACCCCTTCCAGCCCCGCATTCCTCCTATCACCGTGGCTCCCCACGCCAGCGTTGCCAAGAGACCCAAGGCAACCTAAACCCACCAAGCAACGGTCGGCGTTGTATTCCAGCCGCTGCCAATCACTTGCCTGTCGTCACAAGCAGTAGCCAATCAGCAGCGAGGATTGGGACGAGGGGCGCGGATAATGTTACGCGTCACCTCCGTGGCGCGGGGCGGGGAAACTTCCAAATTTGTTAGTTTGGAATTACATTAGAGAGGGACGCGGCGGGATTTCAGGTACGAGTTTTTCCATAGTTCTGATTAATTTTACATTGTTTGCTGACGTTAGTCAAAGTCTTGACCCGCTAAATTCCCCTAACTGCGCGACTGCTGCTCAGAGACGAGCCGAGCTTCCTCGCAAATTAGTTCGTGTTTCCTCGGTCTGGGACGGCTTCAAACTCTGAGAGAGTTGAAACGTTGCCCGTGTGCTCAGCAATCATTAACAACTTCCAAGAGTGCAGAGAGTGAGCCTGGCCTATTCTCGGGCGGGGTGGTGGGGGAGAGAAGGGAGTGGATGGGGCAGAGCAACAGAGGAAGACAAAGGGGGAAGGGAGAGTGAAGGGAGGTAGAGGGTGGAAGAGGGAGAGAATTTAATTTAATTGGCACATGTTGTGAAATCCTGTTTTGTGGCAGCGGTACAGAACTAGACAAACATTACTGTCAGTTTCAAAATAGATAGTGCAAAGGAGGTATATTGTAACAGTGTTAGTGAGCCGTTCAGAAATCTGATGGCAGAGGTGAAGTTGTTCCTGAATCACTGAGCTTTGGCCTTGAGTCTCCATATGAGAGTAATGAGAAGAGGGCGTGTTCTGGATGGTGAATGTCCTTAGTGAAAACTACCACCTTCCTGAGGCACTGTCATTAAGAAGGGTGGGGTGAAGGGGAGGGAGAGATGGGGGTGAGGGGTAGAGAGGGTTGGGGATAGAGAGAGGGGATGAAAAGGGAAGGGTGGGCATTCGGAGTGAGAGAGAGGAAATGTAGTGAGAATGTAATTGAGAGAGGGAGGGGGTTTGGGCGTAGTAAGGGGGGGGGGAAAGAAGGAATGTGGAGGGAGTGAGGGGGTAGGGAGCGGATGTGTCAGATTGAGAGAGGAGACTCCGAGCCAGAAGAGCAGGATCTGTGTGTGCGCGCGCAGCTGAGGGGCGGCGGGGCAGTCTGTGCCGCTTTTGTTGCAAATTCCAGCAATTTGTTGCTTACTAGTGGCTTCGGGGAGATGTCCCCAGGGTCCGGAATGTCGTCATAGGAGAGTGAAGGAGTCACAGAGATGGGCAGGGGTGTCAGTGACGAAGGGGACGCAGAAGAGCACAGAGAAGGGTATAGGGGGCGGAGGGGGTCGCAGAGTTGGACAGGGGTGAAGGGGCCAGAGGGGTTCACAGAGATGGGGAGGGGAGTAGGGGCTGAGTGGTTTGCAGAGATACGGAGGGGTGGAGGGGATCATGGTGACGGGGAGCGGTGTAAAGGTTAGAGTTTAGCCTTATTTGTCAATGTTCATCAAAGCGGAGAGTGGAATGCATTGCTTTCGTCAACAACCAACACAGCCCGAAAGTGTTCTCATGCTTTCAGCGCCAACATAGCACGCCCACAACTACCATCTTGGGAACGTGGAGGAAAGCTGAGCACCGAGAGGAAACCCACGCGGTGGCAGGGGCAACGCGGAGACTCCTTACAGACAGCGGGGGGTATTGAAGCCCGGTCGGTTTTCCAGCCGGCGCTGTGAAGAGGGGAGGCCATCACGGTTGCTAGCTGCCGTCGCCCTTCTCTCTCTGAGAGTGGAGCGTTGATCGCCTTTCCTGCTATTCCGAGCGCTCTCGTTATCTGCACTTCTCAGACAGGACGTGGGTTGCGCTGTGGAGATGCTGTCAACGAGAACAGGACCACACGTCTGACCGTAACGTGTTGGTAGTCTTTCCTTTGTGATAGGGGAGCCTCATGTGGGGCAGCTCAGTGGGGGAATCGTCGGTAACTGGGGCTGAGGGTGGGGAAGAAACCGAACTGCACTGGACAGGAAGGTTCTACAGTGGCTGGTCGAAACTGACCAATTCATTACCGGCACCAGCCCACCCACTGTCAAAGACACACATACAGATACATGGTGGGGGTGGGGGAGGCCTACAATATCATAATGGGACACTAGACACAAAAACAGTCACTTTCCCCAAGCAGTAAGGCTCTCTATAGCCCGACTACCATTATTTTATCATTTCATGTCAGTCACTCTGTGTACACTCCTGTGCCCAGCATCACTTTATGTACATATTGGTCTCTGTACTGTGTATAATTGTGTATTTATTGTGTTTTTTCTGAGCTGCGTTGGATCTGGAGTAACAATTGCTTCATTCTCCTTTGCACCCGTGTACTGGAAAAGATGTTAAACCATCCGGAAAGTTGAGATTAGGTGTGGTTTATCAAGTTTGATCAGATACATGTATAAAAATCTGAACAGAGGCATTCCATCATATCAGTAGCATTCTCAGGAAAATCATCTTTCACAATAACAAAGCACAAAGCAAAAACAAGCTGACCCTACTGTTGTTGAGCTGAAGCAGAGATTGGGGTTCAAGGGACTGAATGGTTGAAGGGAAGAGGCTGCTCCTGATCCCGATGGTGTGGGACTTCAGGGCCCTGTGCCTCCTGCCTCTTGGGAGCTGTGAGAAGATGGCGTGGCCCAGATTGTGGCGGCATCTTTGATGTGGGTTATTGCCTTCTTGAGGCAGCACCTCCTGTAGATACTATCGATAGTGGGAAAGGATATGCCTGTGATGTATTGGGCCAAGTCCACTATTCTTGGCATCCACGGTTCGTCACCTGGCACACGTCAGGTGTGTTCAGGAAAAACTCCCCACCTCCCTTGGTTGAGTTAGTCCATGCAGTCTGCATTCACCACATTACCTCTTCCCCAACGATGTCAGGAGTGTGGTGGCATATTCCGCACTTGCCTGGGTGGAGTTTGTCTGTGCACTCAACGCCTGCCATGTTACCTGTCCTCAATCTACAATGCCTGAGTCAGAAGTGCGATGGAACAATCGCCGCTTGCCACTTTGAAAACTCGGGAAGCTCAATGCCCCAGGACACAGCAGCACACTGAATTGACATCCACACAGAGTCGTTCACTCATAACACATTAGATCAGCTCACCATCGACAGTTCACTCACTCCAACACCGATCGGCTCCCCATCCTCGACAGTTCACTCACTCCACCACTGATCAGCTCCCCATCCTTGACAGTTCACTCACTCCACCACCGATCAGCTCCCCATCCTCGACAGTTCACGCACTCCACCGATCAGCTCCCCATCCTCGACAGTTCACTCACTCCACCACCGATCAGCTCCCCATCCTCGACAGTTCACGCACTCCACCGATCAGCTCCCCATCCTCGACAGTTCACTCACTCCACCACCGATCAGCTCCCCATCCTCGACAGTTCACGCACTCCACCGATCAGCTCCCCATCCTCGACAGTTCACGCACTCCACCACCGATCAGCTCCCCATCCTCGACAGTTCATTCACTCCACCACCGATCGGCTCCCCATCCTCAACAGTTCACGTACTCCACACCGATCAGCTCCCCATCCTCGACAGTTCACGCACTCCACCGATCAGCTCCCCATCCTCAACAGTTCACGCACTCCACCACCGATCAGCTCCCCATCCTCGACAGTTCATTCACTCCACCACCGATCGGCTCCCCATCCTCAACAGTTCACGTACTCCACCACCGATCAGCTCCCCATCCTCAACAGTTCATTCACTCCACCACCGATCAGCTCCCCATCCTCGACAGTTCACTCACTCCACCACTGATCAGCTCCCCATCCTCGACAGTTCACGCACTCCACCACCGATCAGCTCCCCATCCTCGACAGTTCACGCACTCCACCACCGATCAGCTCCCCATCCTCGACAGTTCACTCACTCCACCACTGATCAGCTCCCCATCCTCGACAGTTCACTCACTCCACCGATCAGCTCCCCACCCTCGACAGTTCACTCACTCCACCAATCAGCTCCCCATCCTCGACAGTTCACTCACTCCACCACCGATCAGCTCCCCATCCTCGACAGTTCACGCACTCCACCACCGATCAGCTCCCCATCCTCGACAGTTCACTCACTCCACCACCGATCAGCTCCCCATCCTCGACAGTTCACTCACTCCACCAATCAGCTCCCCATCCTCGACAGTTCACTCACTCCACCACCGATCAGCTCCCCATCCTCGACAGTTCACTCACTCCAACACTGACACACAACAGTCTCAGTTTGTACTGTCTGCAGGATGCACTGCAGAAACTCACCAAGACTCCTCAGACAGCACCTTACAAACTCACCACATCTACTGGTTGGAAGGATGAGAGCAGGGGGAACATCACCCCCTCCCTCTGAAAGTTGCCCTCCAAGCCACACGTGGCAAATATAATCACTTTTTCTTCACTGTCACTGGTTCAAAATCTATGGAACTCCCTGCTAAACTATTCACACAGCTCAAGGATGGGAGTGGTTGATCTCATCTCCACCTCCTGAGCAGTAACCAGGGACAAATGATTTAATGCTGGCTCAAATTAGTAAACTAAATATTTTGGTTTGATTGGTATTATGGAATGTAGGTTTTACGGAATGTTTGCAGCAATAGGAGTGTTTGACTGTTCTGGGTCTGTACTTACTGGAGTTCAGAAGCATATGGGAGGACCTCGTTAAAACCTGTCAAATATTGAAGGATAAGAGTGGATGTACAGAGGATGTTTCCTACAATGGGGGAAGTCTCAGACCAGGGAGCTCAGCCTGAGAAAACAAGGGTGTTTGTTTTGAACAGAGCAGACAATGAATTTCTTTAGCCAGAGGGTGGTGAGTCTGGAATGGCTGTGGAGGCCAAGTCACTGGTTAAAACTGTAAAAGAGATTGATTGGTTCTGGAATAGTAAGGATGTCAAAGGTTTCAGGGTGAAGGCAGGAGAATGAGATTGAGAAGGAGAATAAATTAGCCATGATTCAATGGCAGAGCAGGCTGCATGGCTGAATTAGCTCCAGTGTCTTATGTGCCAAGATACAATTAAAAAGCTGGTCTTGCATACTGATTATTACACAGGGCATAGAGGTAGAAGCAGGTAAAATGATAAGAGAATGCAGCACAAAGTGTAGCTGTTTCAGAGAAACTGCAGTGCAGATAAACGAGAAATAAACCGTGAGGTCAGGAGTCCATTTGGTAATACTAGGAAACCAATCAATAGTCCTGTTCAGCAGTTTAGAAGCTGTCCTTGACCCTGGTAGTACATGCTTTCAGGCTTTTGTATCTTCTGGAGGGGAAGAGAGAATGTTGGGGTGGGTGGGGTATTTGATTATGTCAGCTATTTAACCGAGGCAGTGAGAGGTGTAGACAGAGTCCACAGTGATCTCAAATAGCCATGATTTGGAGTACAGGAAGGAGTTGGAGAGGCTAGTGACATGGTGTCATGAAAAACCTTTCCTGCAATGGTCAACAAAAGAGCCTTCAGGATGGAGGGGTTGAACAGTACACACACCCCTGTCTAAATCTACAGTGTTGAGGTCGAGAGGGTTGAGTTCCCAGGTGCGAGCATCAGCAGCATTCTGTCCTGGTCCAACCACACTGGTGCGATGTAAGAAAGCTCATCAATGCGTTTACTTACTCGGGAGGCTAAAGAAATTCGGCATGTCCCCGTTGACCCTCACCAATTTTTTATCGATGCTCCAGAGAAAAATGTTCTCCCTGGATGCATCACAGGATGCTTGGCACAGCATCTGCTCTACCCATGACCACAAGAAACTGCAGAGAGTTGTGGACACAGCTCAGCACAGCACGGAATCCAGCCTCCCTTCCATAGACTCTCTACACTTCCCTGTCAGCATAATCAAAGACCCCACCAACCCTGGACACTCTCCCATTGGGCGGAAGATACAAAAGTTTGAAAGAACATACACCAAGCTCAAGGACAACTTCTCTCCCACTGTTACCAGACTTTTAAATGGACCTCTTGTATAATAAGATGGACTTTGTCCTTGCAATCTACCTCATTATGATTTTGCACTTTTTATTTTACTTGACTGTACTTTCTCAGTAGCTTTTACGCTTCATTCTGAAATTTTGTATTATCTTATTCAAGCTCAATGCACCATGCAATTTGATCTGAATGAATCACGTGCAAGACAATTTTAAAAAAGTGTATCTTGGTGTGTGTGACAATAATAATCTAGCACCAGTCAAGGGGAGGCTGGTGTCTTAGGTGTGCTGAGCTGTGTCCACAATTCTCCAAGGTTTCCCGCAGTCATGGAAAGTGCGTTCCTTGATCCAAGCCATGATGCAGTTAGGATACTTTGACAGAAATTGGTCATTAGGTTGTTGGGGACGTGCCAAATTTCCTGAGGAAGGAGAGGCATTTGAAATTGTAAGGCACTCGTGAGACCAGACTCGGAGTATTGTGTGCAGTTTTGGGCTCCTTATTTTAGAAAGGATATACTGACATATTCACATTGGAGAGGGTTCAGAGCAGATTCACGAGAATGATTCCAGGAATGAAAGGATTACCGTATGAGGAATGTCTGGCAGCTCTTGGGCTGTATTCCCTGGAGTTCAGGAGAATGAGGGGGAATCTCATAGAAACATTCCAAATGTTAAAAGGCCTGAACAGATCAGATACTGCGAAGTTATTTCCCTTGGTAGGGGATTCTAGGACCAGAGGGCACGACTTCAGGATTGAAGGACGTCCTTTTGGAACTGAGATGTGGAGAGATTACTTTAGTCAGAGGGTGGTAAATCTGTGGAATTTGTTGCCAACAGCGGCTGTGCAGGCCAAGTCATTGATGTATTTAAGGCAGAGACAGATAGGTTCTTGATTAGCCAGTGCATCATAGGGTATGGGGTGAAAGCAGGGGAGCGGGGATGACTGGAAGAATTGGATCAGCCCATGATTGAATAGCAGAGTGGACTCGATGGGCCGAATAGCCTACTTCTGCTCCTATATCTCATGGTCTTATGGTAAGACCGTGAGAGATTTGTGAGCCTTTATGGCCGAGGCAGCAATGTGGTTGGAGCTGGACAGACTGTTGCTGATATTCATTTCTCAGAACCTGGAGCGCTCTGGCCTCTCGACCTTAGCACCGTTGATGTAGTTGGGAGCATGTGCACCTCTCTTCTTCCCCAGCCCCCCCCTTCCTGGTCAATGATCAGCTGTTGTGCTGATGTTGATAAAAAAGGCTGTTGTGACACTATCTCACAAAGCTCTATATCTCCTTCCTGTACCCTGATTCATTATTTGAGATGCGGAAACCTTGTAAATAGAGTGAGAAGAGAAGCTGGCCGCACAACCACAGATGTACAGGGCAAAGAGTAGCACACAGCCTTGTGCTGTTAGATAATCTAACCACTGTTAGATAATCACGGCTGAGGTATTGCTGTGTATCTTTACTGATCGCTATCTGTTGGTCAAATTGGTGTGATCGAGGGAGGGTGTGGGCAGAGATATGAGGCTGTGTATTGGGGCCCAGTGAAAGGAAATTCTGAAAAAAAGAATTGACAATGGCCGAAAATATAAGAAAGACACAAAATACTGGACACACAGGATGGGAATGGCAGCATCTGAGGAGGGAGGAACAGGGCCAGCGTATTGACTCCGGGACCAACCTGTCTTCACAGACACTGCCCGACCACAGTGTCTCAGCAGCCTCGGTGTTGCTGGTGGGAGTTGCAATCCGTATCCAACTCCGCCTGCTGTGGTTTTGTACTCCCTCCAGAGTGAGGGAGCAGGGGGAAGGCGTGGGGTCCTGATTGGAGTAGGGACAGAGGGAGTGAATGGGATTGGGGGGGGGGGTGTCTCATTGGGATTGCAGGTGGTGGGAGTGAATAGGAAGGAGCAGGATCCCAGTGGGACTGAAAGTGAAGGGGTGGGGTCTGTTTGGGAATCTTAACAGTGGGGCGAGGGGTTTTCCAGAAAAATTTTAGGGACCTTCAACAGATTTCTCTTGCCTTGTCAGCCGACGGGACGCTCCAGTGGTTAGCCTTCCTGGGTGAGTGGGACACCAGGATGAGCCCAAGGACAACTTCTGAAGGACTATCTGACACTTGGTGCCATAGAAATTCCTGCGATTTTTGAGCTGGAGGCAAGGGCGGATGGCCAGCTGAAGGAAAGCCCCTGCTGGGAGTTGCGCACCGCCTCCAGAGACCTCTGTGGGATTGGACTATGCTTCCCAAGATCCGCTACCTTTTCCTCTTTCTGTGCGTCCAGCTGATGGTGATGCTGCTGTACGGGGTGGAGTACAGGCGGCGGGTGACGGACCTCATCAGTGTGCTGCTAGGAGCAGGCCTTTCCTCTGGCCCAGGCGCTCCCCCCAACGCCTCGCATCTCCTCGGCCTGCACCGAAATGAGAGCCTGGCCACCAGGTTGCATGGAAACAGGGACAAGCTCTCTTACTGTCCGCAGGTCTCGCCATACCTCGGTGAGTGGGGTGCATTTGAGGGGCTGGGGGTTAGGGATGGGGGTGAGGAGGAGGGGGAGAGATTTAGACGGGGGGGAGTGAATGGGTTCAAGAGGTCTTAACCTGTTGTGGTTGCAGTTTTGGGGTTGGGAGTACGCTAGGCCTCAATGTGTTGCCCTGGGTGTTCAATGCGCTTCTTCCTATTGCTCTGGTTACAATCCTGGGTTTAGATATTCATTGGTACTCACCCTGTCACTGTAATTATAAGCCTGGAGGGGCGTTCATAGGGCCGCGTCCTGTCACTGTGGTTACAGGCCTGGGGATGATAAATTAGGATCAGAAGCCATTCGCAACTTGAAGAACATGGCTTTGTCAGGGGGATGTCACGTCTTAAATGCTTGCTTGAGCTTTTTAAGGAAGGGATCCTGAGGGTAGAGCAGTGGATGACATCTATGTGGACTTTAGTAAAGATTTTGACAGGGTCCCTCACGATCGGCTGCTCTAAGTGATAAACACTCGTGAGAACTATGGAGGCTTGGTAGATTGGAATCAAAATTGACTTGGGCATAAAGGTCAGAGGGCGTGAGTGATACTCATGGGGGCTCTGTGACTTAGTGGTGTTCTTCAGGCATCAGTGCAGGGACCTCTGTTGAAAATGTAACTGGGCTGATTAAGTCTGAAGATGAAACAAAAATTGGTGCAGTTGTGGCCAGTGTAGAAGATTGCTGAAGGATACAGCGGGATATAGATCAATTGCAGGTATTTTGGAAGGCCAAGCGTATGCAGTAAATGGCAGGAAACAGCAGCGTTGATGTGCAGATATCTTGGGATCCAAGTCCATGGATTCAAAGATAAAGATTAACTTTATTTCTCACAAGTGCATCCAGACATACAGGGAGATGCGTTCCTTCGTCACGACGACACCGACACAGTCCGGGGATGTGCTGAGGAGTGTCCCTGAGTGTAGCCATGCTCCCAGCACCCATTGCATGCCCGTAGCTCACTAACCCCAACCCGAACAGCTTGGAATGTGGGAGGAGACCAGAGTGCCCGTCCAAAGCCCAAGCAGTCTCGAGAATGTACAATGCTCAAAGTAAATTTATTATCAAAGATGCAGTTATAAAGAAGGCAAGACAGCGACTATACTTCATTAGGAGTTTGAAGAGGTTTGGTATGTCAACAAAAACTTCTATAGATGTGCTGTGGAGATCATTCTGACAGGCTGCATCACTGTCTGGTACTTGGTGGGGGGTGGGGTGCTGCTGCAGAGGGTTGTAAATCTAGTCAGCTCCATCTTGGGTATTAGCCTGCAAAGTACCCAGGACATCTTCAAGGAGTGGTGTTTCAGAAAGGCAGCATCCATTATTGATGACCTCCAGCACCCAGGGCATGCCCTTTTCTCACTGTTACCATCAGGTAGGAGGTACAGAAGGCTGAAGGCACACACTCAGTGATTCAGGAACAGCTTCTTCCCCTCTGCCATCCGATTCCTAAATGGACATGGAACCCGTGAACACTACCTCACTTTCTTAATATATATTATTTCTGTTTTTTTGCACGACTTTTAATCTATTCAATATGCATACACTGTAATTGATTTATTTATTATTATTTTCTTCCACATTACGTACTGCATTGAACTGCTGCTGCTAAGTTAACAAATTTCACGATACATGCCGGTGAGAATAATTCTGACTCTGACCCATATGTCACCATAGACAACCGTGAGATTTCATTTGCTCGTGGGCATACTCAACAAATCTATAGAATAATAACCATAACAGAATCAGTGAAAGACCGTCCGACTTGGGTGTTCGACCAGAGTGCAGAAAACAACAAACAGTGCAAACAGTAATAAATAAACAATAAATATCAGAATGTAAGATTGAAACATAGAAAATCTACAGCACAATACAGGCTACAATGCTATGCCCAACATGTACGTTTTTTTGCGTGTGCCATACTCTGCCAGAGCCTCGGTGACCACTTATTTTCTCAGGATTCTGTGAATGGTCCCCGACGTCCTCCTCACAGCACAGTGTTTTTTTTTAATGAGGCCAAGTTGCGAGCTCAACACTCAACCTGGCACGGATGGAAAACATGTCCAGGAGCGGCCCGACTGGATTCGAACTCAGGAACCTTCGCTCCGGAGTCCAGTGCTGTTGTCACTGCGCCACCGGCCGGCCAATGTGTACTTACTTTAGAAATTACCCATAGCCCTCTATTTTTCTAAGTTCCATGTACCTGTCCAGGAGTCTTTTAAAAGACCCTATCGTATCCCTATAAGACCTTATCTTATTCAGGGCATCAAAGATTATGGTGAGAAGGAGGGGGAGTGGGATTAAAGGGGAGATTGGATCAGCTCATGATGAAATGGTGGGGCAGACTCGATGGGCCGAATGGCCAGCTTCTGCTTCTTTGTCTTATGGTATCCGCCTCCACCAGCATCGCTGGCAGCCCATTCCATGCACTCACCACTCTCTGAGTAAAGGAAAAAAAACTTACCCCGGCATCTCCTCTGTAACTGCTTCCAAGCACCTTAAAACTGTGCCCTCTTGTGTTAGCCATTTCAGCCCTGGGAAAAAGCATCTGGCTATCCACACGATCAATGCCTCTCATCATCTTATACACCTAAAGAGGAGTCCTTAACAGTGAGTCGCTAGATTTTAGGAACAGTTCAGTGATGGGGTGAGTGAAGTTATCCCCTTTGGTTCAAGAGCCTGGTTGTTGAGGGGTAAGAACTGTTCTTGAACTTGGTGGTGTGAGTCTTGCGAACAGCAGACTCCACGGGTGGGAATTGAACCCCATCCCTGATCGCTGGAGCTGTAAAATATGCTAATTCTATGCTTATGTGCCGCCCTAAAAGATGCCGCATGGTTAGATAAGGTGGTGAAGGAGGAGGACTTGCCTTCATCAATCAGTCACAAAAGTCACGAGATCTTGAACTCTGGTTAGGCTGCATCTGCATTACTGGTCGCCCCAGTGCGGGAAGGGCGTGGAGACTTTGGAGAGGGTACAGAAGAGGTTCACCAGGACGCTGCCTGGATTAGAGGGCATGAGCTTGAAGGAGAGGTTGGACAAACTTTGGTTGTTTTCTCTGGAGCGGCAGAGACTGAGGGGAGACCTAATAGAAGTTTATAAAATTATGTGATGCGTCGACAGTCAGAAGCTTCTCCCGCGGTCAAAATGTCAAATACTAGAGGGTGTGCACTTAAGGTGATTGGGGAAATTTTAAAGGTGATGTATGGAGCAAGTTACTTTTACACAGAGAGAGGTGGGTGCTGGAATGCACCATCAGGCGTGGTACTGGAGTCTGATTCAATAGATGCATTTAAAACCCTTTTAGACACTTGAACGGGAAAGGAACGGAGGAATATGGACCAAGTGCAGAATGACAGAATTAGTTAGATTGACACCATGGCCAACACAGACATAGTGGACTGAAGGGGCCTCTTCTGCTGTGCTGTCGAACAGGCTTGGGATTTGGTAATCACTAGGCCATGCTCCATTGCCAAAGCTGCTGCCTGGTGCTATGGGTTCACTAGGCTTTGTCCTGTTGTCACGGATATTGTGTGAGAGCAGGTGGATCCCATTGTTATGATTACAGCCCTGGGGTTTGGGGTCCGTTAGGCCGTGTTCTGTTGCTGCAGTTGCTGTTCTGTGTTTGGGAGGGTGTCTGTAGACCTCGTCCTATTGCTGCAATTACCATCTGGGTGTTTGGGGATCAGCCATGATTATAGGCCTGGTGTGGAGAGTCTGCTGGGCCTTGACGCATTGCCACAGTAACCGCCCTGGTGTTTGAGGGTAGGCCTTGTCCTTTTGCTATGGTGACCGTCGCTGCAGTTACTACCCTGGGGTTCAGGGAGGGCCTCATCCTGGTGTTTAGACATCCACTAGGCCTCATGCCATTGCTTTGGTGAATGTCTCAGCATTTGGGGGTTCAGTAGGACTCATCCTGTTGCTTCAGTTACAGTCCTGGTTCGGGGGTGTCTGCTAGGCCTTGTTCCATTGCAGCCGTTACTGTCCCAAATTCCATTAGGTGTTGTTCTATTACTGCAGTAATCATCCTGCAGTTTGGGGTTGTCTTCTGGGCCTTGTCTCATTACCACGGTTATCATCCTGGGGTTTGATAAGCCTTGTCCTGTTGCTACGGTTACTGACCCAAAGTACACTAGGCCGCATCCCGTTGCTGCGGTTACCATCCTGGGGTGTGCTAGGTCTTGTCCTGTTGCAACGGATCCCTTCCTGGTGTTTGGCGGTTCAGTAGGCCCCATCCCATTGACTACTAGGCCTCTTACTTATCGCTGGGGTTTGGGCTTAATTAGGCCTTGTACTATTTCCACGGTGACTGTTATGGAGTTCAGGGGTGTCCAGTATCCTCATCCCATCACCAACCTTCTCCCCCCTTTTCTGCCGACAGCGGGTCCACGGCAGGTAAGCTTCCCGGCGGGGCTGACGATGGAAGAAGTCCTCCGGCGGAACCCAGATGTGGTGGCCGGAGGCAAGTACCAGCCTCCGGACTGTGAGCCCCAGCACAGCACGGCCATCATTGTCCCGCACCGGAACAGGGAGCAGCACCTGACGTACCTGCTGTACCACCTACACCCTTTCCTACAGCGGCAGCAACTTCGCTATGGCATCTACATCATCCACCAGGTGAGGGCTGCCACTCCACTGGCTGTTCCCTTCCCCTCCGTTCCTCCAGATCTCGGGACTCGTGCTTCCTTGGTCTCCTCCTCCCACCTGTGCCCCTCAGCCTGCATTTGCAGTGTCCCCCGTGATCTGGGGACCCTTGGTTTCCATTTATATTCCCATCTCCTATCGCAGAAACAAGCCCTTCTGCCCATCCAGTCTGTGCTGACCAAGAGGGCAGTTCCTATTGCATTTGTCCTGTATCCCTCTGAATCTTTCCTCTCCATGTACCTGTCCAAGTGCCTTTTACGTGTTGTGAATGTACTTCCCTCAACTACTTCCTCTGGCAGCTCGTTCCATCTACCCATCACCTTCAGGGTGAAAATGTTGCTCCTCGGGTCCCCTTTAAATCTGTCCCCTCAACCCTATCCTGAGGACAAGACTGTGACCATCCACCTTATCAACACCCCTCATGGTTTTATAAAGCTGTATAAGGTCACCCCTCAGCCTCCTTCACTCCAGGGAAACAGTCCCAGCTTGTCCAGTCTCTCCTTATAACCCAAACCCCACAGTCCTGGTAACATCCTCACGAATCTTTCCTGCACGCGATACTCCCGAGTGCGGTCTCACTGACGTCCTGCAAACGTGACGCCCCAACTTCCGTACTCGCTGCCCTTGCGGATGAAGGCCAGCGTGCCAAATGCCTTTTCCACCACCCTGAACACAAGAGATTGTGCAGAAGCTGGAAGCCTTGACCCACACGCACAAAGAGCTGGAGGGACTCAGCAGGTCAGGCAGCGTCCATGGAGGGGAATGAACAGCCGGTGATTTGCGTTGAGACTTCCAGCCCTGAACGATGGAAGGATTCCCTTTCAAAGATGCTGCCTGACTTGCTGAGTTGCTCCAGCACTTTGCCTGCGTTCATCACCCTCTCTACCTGTGTCTCCACCTTCTGAGAACTATTGACAGTGGATTCTGGTTAATTGGGACCTCAGGACCAGTACATTTTGGTCCAATTCAGTGGCTGCCCCAATTAGCCAAAGTTTCATGGAAATAGCTAAAAGGGGGAAAAAAAAGACAAGTACTGTTTCACTGAGAAACAATGTAGTTTGTAGGCCTCCGTTAGTCTCAACAGACCATGGATTTGCGCCTTGGAAAGTTTCCAGGGCACAAGCCTGGGCAAGGTTTTTTTTAATATGGAAGACCGGCAGTTGCCCAAGCTGCAAGTCTCCCCTCTCCACGCCACCGATGTTGTCCAAGGGAAGGGCATTAGGACCCATACAGCTTGGCACCGGTGTCGTCGCAGAGCAATGTGTGGTTAAGTACCTTGCTCAAGGGCACACACACAGCCTCAGCCAAGGCTCGAACCAGTGACCTTCAGATAACTAGACGAACGCCTTACCCACTTGGCCATGCGCCAACACATTGAGAAACAATATTTGTATTTAATTGAAATATAAAACATATGAGAAAATTTTCTTTCTTTCACGGCCTTCTGTCCTCTTCTATCAGATTCCTCCTTCTCCAGACCCGTGTCTCCTTCACCGATCAACTTTGTAGCTCTTTACTTCACTCCTCGCCCTTCAGGCTTCACCGCTCACCTCGTGTTTCTCTCTCCCCTCCCCCCACCTTTTAAATCTACTCCACAGCCCTCTTTCTCAGTCCTGCCGAAGGGTCTCGGCCTGAAACGTCGACTGGTTACTCTTTTCCTGGCCGCCTGAGTTCCTCCAGCATTTTGTGTGTGCTGCTGAGAAAATTACCAATACCTCTTCAGTCCTATAAAACTGTGGATTAGTTCCTGATAGTTATTGATGAGGAATTCATTTGCCGTGTCCTTCTGATTGACTGTAAATGCACAAAATCTGTCCAGACACCTAGCGCAGAAAATGGACTGCCGTCATACAATGCTTTTCACAATTGCAACCTTCAAATCTTAATGTTCATCGTAATATTCAAGATGGATGTTGATACCTTCATAATTCATAATTTGTTGAAGTAGTGAAATTGTTCAGTTTTCACTCCCAGCCATTTCTGGGCCTTCCAAGCCTGACTGCTTGAAACCACGGAGAGCAAAACAGTTCTGAATCATCTTACTAGTTATTTCTCACCAACTATCAGTGACAAAAATCACTGCCTTTTGAACACAAACACATGGAACTGATGCTATTTTAGAAACTGTTTGCTCTAGGTGTGGTGTCCAATGGCTACACAAGTGCACATGACTGACGCCATTTAGAAACTGTTCGACAACAGTCTCCAATTAAGAGGAAGAGTGAACATAGGAAATCCCGGCAATTTTCTCAGTTTAGTGTTTGTTCTTTGAAAGTTGTCTTAAAAAAAACAGCTGCCCCAATTAACCAAAGGCCCAAGTAACTGGAATCCACTGCACCCCCGGGCGTCCCTGTTCTATAACCAACACTCCCTATGTCTCTACCATTCACTGTGCAAGTCCCACTCTGGTTTAACTTCCCAAAATGCAACATCTCACATCTGTCTGAGTTAAATTCCTTCCTCGGGCCACTTCCCCAGTCGATCTCGATCCCCTTGTAGCCTCAGACAACCTAGTTCACTGTCCAATATGCCACTAAGTTTAGCATTATCTGCAAACTTACTGATTTCTCCTGTAGCTTCCCACAGTGAGCTAGGGTACACTTGATCAGGCCTAGGAATTCTTAGCTATTTAATTTAGAGATGCAGTGTGGAGCTGGCTCAGTGAGCTTCACTGCCCAGTAACCCGCCTAATGCCCCTAGCCTAATCACAGGACAATTTACAATGACCTGTTGACCTACTAACCGTACGTCTTTGGGCTGTGGGAAGAAACGGCAGCACTCGGAGAGACCCACACCTTTCACGGGGAGGACGTACAGACGGCGCTGGAACTGAGATCCGAACTCTGATGCTCTGAGCTGTAATCGTGCCACGTTAACTGCTACACGGCCACGGCACCTCTTTCTGCCTCGCTTATCTCTCTCTTAAACCCACTGCCTCTCTGACCTTCTGCACTGTAAGTACAGAGAAATATTCACCTGTTATCAATGTAGAGAAAATTTACTTGAGGACCAGAATTAATGGAAAGTTTATTTCATGAATAGAGGTGTATAAAATTAAGATGGTTCAGATAGGAAAAACGCAAGCAGGCTTTTTCCGCTGAGGCAGGGTGACACTAGAGGTAGTATGTGTATGTAGGCCTCCGTTAGTCTCGATAGACCACGGATTTGCACCTTGGAAAGTTCTGGGCAAGGTTTTTTTTATGGAAGACTGGCAGCTGCCCAAGCTGCAAGTCTCCCCTCTCCACGCCACCGATGTCGTCCAAGGGAAGGGCATTAGGACCCAAGCAGCTTGGCACCGGTGTCGTCGCACAGCAATGTGTGGTTAAGTGCCTTGCTCAAGGACACACACGCAGCCTCAGTCAAGGCTCGAACCAGTGACCTTCAGATCACTAGACGAACGCCTTGGCCACACGCCAACATGACTAGAAGTAGAGGGTCGAGGGTGAAAGGTGAAATGTTTAAGAGGAACGAAAGGGAACTTCTTCACTCAGAGGATGGTGAGAGCGTGGAACAATCTGCCAACAGAAGGGGTGGATGTGGATACGATCTGGATACGTACTTAGATGGGAGGGGTGTGGATTGCTACGGTCCAAGTTCAGTCAATGGGACAAGGCAGAATAATAGTCTGGCACAGACTAGATGGTCTGAAAGGCCCATTTCCATGCTGTATGCACTCCGCCTGTTCATCTGTTCAGTTCTGTTCACCTCAGTATAGGAAGGATGTGGAAGCTTTCGAGAGGCTGCAGAGGAGATTCACCAGGATGCTGCCTGGATTAGAGAGCATGTCTTAAGAGGAAAGGTTGAGCAAGCTGAGGTTCATCTCTTTGGAGCGAAGGAGAATTGATAGAGATGTAGAAGGTAATAAGAGGCATAGATAGAGTGGATAGCCAGCGGCTTTTACTCCAGGGCATAATTTTAAGGAGATTGGAGAGATATTTTTTTACATGGAGAGTTGTGGATGCATAGAGTGCCCTGTCAGGGGTAGTTGTCGAGTCTGACACATTAGGACATTTAAGAGAATCTTAGTTAGCTATCCATGTGGGAAAGAAGGATTAGATTGATCTTGGGAGTGGGATAAAAGATGGCACAATATCATGGGCTGAAGGGCCTGTGCTGTGCTGTACTGTGTTTTAACACCTCTCCCACATTCTGTGGCTCTACACATTGATGACATTATTGGTCCTTAGAGAGGCTTATTCTCTCACCAGTTACCCTTTATCCTCTTAATACTGTATACTTGCAGGATCGCTCAGGATTCTCCGTGACTTTATCTGCTATCTCATGTTCTCCTCTTGCTATCCTGATTTCCCTCTGAAATGTACTCTGACAACCCTTACACCTCCCAAGAGATTCCCAGCTCCCAGTGCCTCTCCCTGCCATACCCCTCCTGTTCCTCTCTGGGTTCCCTAATCATTCCAGACTTGCCCGTCACTTAACAGGTACACACGGTCCCTGAGGTCTCCCTCTCTTACTTTTAAATCTTTCCTATTTCATGGCCTCATTTAAGTAATAATTTGTATTTTTTATATTTTTCCTGTCTTGGAGCGATACCTCACATTTTCCCACATTAAACTCCATCCAGCCAAGTTATTCCTTTCACTTAACCCTTTGGAATTGGATTTTCAGAAGGCATTTGCTAAGGTGTCATTCAAAACACTTACCACCCAATTATGTCCTCACAACTTGCTAATCCACCCGTATCTGTATCAGCATTGAATGTGGCTGCAGTACACTTGGCCTTTCATCCAGGTAAGTTGATCTGAATCCTGTTGTAACCTTAGACGCCTTCTCCACAGTCCTCCATATCACCAGTTCTGCCGTCATCTGCAGACTTGCTGATTTCTTCCCCGGCTTCCGTCAATGACCGAGGTTTCAGGTTACCGTGCACTTGTAATTCTAGGCCCCTGAACTCAACCCATCTTACTTTTAAATCCCCCCCACTTGCCCTGCAAGCACAGTCTCCCAATTGGCCCTTGCAAATCCCTGCCTAGTGCCATCAAATTTAGCCTTGCCCCGTTCAGAATTTTCAGATGTGGACCTGTCTTGTATCCCTCTATGACTATCTTACCACTAATAGAATAATGGACACTGGTCCTACTGTCACTTCAGCCTCTTCCCCCTACCTCGTTCCCCAATGGGAAGTCCGGTGTTGCCCTTTCTTTAGTAGGGCCATTGACACATCATCATCATCATCACATGCCATACTCTGCCAGAGCCTCGGCGACCACTTTCTTCCACTGCGATCGGTCGGCAGTCAAACCTCTTGCATCTCTGGCGGTGAGGCTGGTCCACTTCTTGACGTTGTCGATCCAGGTTGTCCTCTGTCTGCCTCGGGAGTGGCTTCTTTCTACTCTGCCTTCAAGCACAGTGTGTTCCAGTGTGTCATCAGTTTTTGAGATGTGTCCAAAATAGCAAAGTTTCCTTTGGATAATGGTTTGCAGAAGTATTGGTTTCGTGCCAATCTCTTCTAGGATGAAATTGTTGGATCTCCTTTCAAAGTATGATACCCTGAGGATCTGTCTGTATGACCACATCTCAAATGCTGTCAACTTCTTTTCATCAGCTGCTTTTAGGGTCTATGTTTCACGGCCATATAGGGCTACTGGCCAGACGAGACTCTTGAGGAGGCGTATCTTGCTGTCAGTGCTCACAGATCTATCTTTCCAGATGTTTCAGAGTTTGGTGGTGCTTGTGCGTGCCATTGCTAGCCTTCGCCTTATTTCCTTGCTGCATTCATTTGTGTCATTTAGTTCTGCGCCAAGGTATAGAAAGAAAGACACTTGTTCGATCTTGTCGTTTCCAATGTAGATGTCAGCTTGAATTGCAGTTTTGCTTATCACCATAACTTTGGTCTTTTTGCCATTTATCAGCAAGTGAAATTCAGCAGAGACTTCTGCAACATTATTGAGTAGTGCCTGTAGGCCTTCTTCCGTTGTGGCTAGCAGGGCCGTGTCATCTGTGTATCTCAAGTTACTGATGGTTCTTCCTCCTGTTTTAATGCCAGTGTTGTCTGGAATTGCCAGTCTCATGATTGTCTCAGTGTAGATGTCAAAAAGGTGTGGAGAAAGGATGCAGCCTTGGTGGACTCCTTTCCCATTGCAGGATGATTCAGTCTCGCCAGATGTGGTCTGAAGGCTGGAGGATTGCATAACATAGTGTTTCTAGAAGAGCCACTAGGTGTGGTGCCATGCCCAGCTGAATCATTGTCGTCCACAGTTTGGTGTATTGGACACAGTCAAACGCCTTTGAGTAGTCTATGAAGCAAATGTATAGGGGGGTATTGACCTCTCTCATTTTCTCCATTATTGGGCGCATGCTGAAGAGCTGGTCCCTGGTATCTTGGCCACTCCTGAGGCCAGTGTGTTCGAGTGCAATCTCTCTATCTGTGTAGTTCTTTAGTCTCTCAGGGATGAATATGAGTAGAACCTTGCTGACGTGTGATATGAATGTAATTGTTCTGTAATTACTGCACTGCGGGAGGTTGCCTTTCCTGGGAATTGGAATGTAGACAGATTTGCACCAGTCTGTTGGCCATTTGCCAGTTTTCCAGATGGCGCAGACAATGTGGTGCAAGATGTGCGTCATTGAGGTGCCTGTTCTGCTGGAAGAACTACTTTCAGTAGTTCTGCTGGTATGTTGTCAGGACCAGATGCTTTATTCTTTTTAATCTTCTCGATTGCTCTTTCTACCTCTGACAGTAGTGGCTCGGGTTCGAGTTCCATTGTGTTGTCCAGTCAATGGCTTTGTCACGGTTTTCATTCTCGTGTTCTTCATAGAGTTTCTTGGTGTACTCGAGCCACCTTTCCCTCACATCTGCATCTTCTGTCAGAATTTTTCCCTCGTCATTTTTGATTGCACCAATTCTTGGTGTGAAGGTGTCGATAAGTTCTTTTACTGCAGCATAAACTATCTTGCTGTTGCCTTTGTTGGCCTCATTTTCCATGTTGGAGCAGATGCTTTGTAGGTTTGCCTCCTTGTCAAGCCTGCAGCGTCATTGTACTTCACACTTCAGCTCCTTGTATTCCTTACTTGTTGTTCCTTTCTGACCTTTCACCCATCTCTTCTTTTCTACTGCATACAGCGTTTCATTTGGGATCCATTCTGTGCCTTTGTGCTTTCATCACTTTGGAACATGTTTCTCTGCTGCTGTCGTCAATGCATCTCCTATTACATTCCCAAGTTCTTCTGGTTTGACCTCTTCTTGTAATTTCAGCAGGGCTTCAAAACTGTTGCAAAGCTCTACGCTGAAAGATCTGAGAGATCACTGGTGGTTTTGCTTGTTTTACGTTCTCAACCCTGAGCTCATCTTGGCCAACAACAGTTGATGATCGGTATCACAGTCAGCACCCGGATATGTCCTGCATTCCAGAATATTTGATTTCCATCTTTTGATGCTGAGGATGTAATCAATCTGGTTCCTGTTTTACCATCAGGAACTGTCCATGTGTATTTGCGTGGAGGCTGTTGATCAAACATTGTGTTCATTATACAGAGGTGGTTTTCTTGACAGAACTCAACTAGCCATGCCCTCCGTTCGTTCATTTGGTGTTCCTAAACTGTTGTTTCCCATGACCTCCTTATTCAGAGATGTTTGACCTGCTTTTTCATTAAAATCACCAAAAATGAGCACAATGCCAGTTTTTGGAGTATCATCAATGAGGCCTGGCAGGTTGTTGTCGTTGGTGAGTAGTTGACAGTGAGTGTGTTTGGGAAAGGCTTGCATTGTATGTGGATGGACAAGAGTCGTTCGTTCAATGGGTTGTGGCCTAGTACTGCTTTAGCTATTTCTTGCTTTGAGATGAACGCAACACCTGCTCTTCCTCCTTTCTCAGATCCGGAGTAGTACATTGTGTAGCTGTTCTTCATTGTAAAATGACCTCCGTCAGACCATCTGATCTCTGTTATTCCAATGGTATCACAGCCGATTCTGCCGATTTCATCGATGAGAAGGTGAAGTTTCCCTGTGCTTCTTAGAGTGCCAAGAACATTCCAAGTGCCAATATTGATATAATGTTTGTTAAGTCTGAGGGTCTTCATTCCAGCACTGGCTGTGTCAGATTCTGGGGTTCCTGGAAGAGGATTTCCCCCAGAGTCGTCATCACGACCAGAGGTACTTGAAGTGCCGTCAGCCTCTTCCCCAGTGGTATTGTTACTGTGATACAGCCTGTGGGTCCCACTGCCCACAGAAAGGTTTTTGTCATTCATTGGTCCTGTCATAGAGTGAAATTGGTGGTCTTGGAGGAAAGAGGATTCTGTGAGTGGTCCCCCACATCCTTCTCACAGCACAGTGGTCGCTCACGGACCAAATTGCCCAGCCGGTGATGCCATTATGGCATTCTTCCGCCTGTGCAGTTGACATTATTGCCGTTGATCTGCTGAGTTCCTCCGCCAATGCTGTCACCCAACGCCCTGCCGCCAGTGTCTTTACCATAACCCTGGTAAGGGAGGCTGACAGGTGCTAGTCCTTGCCCAGGGGACATCTGGGAGTACCTGTGACGGTTAAGAGGCACTCCATCATCCTTGTAGCCCTAGTGGACCCTGGATGCAGTTTAACGTAATGCCCAGGACGACCCTTGACACAGCTCGAGGAAATTTTCCTGGATGGATGAGACCAATTCTGTCTCAGTCAATCTGAGGGAGGTTGATACCACCTACAGCGACAATCCTGTCCATTCTACAGCTCACGGCATTCTCCCTACATATTTCCTCATCCAATTCCCACTGACCATTGTGGGGGCCGATAGTCCAATCCCATCAAAGTGATCTCCCTATGAGTTCTACTCTTACACACTCACTGAACAATCCCCCGGTAAGTATTACTGAGATAGTCTCCCTTATTTAAATAAAACTTAGTCCACATGTGCTTTATTCCTCTTTTTTGAGTCTACATAATCTAGGTTTGCATTAACCCTCTTGGGGTTCTGTGCTTTGGTTTTGTGTTTCAAGCCTCTCTCCTTAGGTCTACGTATCCCCGCTTCACATTCATGCCCTCCCTTCTTGGATCTGCATGTCCTGGGTTTGCATGCACGCACCCCTGTCAGCTCCGCATGCCTCGGTCTTGCATTTACACACTCCCCCTTAGGTCTGCGTGACCTCAGTTATGTTTACACTCTCCCCCTTTCTCAGGTTTCTGAGATTCAGTCCCGTGTTCCTGCCCTTTGTCCCACGTTACCCGCCTCAGTCCTGATTCCCCACCCTCAGTTCCGCGTTCCCGGCCGCGGTCTGGAGCTGACGGCCGCGGTCTGCTCTCTGGCTCCCAGGCTGGGATGTCCACCTTTAACCGAGCCAAGCTGCTGAACGTGGGGGTGCGGGAGGCGATGAAGGAGGCCGACTGGGACTGCCTCTTCTTCCACGACGTCGACCTGATCCCCGAGGACGACCGGAACCTGTACGTCTGCGACGCTCACCCCAAGCACGCCTCCGTCGCCATGGACAAGTTCGGCTACAAGTGGGTCTGCCCTCTGTAACACACCCTCCCAGGGGGCGCTGTGGGAGGGGTGGAGCGGAGGGAGTTTCATGCTGTTGGGGAGGGGGTGGGGCTGGGTGTCGCAGTGAGCTCAAGCGCCGTGCAGTGGGAGGGGCGGTGCAGAGGGAGTCCATGGTTTGGGGTGATGAGCAGGAGCTTTGTGCAATGGGGAGGGCAGTGGGCGAAAGCCCCATGGGAGGTGCAATAAGGAAAATGCCACCCAGAGACACGCATCCCATATATAAACTTTGTGCAGTAGAAACACAAGTTAATATTAACATAAATTATACATACTTTTCATAATAACTGTAATAAATTAGATTATAATGTGGTAAAGTGGATCGGCAAATTTGTAGACGTTTCTAAGACCAGGGCATAGAGGACAGTGTGGAAAGTTATCAAAGCTTGCAGAGGGACCTGGGCCAGGTGGAACGATGGCAGGTGAAAATGAACGCAGAAACGAGAGGTGTTGCACTTTTGGACGATGTTTAGGATCTGCACAGTGAACGGTGAGGCATTGAAGTGTGCCGTAGAGCAAAGGGATCTGGGAGTACCCGTCCATAACTCTTTGAGTGTGGCATCACCGGTAAATAAGGTACCTGTAAAGAGAGCTTTTGGCACATTGACCTTCACAAATCAAAGTATTGAGTCCAGGAGTTGGGATGTTATGTTGAAGTTGTAAAAGGTGTTGGTGAGGTCATGTCTAGAGTATTGTGTGCCGTTCTGGTCAGCTACCTACAGGAAAGGTATCACTGCGTACAGAGAAAATTAACAAGGATGTTGCCGGGACCTGAGTTATAGGGAAAGATTGGATAGGTTAGGACTTCCTTCACTGGTGTGGAGGAGAACGATGGGAGATCTTCTGTATAGATTAGGTAAGTGGATGAGACTAGATCTAGAGGTCATAGGCTTGGGGTGAAAGTTGAATACTTAAAGGGGATCTGAGGGGGATCTTCCTCACTCCGAGGGTGGTGCGACTGAAACAAACTGCCAGTAGAAGTGGTGGATATGTGTTCAATGGTATTTTGGATAGGAACGTGATTGAGAAGGGATCGTAGGGTTTTGGTCGGTAGGTGGGATTAGGAGGAAGACCAGGCTGCACAGACTAGGTGGGCTAAACAGCCATTTTCTGCACTGGAGTGCTCTTGTGACTCTCAGGACTAAGTTACACATAACATCCCAGGAAGCTGAGAGATACATACAGTGTGAAGGTTTTTCAGGTAGGTTTAAGAATCCGGTTGCAGTGGGGACAAACCTGCTGTTGAACCTTGAGGTGTGGGTCTTCAGGCTCCTGTACCTCCTGCCTGATGGCAGCATTGAGCAAGGGCCTGGCCCAAATGTTGGGGGGTCTTTGATGGTGGGTCGCCTCTTCTCGGAGAGCTGTACCCATGATGGAACTGACCAAGTCCCAGTGCTGCCTGTACCCCCTGTGTTTCAGTGCACTGGATCTCCCATACCGGGCTCTGATTCAACCAGTAAGAATGCCCTCCATTGTCTTTGATGCTGTGTCAAATCTCCTTAAACTTCTAAGAAAGAGACACTGATGTGCCTTTCTCATGGCTGGGTTCAGGGCAGGACTTCTGAGATGTTAACACTCTGCAACTTGATGCAGCTTACCTGAGCCCCTCAATGAGGATGGTGCGAGTTTTCCCAACTTCCTTGTTTGAAGACCACAATAAATTCCTTGATCTTGCGGATGTTAAATGGGGGTTGTTATGACACCACTCAACCAGCCAATCTTTGTGGCTCCTGTACTCCCTCTTGTCACCATCTGACGTTCTGCTGCTAACATTGGTGAAGTTATAGATGGCATCTGAGCTGCGTCTAGCCACACAGTCACAAATTCAGTGAGAATAGAGCAGTGGGCAAAAAGTGTTGGTTGTCAGCCAGGAGATGCTATTTCCGATCCACACTGACTATGCTCTCCTGATGAGGAAGCCAAGGCTCCAGTTGCAGAGGAAGGTACAGCAGCCCAGGTTCATCGATTGGTACTGAGGGAATGATGGTGTTGGACACTGAGCTGCCATGAATAAACATGCTGGCTGGTGTAGGTGTTGTCCAGGTGGTCCATGGGCAAGTTGCGAGTCAGTGAGGCTGCGTCCACTGTAGATCTATTGCTGAAGCAGGCAAAATGTAGCAGGTCCAGGTCCAGGTCCAGGTCCTTGCTTAGGCAGGAGCTAATCCTAGACACAACTAAACTCTCAACGTAGTTCTTTCCAGTAGATGTGAGATATAGATAAGTCCATGTTGCATGAACCATGTGCAGTGCCATACCTCAGTATCTGCCATATGTGTCAAAGCAAAACAGCAAACTTGTCTTGCACAGTGTTCCTACAGATAATTCACTACAGCAGTACAGGCAGTACAAGGGAGAGTGTCTAATTCTAGCCATGACCGATCTCTTAGAATCAGAATCAGGTTTATTATCACCAGCGTGTGACGGGAAATTTGTTAACTTAGCAGCAGCAGTTCAATGCAATACATAATGAAGAGAAAAAATAATAATAAATAAAATCAATTACAGTATACGTATATTGAATAGATTAAAAAAACGTTCAAAACCATTTCATCACAGTAGATTTGAGTGTGACCGAGTGATAGTTGTTGAGGCATCTGACCATAAACTTGCCCAACAAATAAATACTTTTTAAAATCACAATTCATTCAAACAGCCCAAAGATTCACCATAGTTTCAACCATACTTTTTAACTCTTTAGCTTCTGTGTGCTGGAACTCTACTAGGCCGTGGGAGATGGGGTGAGTATGGGGAGAGACTGGGTGGGTAACTGGTGACGTCTCTGCTCTCTGCCTCACAGACTGCCGTACTCTGGTTACTTTGGCGGAGTGTCGGCCCTCACCCCTGACCAGTACATGAAGATTAATGGTTTTCCAAACACCTACTGGGGCTGGGGCGGCGAGGACGATGATATTGCCTCCAGGTCAGTACTGGAGTGTTGTGCTATGAGTAGGAAGTGCTTTGGGAGCACTCTGTTGTGGGTGGGATGGTGGGCTGACTCCGGTACTAACCCTCCCCTCCTGCTACCCCAGGATCCACCTAAGCAAGATGCTGATCGTTCGACCATCGGTTAAGGTGGGAAGATACAGAATGATCAAACATGGCCACGACACAGGCAATGAGAAGAACCCCAAAAGGTAAAGTTATCCCATTGTACCTTCCCCTCTGCTCAAGAACCCCCTCCCATCTTCCCATAACCCTCCAGAATGTTTTGAAGTTCCCCCACCCAGCCAACACACTTTTTGTCCCTCTTCCCTCCGGGAGAAGGTCCAGGAGCTTGAAGATTCATACGGCCAGATTTGGGAACAGCTTCTTTCCAACTGTGATCAGACCGCTGAACAGATCCTGACCCGGATCTGGGCCGTGCCTTCCAAATATCCGGACCTGACTTGCACTACCTTACTTTCCCTTTTCTATTTTCTAATTATGATTTATAATTTCAAATTTTTATTACTTGGATTTGTACTTCAGGGAGCACGAAGCACAGAATTAAATATCGCAGTGATGATTGTACGCTCTAGTATCAATTGTTTGGTGACAATGAAGTAAAGTAAAGTAAAATGTACTGTCTCCCGCTACCCTCTGTCCCCTTATTCCCTCATTCTCCCTCCCATCGCTCTCCTATTTCACCCATCCATTCACTCCTACATTCCTGTACTCCTCTCCTCTCTGTCCTTACACCCTTCTCCAATCTCCCTATACCTCTCCCTTACCCTATCCCCCATTTCCCCCTCAGCATTCCCATCACCCCCTTTCTCTCCACCCTCTCTTCACCCCCCTCCCCTCACCCTCCCTTTTCGCTCTGTACCAGTGGTGTTTGAGGTGGAGAGCATTGAGACCTTCAAGTGGACGTGAACATCACTAAAGTCCAACTCCGTAGACTCGCCATGTCAGCTTGCCAACGCCTCTACTTCCTCAGGAGGCTAAAGAAATTCAGCATGTCGCCGTCAACCTTCACCAATTTTTATTGATGCACCACATCCGGGGGCATCATGGTTTGGTATGGCAACAGTTTTGCCCACGACCACAAAAAAAATACTCCAGTGAGTTGTGGACACAGCTCAGCACATCACAGAAACCTCAGCCTAAAACATCGACTGTTTGTTCATTTCCATAGATGCTGCTGAGTTCCTGCGGCGTTTTCCATGTGTTGCTCTATTAACCATATAGCCATGTAACAATTACAGCACGGAAACAGGCCATCTCGGCCCTTCTAGTCCATGCTGAACGCTTACTCTCACCTGGTCCCACTGACCCGCACTCAGCCCATAACCCTCCGTTCCTTTCCTGTCCATATACCTATCCAATTTTACTTTAAGTGACAATACCGAACCTGCCTCTATCACTTCTACTGGAAGCTCGTTCCACACAGCTACCACTCTCTGAGTAAAGAAATTCCCCCTCATGTTACCCCTAAACTTCTGCCCCCTAACTCTCAACTCATATCCTTTTGTTTGAATCTCCCCTACTCTCAATGGAAAAAGCCTATCCATGTCAACTCTATCTATCTCCCTCATAATTTTAAATACCTCTATCAAGTCCCCCCTCAACCTTCTATGCTCCAAATAATAAAGACCTAACTTGTTCAGCCTTTCCCTGTAACTTAGGTGCTGAAACACAGGTAACATTCTAGTAAATGTCCTCCGTACTCTCTCTATTTTGTTGACATCTTTCCTATAATTCAGTGACCAGAACTGTACACAATACTCCAAATTCGGCCTTACCAATGCCTTGTACAATTTTAACATTACATCCCAACTCCTATACTCAATGCTCTGATTTATAAAGGCCAGCATCCAAAGCTTTGTTCACCACCCTATCCACATGAGATTCCACCTTCAGGGAACTATGCACCATTATTCCTACATCACTCTGTTCTACTGCATTCTTCAATGCCCTACCATTTACCATGTATGTCCTATTTGGATTATTCCTACCAAAATGTAGCACGTCACACCTATCAGCATTAAACTCCATCTGCCATCTTTCAGCCCACTCTTCTAACTTGCCTAAATCTCTCTGCAAGCTTTGAAAACCTACTTCATTATCCACAATGCCACCTATCTTAGTATCATCTGCATACTTACTAATCCAATTTACCACCCCATCATCCAGATTAGTGTCACATGGACCGAGATACAGTGAAAAGTTTGTCATGCACACTGTTCATACAGATCAGATCATTACACAGTGCACTGAGCTAGAACAAGGCAAAACAATAACAGAATGCAGAATAAAGTTGTAACAGCTACAGAGAAAGTGGGGCAAATCATATTGACAGGAGATGGAAGTCTTGAGCAACACACACCATCTTTTCCCCAGGGTTGAGGAATCAGGCACTGGAAGATACAGATTTAAGGTGAAAGGAGAGGGATTTAACAGCAACCCGAGGGCAACTTTTTCAGCCAGAACACGGTCTGTATATGGAACGATCTGCCGGAGGGAGTGATTGAGGCTAGTACAAAAGATATTTGGCCAGGTGTGTCTATAGGAAACTTGGAGGGATTTGAGTCTAACACAGGGAAATGTGACTTACTCGGATGCTAATCTTGGTCGGCATAGTCTAGTTGGGCCCAAAGACATGTTTGGGTGCTGTGGGAGTCTGTAACATCCCCTCCCCACTCTGAGTCTGTAGATTCTCGATCTGATTTAGCCGACCATTCCTCCGCCCTCCGTAGTTGCTGCCTGACCTGCTGAGACTGCTCCACGTTGTAGCTTCTGGGGTCTCTTGTGACCCCACCGATGGCTTTGTGGCTGGGGAGGGGGAGTGATGTCGAAACCCTGGGCAAGTGCGTTAAGCTGAACCTTCCCTCTATCTGCAGGTTCAACCTGTTGGCCCGGACGAGACTCTCGTGGAGGAAGGACGGGATGAACGCGCTGGATTACAGTGTCCTCGCCAAACACTACTCCCCACTCTACACAAACATCACCGTCGACATCGGCACGGAGGAGCGGCCTCGTGCAACGTGACCGCTCGTGCCCCCACTGCCACCCCCGCACCCTTGCCGGAGGTCGGAGGAGTTTCCTGACTTTGGCCATCGAGGAAAGCGAAATAAAAATATCTCTGTCGGAAGAGAAGAGAACCCACCATGACCATTAGCAATAAACCCCTGGGTGTTTCACTGGGGTGGGGTGTGGGGGAGGCGACCACATGACGGATTTTAGTCACCTGACCCACCCAGCATCTTGAGACCTGGCTTCCTACGGGTGGGGGCGGTCCGGTCTTCACAGCCCCTCTGGGCCTCCGGAGTTCCATCCTAGGACAAGGTCTCCCACTCAATACAGACCCGTTTCTGAGGGGGGGGGGAGGTGGAAAGAGGGGTGTGGTGGTGATGACAGAGGTTATGACGAGAGGTCACACAGTGTAAACCACGGTTTGTCACAGAACCAGTGGGCGGTCACTGAACCCTTGGGTGGAGGGTGGGGAGGGATGGGTGGGAGGGGGTGAGAGATGCACAACCTGTCTTTACACCTTAGTCCTGGCAACATTCTTGAAAATCTCTTCTGTACTCTTTCCAGCTTAATGACATTTCCCCCACATGGAGATGTCAAAAACTGAACACACTGTTGTAAGTGCAGTTTCCTCAATGTCTTGTCCAGCTTTAACGTAAAGTCCCAACTCCTGTACCCGGCCTCCTGATCGATCAAGGCAGTGTGCCAAGTCGGTCTGCCATAGCTCCACTTTCAGGCAACTCTGTTCCCCTAGGTCCCTCTCTTCTACAGCACTCCCTGAGGCCCCACTGTTCACTTGGAAAGCCCCGCACTGATCTGATCTTCCAAAATTCAACGCCTCACACGTACCAGAATTAAACTCCTCAGCTAATCGAGATCCCCCAGTGATGTCTGATAACCTTCTTCACTGCCGGCATCAACGTCCGTTTTAAACGTCATCGACAAATTTCCTAACCATACATTGTACGTTCTCATCCAGACCGCTGTTGTAGATGACAGACTACAATTGTCCCAGCACTGAGCCCTGGGGAACACCTCGTCATGGGTCTCCAGTCTGAGACCATCCACCATCACTCTCTACTTCCTACCCTCGAGCTACTTGTGTCCTATTCACCAGCTCTCCCTGCACACGGAGAGAGGGGTGCAGCGGACTCACTGAGGGTATCTAGATAGGCACTTCATTCACCCAAGCAGGGGGCTATGGGTCAAGTGCTGGGCAAAGATGTGATGAAGCATCCGTGATCCGGAACGTTTAGTCCCCTTCACAGACGCCGCAAGACGGCCGAGTTCCTCCAGCATTTTGCTCGAGATTCCCAGCAGCTGCAGAATCTCTTTGGCTTATATTGGGTTAGGATGGAGGAGTTGGCAGAACTGTCTACTGGCTGGCAGGAGTCAGATGGCCCGACTGACATGTTTCCATGCTCTGATTCTGCGCCAGCACAGCATGCCCACAGCTCACTAAGCCGAGCCCGTAGGAGGAAACTGGAGCTCCTGAGGAAACCCACGAGGTCACGGCGATCGAACCCCGATCCGCGTGGCAGGTGCTACGCTACCGTGCTGTACCCCCCACAACCCCTAGTTTGGGATCATCACACAGTGCTTGGAGGTACAACTGGGTAACAGCAACAAGGCAGAATAAAGTGTTAAAGCTACAGGGAAGTACAGTAAATAAATGTTGCGTGCAATTCTAATCACCCAAATACAGGGAAGTGAGGGGGATTTGGACAGGGTGCAGAACAGGTTCAACAAGGTGCTGTAATGAGAGGTTGCGCAAACAGGAAGCTGAAGAGCGACTTGATGGAGACAATGAAAACTGTGTTCCAGTTACAGGAGGACAGAAGTTCAGGTAGTTAAGATGGAAAGGCCACAAGAAGATTCCATCTTATCATACCAGAGCACTGTTCAACGGTCTTATGACAGCAGATTAGAAGCTATCCTTGAATATGGTGGCCTTCAGACTTTTGTATCTTCCGCCCGATGGGAGAGGGGAGGAGAGAGAGTGTCCAGGGTGGGTGAGTCTTTGATTATGCCGGCTGCTTTACTGAGGTAGCGAGAAGTGTCGATGGAGTCCGCGGCGGGGAGGCCGGTTTCTGTGATGCGCCGAGCTGCGTCCACAACTCTGCGGCTTCTCGCATGTACCGAAGCTTGGTGCAGCCACCGCGAGGGGCCGGTGGGGAAGGACCAAAGTATACGGCCCGTCCGCTACTGGACGGGGAGGGGACGCATAGAGAGCACGGCTTCAGAATAGAGATGAAATAGAGAGTTCCACCTGCACAGGAATTTCTCTTGGTGGTGAATCTGTGGAATTCATTGCCACAGTTCAAGGTAAGAAAGCTCTAACAAAATTTATTATCAAAGTGTGTGCACCATATAAGCACAGCCCCGAGATCCATTCACTCGCAGGCACCCACAGCAAAACCAAGAAACACAATGCTGTTCACGGAAACCCCACATGCAACAAAAGCCAGCAGACCCCCAACGGGCAAAAGAGGACAAACCGTGACGGAATAAATGAAGCAAATAACTCGGAGAACATGAACCACGAAAGTCGGTCTACACGCTGCAGAGTCGCTTGGGTGCTGAAGTGAGTGAAACCCACCCGGGAGCCCAATGGCTGCAGGCCAGCTGCTCCTGGACCTGGTGGTGTGCGACCCAAAGATCCTGCTCCTCCTGCCCAACGGCAGCAGCAAGAAGGGTCAAATGCAATAAATCAATTTTATGCTATAAGTCTATTTCTTCTCAGCTCAAGCTGGTACAGACATAACCAACCACAGTTCTCAATTGCCAGGAGCTTTTGAACTCTTCAAGTGGTGCTTAGTACTCTGGATTTCCACCTACACAGCAATATTTATGTAATTGTTTAATGCTTATTGTGTAGTGACCTGGGATGATACCAATTGTAGATATTACTTTTCTGTCAATGTATACCCTGTTCATATTCCATAGTCTTCCAAATTCCTCTTTTAATTCAGCATATTTCTAGTGTTTTCCAGTTATTCATGTATGTATGTGATGTGTGTTTGGAATGGCTATACCTATTAAGTAAATTGTTCTTGCTTGTAGTATTATACCCAGATGGTTAATACGGATTTTGCTGTCTGTGATAATCGGACATAATATAATTTGAATCTAAAATTGGATCAGACTTGTAGTTTTAGTAAGGTATAATGTTAATGCGGAATCCTGGTGAATGACATTTACCCCTTGATTGTGCCTGTGTAAGTGACAAGATGGAGTTAAACTGCTGCAGAAGTGATAATT
Organism: Hemitrygon akajei; assembly: GCF_048418815.1. Classification (NCBI taxonomy): domain Eukaryota; kingdom Metazoa; phylum Chordata; class Chondrichthyes; order Myliobatiformes; family Dasyatidae; genus Hemitrygon; species Hemitrygon akajei. Next base: position 175,845,566 of record NC_133124.1, on the reverse strand, counting down.
GCAATCATTGTTACTATTTCTGTTATGATTTTATAATACTAATAATAAATATTATTTTTGTGATAATTACAAAGACAATAAACACTTTTGTTTTACAGTGCCCCTATTCTTTTTGCATGATATTTTGGTCTGAAACGGATCTGATAAATTTACAAAGAAAAATAAGAACTGGAATGGCAAGTTTCAGAAAACACACAAACAGATTAACATTACTGCGGACAGTAGGAGTAATAGACAATAGACAGTAGGTGCAGGAGTAGGCCATTCTGCCCTTCTAGCCAGCACCGCCATTCACTGTGATCATGGCTGATCATACACAATCAGTACCCCGTTCTTGCCCTCTCCCTATATCCCTCAACCCCATTATCTATAAGAGCTCTATCTATCTAACTCTCTCTTGAATGCATCCAGAGACTTGGCCTCCACTGCCTTCTGGGGCAGAGCATTCCACATATCCACCATTCTCTGGGTGAAAAAGTTTTTCCGTATCTCAGTTCTAAATGGCCTACCCCTTATTCTTAAACTGTGGCCTCTAGTTCTGGACTCACCCATCAGCGGGAACATGCTTCCTGCCTCCAGTGTGTCCAATCCCTTAATAATCTTATATGTTTCAATCAGATCCTCTCTCATCCTTCTAAATTCCAGTGTATACAAGCCCAGTCCCTCCAATCTTTCAACATATGACAGTCCCGCCATTCCGGGAATTAACCTTGTGAACCTACGCTGCACTCCCTCAATAGCAAGAATGTCCTTCCTCAAATTTGGAGACCAAAACTGAACACAATACTCCAGGTGGGGTCTCACCAGGGCCCTGTACAGCTGCAGAAGGACCTCTTTACTCCTATACTCAATTCCTCTTGTTATAAAAGCCAGCATGCCATTAGCTTTCTTCACTGCCTGCTGTACCTGCATGCTTGCTTTCATTGACTGGTGTACAAGAACACCTAGATCTCGTTGTACTCCTCCTTTTCCTAACTTGACTCCATTTAGATAGTAATCTGCCTTCCTGTTCCTGTAATATTTCAATGTTTTTTATCTGATGAGTAACACATCAGATAAAACTTCTGTAGGGTTCTCAGTAATGTTAACTGCTAAGGCTAATGAAATGACTTCTCGGTAAGGCTATCTGCTGATGTAATGGTTTCTCTTTAGCTGCGATGTTTGGGTTAGAACTACAGACAACAGGTAGCTAACCAATGGGAGACTTGTCATTCTGGGAACCGGGCTTTTGGTCGAGGAGGAACGAGAGGAAGGGCGTGCGTGGAGAGCGGGCGGACTACCGGACGGCGGAGACGGGGGTCCGAGTGTCGGCGGCACTTTTGGCAGAGGTTGTTTAGTGGAGGAATACTTGCTGCGTGAGCCCCAATGATTTATTGTGCATGAACTATTTTATTAACAGTGGCACCTTTTTTCTTTTATATTCTGCTTCTCTACTAACCACATAGCCAAAGCAATTGTTAAAAAGTGTCGTCACTTAATCGCATATTGTCTGATATTTTACATCGTGGGTTTGTGCCGGGGTGCATTACACAGCATCCACACAAACGTGATTACACCGTTTGGTGGGGCAGGCGGCAGCTCCCCCTAGACGAAGGTGAGTTAATCGAGCCGAAGGACATATTTTCATCACAAACAGGATTCAGTGCTCCAAGTATGTAATTCTGATAAGTAGTACACGCCACTAAACTTAAATGAAGGCACAACTCAGCAAAATGAGGGAATTATCACTACAGAAGGAAAAATTAAACAATACAAGAGCACCACCCTCCAAAGAAGGCAAAACCATGATCTGAGCAGAGTACGTGTCGACAAGGAAGCATTGAAAGCCCGGCAGAACAGCACAGCACAGCACAGCAACAGGACATTCATTGTGTGCTGAACCAACGAAAGAGCAAATCAAAAACACTCAGACACTCATCCCTCCTTCCAACACAACGTCCATATCCCTCCACCTTCCTTGCATCCATGAGGTCCGGCAGATGGAATACAACGTTGGTAAATGCGAGATCATCCACTTTGGAAGGAATAAAAGAAGAGCAGATTATTATTTAAATGGTGGAAGATTGCAGCATGCTGTTGTGCAGAGGGACTTGGGAGTGCTTGTGCATGAATCACAAAGGGTTGTCTTGCAGGTACAACAGGTTATTAAGAAGGCAAACGGAATGTTGGCCTTCATTGCTAGAGGGATTGAATTCAAGAACAGGGAGGTCATGCTGCAACTATACAGGGTACTGGTGAGGCCACACCTGGAGTACCGTGTGCAGTTCTGATCTCCATACTTGAGGAAAGATATACTGGCTTTGGAGGCGGAGCAGCGGAAGTTCACCAGGTTGATTCCAGGGATGAAGGGGTTAACCTATGAGGAGCGATTGAGTTGCCTTGGACTATACTGTCTGGAATTCAGAAGAATGAGAGGAGATCTTATAGAACATACAAAATTTTGAAAGGGATAGATAAGATAGAAGTAGGAAAGTTGTTTCCATTGGTAGGTGAAACTAGAACTAGGGACATTGCCTCAAGATTCAAGGGAGAAGATTTAGGATGGAGATGAGGAGAAACTGTTTTTCCCAGAGAGTGGTGAATCTGTGGAATTCTCTGCCCAGGGAAGCAGTTGAGGCTTCTTCACTAAGTATACTTAACAAACATTTAGATAGGTTTTTACATCGTAAGGGAATTAAGGGTTATGGGGAAAAGGCAGGTAGATGGAGCTGAGTTTACGGATGTGTCAGCCATGATCTTATTGAATGGTGGAGCAGGCTTGATGGGCTGGATGGCCTGCTCCTGCTCCTATTTCTTATGTTCTAATGTTCTTACGTGCCTATCCAAACGTCTCTTAAAAGCCTCTAATGTATTTTCCTTTACAACCATACCATGCCACGCATTCCAGGCGTCAACAACTCTGAATAAAAACACCCTCATATCCCCTTTGAACCTACACACCCTCTCTGGTATTAGACCTTTCACCTTGCGAAAAGATATTCCCTGTCCATTATGCATCTCATTGTCCTGTAAACATCTATCAGATCTCCTCTCAGTCTCCAGCTTTCCAGGGAAGAACCAAGTTTTTTTCAGCCTCTCATGATAGCACGTGCCCTCTAAAGCCAGGCAGCATCCTGGTAAACCTCTCTGCACCCTCTCAGAAGTACTCACATCCTTCCTGTAGTGGGACAATCAGAACTATATGTAATGCACCCTAATGCACTGTGGGAGTTACATGTACTGTGTTGTCACCGAATTATAGGAAAGATGTCAACAAAATAGAGAGTACAGAGAAGATTTACTAGAATGTTACCTGGGTTTCAGCACCTAAGTTACAGGGAAAGGTTGAACAAGTTAGGTCTTTATTCTTTGGAGCATAGAAGGTTGAGGGGGGGCTTGATAGAGGTAGTTAAGAGGGGAATAGATAGAGTTGACGTGGATAGGCTTTTTCCATTGAGAGTAGGGGAGATTCAAGCAAGAGGACATGAGTTGAGAGTCAAGGGGCAAAAGTTTAGGGGTAACACGAGGGGGAACTTCTTTACTCAGAGAGTGGTAGCTGTGTGGAACGAGCTTCCAGTAGAAGTGGTAGAGGCAGGTTTGGTATTGTCATTTAAAAAAATTGGATAGGTATATGGACAGGTAAGGAATGGAGGGTTATGGGTTGAGTGTGGGTCGGTGGGACTAGGTGAGAGTAAGCGTTCGGCACGGACTAGAAGCGCTGAGATGGCCTGTTTCCGTACTGTAATTGTTATATGGTTATATATGTGGCCTAGCCAGAGTTCTATAAAGTTGCGGCATAACCTCCTGACTTTGAACTCAATGTCTCGACTAATAAGCATTGCATAAGCCCTTTAACCACCTTATCGACCTGTGTAGCCACTTTCAAGGAGCTATGAACTTGGATCCCAAGATCTCTCTGCTCAGCGACGTTGCCCGAAAAGCATCCTGTCTCCTTGCATTTGTCCGACTGAAGTACAAAACCTCACGTTTATCTGGGCTAAACTCCACCTGCAATTTCTCTGCCCATATCTGCAACTGATCGAAATCATGCTGAATTCTTTGCCAGTCCTTGACACTATCCACATCTCCGCCAATGTTGGTATCATCCAGAAACTTGCCCCCCCCCCCCCCACCCCACCGCCATCCACATTTTCAACCAGGTCATTTATGTACACCACCAACAGCAGAGGTCCCAGCCCAGCTCACTGCAGAACACCACTAATTACAGACCTCCAGCTTGAATGTCTCTTCAATCACTACGCTCTGGCTCTCCCTTATTCAGCCTTCGGTTTCCAAATGCTCTTATATCCTATTAACTGGTTTATAGTTCTCAGGATTTTCCCTTGATCGCTCGCCAGTCCTCCAGGACCTCACCCGGCTAGAGATGACATGAAGATACTGGCCAAGGGGGATGACCATGGAGTAGGTCGCATTCCTAGCGGCTCGCTCTCTTTTAATATATTTTATATCCCACCAACAGATCCCTTTTAGTTTTGATGATTTACTACTTCTACTGAAGGATTTATTATTTCTACTGAAGGATTTATGACTTAATTACAATGGCAGAAAAAAGTCGTTCTGGTATTGAACTGAGAAGCGGCAAGACTTTCCCTGAAACGGAGTGAACGGAACAAACCAAGAAAATGGAGGAACCTGTTACACTAGCGGGAATATTTTCTTCAATACAAGACATGAAGTCGGAATTCGGATCGCTTAATATTAAAATTGATAAGCTGGCCGGTTCAAACGGGAAGCTCGAAAAAGCTATTTCTATGATTCAAGACTCTCTGAAAAACTTGGACTCTCAACTTCAAACACTTCAGCAGACTACAACCCGAATCGAGAGTGAGCATGATCTATTCAAGCAAACTATTAAAGATCAAGGAATGAAGATATCTTTGATGGAAAAGAAAATCAATGAAATTACCTCGGAACTAACTAAAACGAAGAAAAGATTTAGATAGTAGAGGGCGTCGGAGGAATCTGCGTATTCTGGGACTGCCTGAAAATACTGAAGCTGGTGATTTGTTAAAATTCTTCTCAGATATGCTGTATTCACTTTTCAATGAGACCCTCGGAACTAGCCCCTTAATTGACAGAGCTCACAGAATTCCATTTTCTCGGCGTTCAGCCGAATTACGTCTTCGAGCAGTTGTACTTTCTTTGCATTATTATACGACTAAAGAAGCTATTATTCGAGAAGCCAGAAAAAAACGGAAGATACTGGTCAAGGGCCCGACAACCTCGTCTCCTACCTCCTTCAATAACCTGGTTAAATCCCATCAGGCCCTGGGGACTTTCTCACCTTAATACACATTCGGAGTCTTAGAACTTCCTCCTCCTTGACCTCTATGCCTTAACATATATACAGTGCCTATAAAAAGTATTCACCACCCCCCCCGGAGGTTTTCATGTTTTATTGTTCTACAACTTTGAATCACAGTGGATTTAATTTGGCTTTTTTGACACTGATCAAGGGAGAAATACTCTTTCGTGTCAAAGTGAAAACAGACCTCTACAAAGTGATCTAAATTGATTACAAATATAAGATAAAATAAATAATTGATTGCATAAGTATTCACCCCCTTCAAGACAGTATTTAGTTGATGCATCTTTGGCAGCAATAACAGCCTTGAGTCTGTGTGTATCGGTCTCTTTCAGCTCTGCACATCTGGACTCTGCAATTTTTCCCTATTCTTCTTTACAAGACTGCTCAAGCTGTGTCAGATTTCATGGAGATCATGAGTGAATAGCCCTTTTCAAGTCTAGCCACAAAGTCTCAATTGGATTGAGGTCTGGACTCTGACATGGCCACTCCAGGACATTAACTTTGTTGTTTTTAGTCACTCCTGTGTAATTATGGCTTCATGCTTGGGGTCATCACCTTGCTGTAAAATGAAACTTCTCCCAAGTCACTGTTCTCTTCCAGACTGCATCAGGTTTTGCTGCATTCGTTTTACCCTCTACCTTCACAATCCTTCCAGGGCCTGCCGCAGTGAAGCATCCCCACGGTAGGGATGGTGTGTTTTTGATGATGTGCATTCTTTGGCTTACGCCAAACACAGCGTTGATTTCTGATGGGCAAAACACTCAATTTTGCTTTCATCAGATCATTGATTCTTCTTCCATCTGACTTCAGGGTCTCCCACGTGCCTTCTGGAAAACTCCAGTCAAGTTTTCATGTGAGTTTTTTCAAAAGTTGGTTTCTTTTTGCCTTCTATAAAGCTGCGACTGGTGAAGCACCCAGTCTCTCCCACCTCACCCAGTGAAGCTTGTAACTCCTCCAGTGGGCTCTTAGTGGCCTCCCTCACTAGCCCCCTTCTTACACGGTCACTCAGGTTTTTGAGGACAGCCTGCTTTAGGCAGATTTACAGCTGTGACATATTCTTTCCATTTCGTGATGATTGACTTAACTGTACACCAAGGGATACTCAGAGACTTGGAATTTTATTGTGCTTTTCAATAAACCTCACAGAATTGCTTGGAGTGTTCTTTGTCTTCTCGGTGTAGTTTTTGCCAGGATACTGACTCACTAGTAGTTGAACTTTGACTGCACACAGATCTCCAAAAAACAGATGTCCATTAAACTAATTATGTGACTTCTAAAAACAATTGTCTGCACCAGTGGTGATTCTTACCTCATCCCTTATCTATCTATCTACTTATTTATTAATTATCGCACACACACGCACCCCCTTTATTTTTTTCTCTCTGCCCCTCTCCCATCACTCCTTGCCTGTTCTCCATCTCCCTCTGGTGCTCCTCTCCCCCTTTCTTCTCCCTAGGCCTCCCGTCCATGATCCGTTCCCTTCTCCAGCTCTGTATCCCTTTTGCCAATCACCTTTCCAGCTCTTAGCTTCCTCCCCCTCCCCCTCCTGTCTTCTCCTATCATTTCGGATTTCCCCCTCCCCTCCACTTTCAAATCTCTTACTGTCTTTTCTTTCAGTTAGTCCTGATGAAGGGTCTCGGCCCGAAACATCGACAGCGCTTCTCCTATAGATGCCGCCTGGCCTGCTGTGTTCCACCAGCATTTTGTGTATGTTGGCGGAATGAATGAAGAGAGCTGCAACAACTCTACTGATCTGCAGGGGGCGCTGCTGACCAGGCTTGATATCTCGGCAGAAATCTGTCAACGCTTCTGTTCCAAATCAAGTTTATTTATAAGCACATTGCTCTGCGACGACACCAGTGCCAAGCTGCTTGGGTCCTAATGCCCTTCCCTTGGACAACATCGGTGGCGTGGAGAGGGGAGACTTGCAGCTTGGCAACTGCCAGTCTTCCATTAAAAAAAGCTTGCCCAGGCTTGTGCCCTGGAAACTTTCCAAGGCGCAAACCCATGTCTATCGAGAGTAACGGAGGCCTAAACGCTATACACATTTAAAAACAACCCACATTGACCAATATGCTCTGTACAGATCTGAGCAGTTGCTAAAATCAGAAATACAAGAAACACGTAACCAACAAGGCAAACAGCTTATAGGCTCGAAAGAAACAACACAAGTACTTCACCATCAGGGGAGTCAGCCACTGGGGCCTATCGTCGCCCGAGGGGCCGCTACCACTGATGGATTCCACTGGAGCAGGTCAAAGTTCACAACACCATTATTATCACAGTGTGTCTGCACCATACAACCTTGGGAATCGCCTTCTGACAAGCAGACACAAAACAAAGAAACTCAAAAGACC